>NW_027481153.1:0-439178 GCF_050403485.1 Sporobolomyces salmoneus | reverse complement strand
CTTCATTCGAATTCTTCTCTACCCGTTCCCACCCTTTCAACAAGCATGGATTCCGTTACACTCCCTGTGGACCTTCTCCGAACTCCCCACTGCCCGTTCCTCCTCAACGAATCATCGAATCCCTCCCGAGACAAGTCCGATGGAGTTGGGAAGATCGTTCAATGTTCACTTACCTAACTCAAGATGCCCAGAGTGTCACGACGGACAAAGGCTGGCGAGGGATCAGGACGAACGTAGGAATGAGATACGGGGATTGGTACTGGGAATTCCGAATCGATCGAGCAGGAGGAGGACGAGAAGGAGAAGCAGGGGAGAATAGTTGGGTCAGGGTAGGCGTTGGGCGAAGGGAAAGTGGGTTGAATGCACCAGTCGGAGTGGATGGCTATTCGTATGGAATTAGGGACAAGACGGGGGATAAAGTACATAAATCTCATCCTCAGCAGTACGGAAAACCTTTCTCTTCCGGAACGACAATAGGCGTCTACCTCTCTCTACCACCTCCGCCGACTGAATCATCAACGAAAACAAGCGTAAGGGATCCACACAAGATCATGAGGAAACGAGTTCCGATCTTGTACAAGAATCAACTTTATTTCGAACAACTCGAATACAATTCTTCGAAAGAAATGGATGAACTCCTGGTCGACCCAGTCCTGAAAGCGAAGCAGTTGGAGGCGGAAGAGAAGAAGAAGAAGTCAAAGTTACAGGCGGCACCGGGAACGAAAGTCGATTCGAATAGCGAGAAGAACAAAGGTCCACCGATGAGGGAACTACCGAATCTCCCGGGGAGTAAACTTGGATTCTGGATCGATGGGGAGTTCCAAGGCACCGCCTTCGAGGACTTATACGACTTCATTCCGTTGATGAAGCATTCAGCGAAGGAGTTGGGAGGACAACAGAAAAAGGAGAAAACGAACAGGTTGGTCACGGAGAATCATCACGACGATGGGACGACGGGGTACTACCCGTTCGTGAGTGTGTTTGGAGGAGGAATTGTCACGATCAATCCAGGTCCCGACTTCAAACATACTCCCTCGCAAGAAGATCTCGAGAAACTAAGAGGAGGAGGAGAAACCGGCGATCCGACGAGGGGGTGGAAACCGCTGAGTGAGAGATACGAGGCGTTCTACCAGGAACAGAGAAGGTTGGACGATCTAGACGAGTTGGAACAGATCAAACTGTTGAAGACGGTTAGAGAGAAGGAACAAGCGAAATTACAACGTCAAGCCGAGAAAGCTGAACGTGCAGCAGCGGCCGGGGGAGGAGAAGGAGGTGGAGTGACGAAGAAAGCGAAGATTTCAAATGAGACGATGATGGCAGACTTTGGAGGAGCCGCTCTCTTAAATCAGTTTCAGAATCAGGTGATTGGAACGGCGAAGGGTCAAGAAGAGTCACCAGGGAACAGTCCGAGGCCTACTACCATTGGCGATCCCCTGCTGTCGTAATCTAAGTTGTTGTTCTCTCGTGTGCAAGTCTCGATCTCAAGGCAGAGAGAAAATGACCAAGAAGCTATACAAAGTTTATCTTGCTTTCAGACGAGGATCTATCTCAATCATGCTTGAGCCTCTGTTGTCGTCGTCCCCGACGTCGCTCCACCTCCAGTCGCGCCCGTACTCCTTGGCCTCTCTTCCTCCTTCTCTTTCTCGACTCGTTCAACTTCCTCAATCACGGGTTTCAATTCCTCCTTGTTCAAAATCTTGTATCCTCCAGTTTGTTCACTCACGACGGCGAGTTGAACGTTGTTGAAATCGAGCTTCTCCTCCATGACTTGTTTCAGGACTTTGAGGGATAAGAGTTTCGCTTGTTCCAAAGTCATCGACTAGCAATAAACGCTCGTTAGTTTCGAGAGTACTCGACAACCAATAGACTGTCGAGACAGGAGACTAACCTTGGTATAAGAATCTTGTAATTCCGATTGAGCTCCTTCCGACCCAGACCCGATTGCTTTCGCGTGATACCTCATGAAAGTTCCCGAAGGATCAGCATGGTACAGTTGGGGACCGTGTTGATCGTATCCAGCAATCAAAAGTGCTACTCCGAATGGTCGAGACTATCACACACGTGTCAATTCTCAAGTCTTGTGAGCGTGAGCGAGAGGGAGAGAGAGGAACTTACCATGGAAGCTTCCTCCTCATTCGCACCTTCTCCGAACCTGAGTGCTAGATCGGCTACTGCTTGAGTTACACTCTCTACTTTGATGTTCTCGTCGTAGGTGAAGTTGTGGTTCTAACGAAGAAGAGGCGGATCAGCACGGCGAAGCGAGAAAGAGAGAATCGAAGTTCGACGTACTTGAGCGGTTACCCTCGCATGATCTACCATAGTCCTCGCATCTGCCGTCAATCCACTCATCGCACACCCAATGTGTCTATCAATCTCCATGATCTTCTCTACCGAATCCGATTCGAGTAGAGGCGATTGAGTACGTTTCTCGACCGCGAGCACTACTCCCTCCGAAGTTTGGATTCCGACGGTCGTCGAACCGAGTTTGATCGCTTCGATGGCGTATTCTACTTGGAATAGTCGGCCTTCGGGTGAGAAAGTGTTGACCTAGAGAGAGGGAAGTGTCGTAAGTCAGTCAACCTCAACTGCTCCCGACGCCCTGACGAGACAGAAGTCAACTCACACCTCGGTCATATTCAGATCGACTATTGACAGGTACGAAGGAGGAAGGAGAGAACAAAGAGAGATGAGATGAGATGACGAACAACCTTTCCATCATCTTCGACAAGGATTGAAGGGAAGTGCTTACCTTGAGAACATTGATGATTCTGTCGTTTGTACGACTAGCTAACAGGAAGATAGGTGAGGTAATCGGCGCGTCGTGGATGGAGGAAGAGTCGAGAGAGAATCTCTCCCTCCCTCCTCTTCCTTCTCCACTTCGGTACATGCGGTGAAACAATGTAAGTCCACCGCTCACACATGCTCCGACCGAAGACTGACCTCTTTGTCCGTGAGCAGGGCCGCCCCTCCTCCGCCTTCCTCAGTTCTCGTCTCCTCTTCGGGTCAACCTGTCTATCTCCCTAACCTCCAGCACAACAACAAGTCTCTCTACTATGTCAAATCCAGTCAGTTGTGGCCCTCCTCCATCTGTTCTCGCTTTATGAGCTGACATATTCTGCGTTTCGCAATCGCCGCTCAGCTACGGCCTGTATCGCAGGAGCTACTGCAGGTATCCTCGGTTTAACAAACACGACCGGGTTCTTGTTCTTCTTCGTGACGGCCTTGTCGATCGGAATCGGATTCGCAACATTCAATTGTCAAACGAATCCTTCGAAATTCTTCTTGACTTCGAGGGAACCGATACTGAGTGGGCTGGCGGAGAACTTGTTCAGTTATGTATTGTTTTGGACTCGTGAGTCTTCCGGCTGTCTGGATAGAAGCGTGAAGGCGAGAAGAGCTGATACGGGTTGTTGAACGACAGTTTTCTATTCTTTGGTTTACATTTACGATTGAAAGGGTTGGCTGCCTCCCGCTGCAGCTTGTTGTCTATCTTGTATTGATTATGCATAACAATCCTACTACTGAGCAGCACGTAGAGAGGCTTCTGACGATGAGCGAGCTTATTGGAATCGCCTATCTTGCTTTCGCATTCTCTCCTCCCATGATTTCTCGGAATTTGGAGGTAAATCGTGATTCTTGACAACCCATCAATCATGATTCCTGACAACACAGGGACCGCCCCTCTCTCGCTGGCCCAAACTCCTTCAAAGTCGTTAGATCTCCTCAACTCCCTCTACCCAATCGATCCTCACGCAACCCCAATTCCCTCCACTCGCAACCAAGGCACTCCTCTCCATATTCGGATGCCAACAAACTTTATTGATCTGAATCTCTTCGGGCCACGCGAGGATCGAAGTCAGAGGAGTTTCACCCGTCGATTTCGAAGATTTGGAGGTTCCGATTGGGATTGAATCTAATGCGCTTCGATGCTGAGCGAACAATCTCTACTACATCAGTACAGTGTATTGAAATCACTGACCAGATGATAGAAAGGAGATGAACTCACATCGACTTGCCAGTTATCTTTCATTCTCCATTTCCCATCCGCTCGATCGAATTCCAACGAGTACAGCTTTTGACTGAAATGACCTCGAACTCGTCTTCTACGTAAGGCTCGCACTCCCGAGTGAAGGAGTACGGTACCGTCTGAAGAAGAGGAGAGGACGAAGGGGTGATGATTCGACGTTGCGAGTGACTGTTCCGCGAGAGTGACGGCCAACAACCCAAGTCAGTACGATCCTGAAGGGCATGGAGAGGGGGAAAGCTAACCCAGATGGTACCGCGATGAGCTCCAATCCGTTTCGACAGTGCATAATCAGCAGATTTGAGGAAATAAGCTCGAACCCGATCGTCCTGATCGTCGGCGTAAACACATCCAGATTGTGGACACCACGCTACCGCATACGTTGAAGCTGCTCGACGAAGCAATGCATGATCAGCTTCGAATCCCGCTCGAAAAGGAGAGTTCGGGGGCTCACATCGCTCGTGAAGGAAAATCACGGTTCCGGCTCCATCACTATCCCTCAGATCGGTGATCGCGGTACTTCCGTCGTATCCGACTGTCGCAACTCGATTCGGATCGCCAGAGAGTTCGAATGCTCCAGCGTCTTCGAGAGCCGTCGACGGCGGCGGAGAAGTGACGAATGCGATCGAACGGATGGCGCAGGTATGAGCAGCGATGTAGTGCGTTGGACGGACTGAAATACAGACGACCTGGTCAGCACAGAGTTGCATGGCCTTCTGGCGGACGAGAGCGTACCCGAGGAGAGTCCCTTTCGCAACGCATCGCCGATGTCCCAGACCGCGACGTAACCTAATGATTGAAACTCGAGATGGTCAGGTCCTGAGCATCTAAGGAGAAAGGACCTCGCTCTTACCGTTCAGACAACCCGCTGCGATCATTTCCCAAGATCCCCAAGCAAACGACAAACAGCTCGTATTCGGCAACGTCAACTCGAGTACTTTCTTTGCTTTCACTGTCAACATCGTTCAGAAGATCAGGTCTTGTCGCAGTCGCGGAAGAGAGGAAAAGTGAGCGCACCGTAAACTGTTTCCGTGTTCGATTTCCCTTGTTTCTCCCTAACCGTTTCCGGTGTCGGTACCACAAACACTTTTACTTTTCCATCCGTGAATACTCCCGCCAGAATCCCCATTTTCTCAGCTTGCGCTCCTCCGCCGTTCTCATCGACGTCCATTTCGTCTCCAGTTTTGTCGATTCCTCCTCGAGGACACCATTGCAGGTCTCTCGCTTCTCCTTCGTTCTCGCCGAGTAACAAACCCATTTCAAATCGCATCCCTCCTTCCTGTGCTTCTGATGAATCTTCGTCGTTTTCGCCAGAGCTCGTTTCGACTGCGAACGATTGTTCGGGATGAGGTGTCGAAAGGGACCAGATCTGAATGAGAGAAGAAGATTTTGAGCCGGTGAGGTTTGCGGGATGTGATAGGGTGAGAGAAGGGGAAGAGATTGTCGAGATTGCGAGGTATTCTGCCATGAGAGAGCGATTTGTGCTGTCAGAGTCGTTCGCTTGAAGTCTTCTGGATAGACTTACCTTCGGTAGAAGGACCTGTGAGACGAGGAAGCCATGATAGAGCTGAGACTGGACCTCCTACGTTAAGCAGATGACCCGGTTTTCGAGGAACGAAAGAATCTGATGAAAGACACTTCAGAGTCAATACGCAAGACGACACTGAACCCTTAGTGGGGACTCACTAAGTGGTATTGACTCGAACCGATCGAGCGTAATCTCCTGCTCTCCTTCTCCGTTGATTCTCCCAACGAAAACTTGTCTCTTTCCATTGAGCGGGTCCTGCTGAGTCTGACCAGATGTGCCGTCCTGGACGTTCGATGGGTCGGTCTCTTCCGTTTCGTTCTCCTCGCCTTTCGACTCAGTTTGTGAAACGCTTAAATCGCGGAAGGGAAGTGGGCGGGAATGAAAAGTTTGTGAAGGAAGTCGGGAATCGATGTCGCTGATGTACGGGATCCGGTCAGCTTCCGCCGGCAGAAGTTGACTGGAGAAATATGACATACGACTGATTGGCTTCGAGGCAATCTTGGTCCTCGAGCTTGACTTCTGGATACCACCCTCCCCATCTCGCGTTAACCGGGTACTCTCCGTCTTCTGCTTCTTCCTTCCATTTCCCTTTCTCCCACCCTACATCTCTTATGAGAGTCTTTTCCGGTGCAAAGGGATGTGCGGTCCATTTCTCCATCATCGTGCTCGAATCTTGATCTGTTTGTCCTTTCGTCTTCTTCGTGCTATGAATGACCCTCGCCGTCGAATAGGACGAAGTTTCCTTCGATAGCTTCAACTGTTGAGGTAGATAGTGAGGTACTAAAGAAGAGTATTGAGGATCGAGACCTGCAGCGATTAGTCGACTAGGTTTCGCTCGAACTGGTTCTCCCTCTCCGCCTCCGTCGGCGCCGAGAGCGGGCAGTCCTCCCTTCGTGACGACTAGACTCCTCCTAGGTGCTTTGCTTCCAGCGTTCTCTGGTAGATCTGCACCGTTCCTCCGTTTCCTCGCTCCTCCCGATTTCCCTCCTCTCCTCGACGGTCCCGGACTCCCTAGATCCAGTTCTCCTCCACTCGTGGCTATATCACTCATATCCTCTTCCCCTTGTCCACTCGGTCCATCGTCTTCCTCGCTCACTGCCAACGCTTCAGCATCGTCCGAATCTTCCTCCTCCTCTTCCTCGGCCTGTTCCTTCACGGGCGCTTCGAATTCACTCTCGGAATCTTGTTCGGGTACGAAACTCGTACGTGCCTTCTTCAATCGTTTCGCGCGTTTCGTGTCGTCAGAGTCGGAATCGTTTTCAGATGAAGACGAGGAAGTGAGGGAGATTGGTTCGAGGAGGTGAGTGTACGACGCTGCGGCGGATCTACGTGGTCTTGAAGGCCTTTCGGACATCCCAGGACGCGCTCTGCGGGGATCGAGGGTAGTGAGGGGAGCCAAAAGTTCATTCACTAAACAGTTGACTTTCTCCCTCTCACCCACTCGATAGCGACCGACAACCTTTCCACAAGAGCTTTCGATTAGGTGCTGCTGACTATAATGAGGCTCTCCGAGGTGAGTGCGCGCTCTTTCTTCGGCATCGTAGGTGGGGTCGGGAAGGGAGAGGAGGAACCGCTCATCGTGGTAGCGTGGGAGCATACAGCACGCAGATAGACTTCAATGGGGCTACGGGGCAGCCCGGTGCCTCCGCTCGCACAAATCATGGCGCTAACTCCATTCTTTCTCTCGCAGCCCGGTCGCCTCTCTTGGAACCGCTACCAAGCCAAGTCTGCGCTCCTACTCTGCCTCTATCTACTATCGCCCTCCCCTTCAAGCGTTTCGACCGCGCCGCATCAATCGATCGATACACCATCGATCTCCTCGCAAGAATCGAGTACTCGAAACCTCGAACCGGGTTCAACGATCAAAGGGACCCAGTCGGGCGCGAGCGTAGAGGTACCATGGACAGCGAAGTATGAAGAAGGAGATCGAATGACGACGCAAGACGTCGAAATGGAAGTGAAAGGGTCGACTTCGAAAGGAGGGAATTACGAATGGACCAACACTCCTGCGCTGTCAGATCCGCCCCCGAAAGAGACCAACAGAGCGCTTCGTTCACTTGGGAAGCGTGCTGAGGAACAGAAGGAGGAGGAGGAGCCGTCAGAGCCGGTTACGAGAGATCGCGCATCTTTCGATGATGAACAACTTTCAACCACCGAGACTTCGTTTACGGCTCTACCCCTCAGCCCGTTCAGCTATACTCTTCTACTCTTGCACGCCCTCTTCTTCGCCCAATACCTCTGCGACTCTTTCAGGACGAGGATCGCGCAATCATTGCTCTCGAATCCCTTACCTCCGCCCTTCAAGGACCCTTCTTCCGCTCAAGCTGCCTCACATCTATCGTTCTCGAAACGTTTGAATCGATTCAGGTGGAGGTTGAAGCTCTTGTGGAAGCGTTGCGGGTCCACCCTCATCAAGCTGAGTCTTTTAGGGTTGATCATCCTCACCCTCCTCGGCAGTGGAGCGTACGACGCTGTTCGTCGGAACGAGAAACCTGGATGGAACCGAGTATTCGAGTTCGGAGTTGATCTTCCGTTCGTCGAGGTGAAGGAGTATCGAACCGACTCCAGAGTCCAAGCTGCAAACTGGTTCAGACCTTCTCGTGATCTCGTCCTACTTGAGGTGAGCATCTTCCTCGACGCCGCTCGATCACTGGAATCTGACAATCAGCGATGAGTAGCTACTCTCAACCTGTTGTATTTTCCTTCACGCCCTTCGCCCCGTTCTCCTATCCCTTTCTTTCCTCCCGACCAATCTACATGCGCCACGTAGCTGCTTACCACGCAATGCTCCCGACCTCCTTGTGCCGACTTCTCACCTCCTGCCACACTTGATCAGCTTCGCCTATTCGTTCTTCGCGATTCTTGAATGGCTCGTTCTCATCCTATCTCGCAACCTCGATAACGGGGAAGACACGTCGCGTTACCGCTTATTGAGTGTCACGACTCTCGTCTTCATCTATTCGATCTGTGGCGAGCTCGGCAATCTACTCGTCAGGCGAGAGAAATTGGAGGAGGAATTCGAAAAGATTGGGTACTTGAATCGAGAGTTCTCGAAGGAGAAGATTGGGATCGAGCGGGCAGGGGGTGAGGGATGGGAGGAAAAGATCAGGTTGTTGTTGGAAGAGCTCGAGGGAGAGAGTTGTTGTATCTGTTTCGAGGAGGATTGGCACGAGGGCAATGGGTTCAGATCGAGGTGTTTCCTGACGAATTGTGGGCATCAAGGTGAGTCTCGTCATCAATCCTTTGAGAGCTCGGGCTCACTCTATTGTTGAGGAGAACAGTCCATGCCGCATGTCTCTACGCTTGGTTCAAACGACAATCGTTCTGTCCAGCTTGTCACACGAAGGTTTCAGGCTTGGCTCAATTCCCGCCGCTACCGCCGTCAGTTGAGGCTCGTCTTCCAGTCGCACATCACTAATCTGGTATCTCGATGCCCTCTTCGTGGTCGTTTGTTTATTCTACTTTTGTTTTCTGTTGTTGTTAATCGTGCCCCGTCAAGTCGTTCTGCTCTCTCTGTTCGAGCCATCGTTCGGTCTGTCCCTCTCGAGAGGCTCACAAGCAAGTCTATAAACGTGACCATGATCCAGCGAAAAAAAGAAAGGTGCTTTTTGCGAACAAAACAAAGCAAAGAACGAAGAACAAACGATATCAGAACACGAAAGGCAGATACGAGAGAGAGAAAGACATCGAGAGCAGGCATTGCAAGGTCCCTGGTTTCCGATCGAGAAACAACGAAGAGGAGTGTATTCGACGATTAATCCATGTAATCAGCCGCATCGTCTTCAGAGTCATCATCCGCAAACCCAATGTCACCCCCGAGTGCTCCTCCTCCTCCTCGACCGATCGAACCGAATCCACCCGCAGAACCATAGTCGAATTCGTCCGAGAATCCTCCCATCGCGGGAGGAAGTCCAGCTCCTCCAGTCGCGAGAGATTGATACATCTGCACATACGCCCCACGATACACAGTCAGTTGAGTGTGGGAGAGAGAGAGAGGAAGAAAGGGATGGATGAGCTGGCTGACCTTGGTAACGAATTCTTTCCCTTCTTCCATCCTCTCCCCTTCCTCACTCCAAACCGCATCGAGTTTCTTTGCGCGCTCAATCGCTTCAGTAACGCGTTTGACAGTGTCGTGAGAAAGGTACGGTTCGGGATCATCCGAGAACGTAACGATTTTTGAAGCTCGAGAATCAGAGTCTGAAATCGTTGCGAAAAGATCTCCCGCTTGAACCTGATCACCACGAAATGGGGACAAGAGGGGTCTGTGAGCTCGTTGGAAACAAGTTTCGAGAGACAGAAGTGAGCGCACCATTCCCATAACCTCCATTTCAACCATTCCAACTTGCGCATCATCCTTTTCGTCCATCCCCAACAATTTCGTCAATTGTCCGAGTGGAAGAGTCGACCAAGTCTGAGTCAATTTCTGAATGATTCGACGACGCAATGATTGTTCGACCAAAGTGACGAGTCCGAGATTATGATCCTATTCGAAGTCAGTCGAAGCACTTTTTAGTCAGTCATAGTCTCGACAACATGCTGAGAGTGGAAAAGAGGTAGTGAAACTTACCCTCGTGAAAGTTTCCCTGGCTTTCTCCTTCGCAGCCGACAATTTCACCTTGTCGAGTGAATTGAACGCGACGACGTATTCGTTGTAAGGAGTCAATAACGATTTGTAGGCGTTTTGAGCGGCCGAACTCGTGCACTTCGGGAGTGGTTGAGTCTATCGTTTGACGCAAAGGATCGAGTCGAGTCTGTCAGATTCGACGGGATTCCAGGAGGAAGAAGAGGGAAGGAACGTACTTTGCCGTAAGCGAGAAGTTGAACGAGAACGAGCTTCTTGTACGCATCCAATTGGATCAAACTGACTGCAGGTCCAGGAGCACTGACACACTATAGAGCGTCCATCAACAAGGAAACGTCAACTCATGACAAAAGACTTCGAGAGAATAGGGACGGAGGGGAGCTTACGATCTCCAATAAATCACTAGCACGAACGTGATCCCCTAAAAGAGCTAGGATCGTTCCTCCCAAGTAGTGATAGAGTAAATGGTCTTGATACTTGATCGGGAATGACTGTTTTCTCACGTCTTAGGTCAGATTGACTGGACCTCAGGAGAGCGAGAACGTATGAGCGGGAATGGAAAGGTGACTCACAACTTTGTCGACGTCGGTGATATCGACGTAGAGAATTTGACGAGCTAATTGATAGGAACGGGAATGGAAAATCGCACGAAGGAAAAGAGGATGTAAAGAAGTGAGAGTTCCGACCGGGGCGAAACGTTGCAGGATGATTGAGAAAGGTTCGAGGTGGACTCGAGGCTGAATCGAGCGAATCGAGAACAGTACGTGTCAGTCGAGAGAAAGCTCAAGAATTCCGTTTCGCAAAGTGGAGAACTCACGTTGTTGAGTGCTTGAGAAAAGCTGGCGAGCTTGTTGAGCAATTGATGAACTGATATTGATGAAGGCTCCAGTACATGAACACAATCACGAGCACGCGGCGGAGGAGAGCTCACCTAATTCGAAAACGATTCTCGCTTGATTCGGTACATAATTCTTTGACCAATCAAACACCCTCGGCATCAACAAGTTCAGATCTGGGTTCTGTACCGACAACCTCGCGATACTATGAACGAGAGAGACCGTCAGCCTGAGCCGGGTGATTCAACTTGAGAGCGAGAGCGAGGGACTGACAGGATATAAAGGTATCCGACCGTTTTCGATTCAGGACGCAACACCTCCAAAGGATCTTTCCCATTACTGAGTTTGCCCGCTAGTACGTGTTGACTCTGAGGAGCTGAAGACGAGGTCGAACTCGATGATGCACCTTCCTGTTGTCCTTCTCCTCCTGCACTCTGAGTAGCGTCTTTGCCTTTGCCTTTCCCGCTACTACTTGGTTGATCGAGCTTCTTCAGAGCGGGTAAGACTGCGGGAGGAGAGAGGGAAGGGAGTTCAATGAGATGAGTTCGATTGAGAGAGATGGAGGGGGAGAAGACTGACGAGTATCCTTGACATCTTGATCGTCTGTACCGACTATGAGTGCGACAATATCGTCGAGCGTCATGATCGAAGTGGAGGTGAAGAGGTCAGAGAGAAGAGATCCTCGAGCCGAGGCGGTGAACGATCCCTCTCAAAGAGATTCTACCTGCTCGCAACGGCGAAGTAGACGGGGAACAAAGTAATCACTCAACTCCCGGTCGAGCTCGTACTGGATGGACGCGGAATATATCCTTGCGAAATAGGCTAATTTTCATTTTGTGAGGCAACTTAATCATACAATGTGGGGGATAGAGGGTAAAGGTAGAGGGAGAGGACTCTAGGGAGTATAGGCTAAGAGGAGGAAAGGGTTTTGGGTACAACGGAGAGAGAGAGAGAAAGGGTAGAAGCGGAGGAGAACCGATAAAACTTGACAATCTTGCCCTTGTCTTTATCTCGGTTGGAAGCTATATAATCGAAAGAGATCGCTGATCAATGATCCACTCGCGAAGGAGTAGAGAGAGAGAAGACTTACCCAGGGGGAGGAGCGAATCCGGGAGGAGGAGCGAACCCAGGAGGAGGCGCTCCGAATCCGGGCATACCAGGAGGAGGCATACCTGCCATTCCGGGAGGAGGAGGAGCAAAGTTTTGAGGTGCTTGACGCCTGATCAAGAGAAGAGATAGAGTAAGAAATGGGTAAACCTGGAACAGGGGAAAGGGAAAGAGACGAGGGAAGGAGACGCGGAACTAACATTGTTGGGGGAGCGGAGAGACCCATTCCTCGTCCAGCAGGTGTACCAAATCCAGGTCCAGGAGTGAGCTGATCGAGAGTGGAAGACGGAGAGAGAGGTCAGCTCAATTCTTGATGGGGGTGAATATCCTCTATTCTCCCTCTCGCTCAACGAGCGGTGTCCAGGATGGAGTCACATTGTACGAGCGAGAAAGTGCAGACCATCACAGAGAGAGGAGCAGAGGAGAGGTGGATTGACTTACTCCCAAAGCCCTAAGATCGTCGTTTGCCGGTGGAGGACTCTCCGGACTCAAACTAACGATAGTCTCTCCCCTCAAGATGACCAACCCAAGTGTACGTTTCATCTCGTCTTCCTCGTCGTCGTCTCCTCCCGCTCCGGCATCCTTGTCCTGTTTCTGTCCTCCTTTACGTTTCACGCTCCTGAACTCGTCGCATTCGGCGAGGACCAAGTTCATGTGTTTGTCGAACGCCAACAGTTGGCCTACGAGCGCTCGAGAGTCGTTCAAAGTAACTCGAACTCGATAGTTGATGATCGCGGTAAGTTTCCCTCCTTTTTTCGACGACTACGGCACGGAGGGACACGATGAGGGTGTCAGTATACTCCTAAGAATGTGTATGATCGTGCTAGGTGCTAGCTCGAAGCACTCACCATGGTTGAATGAGAAGTTGAGGTTAACTCCAGAAGTCAATGATTTTCTTGTCTCTCAGAATTGCGATTAGGATTGTGAGAATTATGAATCGAGTCTCTGAATGCTAGTCTTCCTCGTATCTGCCTCGCACGCTCTGACAGGATGACGATGCTATATAATTCTTTTTGCACAAGAGACACAGAAGGAACAAGAACGAAAAGGTTGATCTCTAGAGGTCGAATTAAGCTGCAACATCCAATTTCGCAACATCCGGTAAATCGTCCTCTCGCTGTTCGCACACCACCAAGCGAGTGAGTTCCCAGTCTCTGAGTTGGGAGACAAGAGGAAAGAATGGGGCTGACCTCGATAAGTTTAGTGATTTTACCAATCGCGACCGTCTTTCCTTCGTCTCGTAGCGTGAATCGACCCAACTGAGGATGATCAGCAAACTTCTCGACACAGAGAGGTCCAGCTGCTTCAATGAGGGCAATAATCTTTTGACCTGTACCATGCGTCGAATTCTTTCAGTCAGTAACGACAATCGAAAACTGGCTGAGAGTACGAAGATACGTACCTTTCTTAGCGAATTGAGGAGGTCGACGAGACTTCTTTCCCGTCTTCTTGTCAAAGTAGTGTAGGAGAGCCGAGAGGGAAACTTCTTCCGCCGCCGTGTGAACGTGCATGACGGCTCCGTAACCAGCAGTAATGATATTCTTGTGATCGAGGATGACCAATTGAGCTTCGAATTGAGTGATCGTGTGAACGGGGGCTTTAGGGGAAGTCAAGACGAATCCAACGTTGATATCGGTATCTTCTACTCCTCGCAATCGAAGTCGAACGTTGTCTCCACAGAGTGCGACCGGAATCTCTTCTTCAACTTCGTTCAATACTGCAGTAACCGAGACAGGAGTCTAAGCGCGATGACAGAATCGTCAGCTAGAGTACTGAAGGGAGAGAGAGAGGGAAAAGCTCACCTTGTTGGGCATCAACAACAAGTTTTGACCCTTTTTAACGTGTCCCGACTCGACTTTACCGACAACTACGCATCCCATGTCGGCATACTTCTCCGAAATGGGCATCATGAGAGGAGCGTTGTTTTTTCGGTCGATGAGAGGAAGGTGATCGAGGTAGTTGAGGAGAGATTCACCTCTGTCGCTCGGAAAGATGTCAGTCGTGATGACCAGGACTAAGAGAGAAGAAGCAGAGAGAGACTCACTCGACCCAAGGAGCGACAGATCGATCGACGTCGACCTTCAAGTTGGCACCGGTGAATCCGGAGATGGGAATGAACGCGACATCCGTCTTCATGTTGTATCCTGATCCCTTGAGGAAAGGAGTGAGTTTGCCAACAATCTCGTCATACCTAGACAACAGACACGAACGTTAGCTTGTGAGAGGGAAGAGAGTTCAAAGTCGAAGTGCTCTCACCTCGCTTTGTCCCAGTTGACGGTAGGGTCGTCCATCTTGTTGATCACGACGATTAATTTGTTGACTCCTGCCGTCTTTACCAACATGGCGTGCTCGCGAGTTTGTCCACCCTTCTCGAATCCAGTTTCAAATTCTCCTTTTCGGGCTGATATGACAAGGACGGCGGCATCGGCTTGAGCGGCACCAGAGATCATCTGAGGGACGTAGGTTTTGTGACCGGGTGCATCGAGGATTGTGTATCGTCGAGTATCGGTTTCGAAGTAAGCTCGTCCGACTTCGACAGTTTTACCCTATAAATCTCCATCACACGATCAGTCTCCTTTACGAGTTCGGAGGTAAACGAGACGACTCACCTTTTCACGTTCTTGCGAGGTAGAATCGAGTGCCCACGAGAGGTACCAACTCTCTCGTCCAGCTTCTTTCGCTTCCTTCTCGTATTTCTCGAGAGTACGCTTGTCGACCATTCCGCAAAGGTACAGGATGTTTCCTCCCATCGTGGATTTACCAGCATCGACGTGACCAATAAAAACGATGTTCATGTGAGGTTTGATGTCCTTGGCTGGAGAGAAATAGAGACGAGGTCAATTCTTGGCGAGATTCCCTAGAAATCAAAAGGCAGAGAGAACTTACTATCGTTACCGTAGAGATCGAGCAAAGTCTCCTCATCTACACTAGCTTTGACTTCCTCTTCAATCTTATCGGCGTCCTTCTCCTCCTTCTCGACTTTCTCCTGTCGTTTCGCTTCATCCTTTTTAATCTTTTGTTCAATCTTTTCCTGCTTCTTGTCCATTTGTTCAATCTTCTTCTCCGCCGCGTTCAACTGAGCATCTCCTTTCTTCGCTGCTGCTGGTGTCGAGGAAGCTGCGGAAGAGGTAGCTCCCAGAGCGGGAGTCGCAGGTTTCGAGGAGCCAGGAGTCGTAGTTTTCGACGAAGAAGAAGCTTTCGGTCCTCCTCCTCCGATCGAGAGGGAGACTGAAGCGGGTTTATCAGATTTAGGAGCGGTCGAAGAAGGGAGAGAGACGGATTTGCCTCCGATCGAAAGAGAGACTGCTTTAGCGGGAGGAGCATTCGAGTCGGGGAGAGTTCGGGTGAAGGGGGAGGAAGCGGAAGGAGCGGGGTTGCGAGCGGGAGGAGCCTGTTGTTGTTGCTGTTGACGAGGAGGGGGAGCGTTGTAAGGGTTTTGGTTGTATTGTTGCTGTGCGAAGGGGTCGTTCGCGCCGTAGCCTTGAGGCATTTGCTGACCCGGGTATCCACCTTGTTGAGGGAATCCACCGTAGTTGCCTAGCGTCACGAGAGAGAAAGAGAAGTCAGGATCATCGAAATCGAAAAGGAGAAAGAGGTAAACATTATTCACCGTATCCTCCTCCGTAACCTCCAGCATTGTACTGGTTGTAGTAATCAGCAGGGTTCGCTCCGGGCTGTTGCTGTCCACCTTGTTGCTGTTGACCGTAGGGGGTGTATTGTCTTCCAGGTTGGAAAGGAGGAGCTCCTCCCGATGGTTGAAAGGAACCTGCGTTCGGGTTGAACGATCCTGCATTGGGATTGAATCCAGACATGGCTTCCTATGCTCAAACAAGTAATGAAGGGAGAGAACGAGAAGCGAGGGTTTGGAATGATGAAAGAGTTAGCGATTGTTCTCTGAACTGTATGACTCGAGTGTCCTGGGGTGACCCTGCTTCCTCCTGCTTAAGAACTTCCACTAAATCCACCGTACGTAGTCGCGAAAGGAGATCGACTCGACTCGTTCCCTTTCATCAAAAATCTCCTTCGCTCTTGCGTTGTCCGTTGTGGCTGGAGAGGAGCTCTTGCCGAATCGTGATCTAGATATTGGATATCTGACGAACGTACTGTTTAGACGAGAAGTCGATGTATGAGGAAATGAGCAAAGAGTCGCTCAGCCTCAGAAGGATCGCCGTTTCGTTCAAGTATATCGAGAGTGCTTCTGCTTGTCGTCACGAAGGCTGGACTGGGGTGCCACTCAAGACGGGAGTTACCAGAAAAATCAGGTTGAGGACTCGACGATTGACAGATCGAGTCGAAATGTTAACGACGTAGGTTTGCAAAAGAGCGATGGTTTTTCACGATTAGAAATAGAACGACAGACAAAGACACATCCCCAGCTCGAAAGAGATGAAGGACTGGAAAAGAATGGGTAATCTGAAAAACGAAAACGGGTAGAAACGAGACAAGACGGAAAGGGTAAAGGGGTATCGGCCTGCGATGAAGAGGACTTTGAAGGGAGAACGATAGGAAGCGAGGGGAGAGAAGGGGAGACTTTGCGGAATGCGACGATAGAGAGACGAGAAAGGGAGAAAGAGCGGAAGAAAGGATGCGAGAGAAGGTTTGGACAATCGAGGCTGTAACGAAGGTACGCAAACTCCTTGACGGGTTCGTGGACATGACGAAGGACCTCCTCAGGGATCGAGGTAAAGTAGCAGAGGTTCTCCCACTTCGGTGATTTCTGGAATAGTGCATTTGAGGTCGAAGGCCTGTGAGGGTGGAGCATTGGCTAACATCAGCGGGGAGGACGGCGTGGGCTTGGACAAGACCTCGACGACTCACCTTGGAAAGAACGATTTTGAAGATCTTCTGGACGTTGATCGAATGCGACGTTGAACAAAAGATCAAAGGTGCTTTCATCGCTCTCGAGAACCGCTTGGCCTGCAGCATCCGAGTGGTATGAGACAGCGCTCGGAACAGATCGCAAGGAAGAGAACCACGAACCTGTCTAGTGATTTCCTCCTGTTCGTCAGCCGAGAATGTGTTGAAATGATCATATTTTGTCCCCACTAGGAACGGAATTGCAGTCTGTAGTTCAACGAATGAGCGTAAGTTCACCGGTCTTCGTCTCTTACAGAACGGGGCCAGGGAGGTTGCAAGCGAAAAGGGAGAATAGACAACAGAACTGCTCACTTTGTTGAACCCTCGAGCCTGCCTGTACCACTCTTTTATACTATTCAACGTACTCTTCCTCGATAGATCGAACATGAACAGGATCGCTACTGCGTCGTTACAGACGAGAGGTAACATTGAGACGAATTCCCGTTGACCTCCGAGATCCCAGATCGAGAAAGTGATCTCGGTATTGCGAATCGAAATCTATAGAGGTGAGCGCCAGAATGAAGGCCCGATCAGTGTTGGCTGAGGGACGGTTGGATGGGGGACATACAGTCTTTTCCATGAAATTAACACCTGGCAATCAGATTTTGCGAAGTTGATCAGCTCGGATTCGTTCACAGACAGCTTGAGAGGGTCTAGTTTCCGCTCACCTAGTGTTTGAATATAGTCTTCATCGTAACTTCCTTCTACATACTTGACCCTGCACGTAGTTGCATCGAATGATTCGTTGTCAGCGCGTTCTTCGCAGAACTTCAAAAGTGAAAGTAGCTTACATGAGTGACGTTTTCCCGATTTGCGAATCTCCCACCATTCCGACTTTCAGTACGACACTGCTCACCGGCGAATCCCTCGCTTTCAGCTCTTAGTGAGCGGAGCAATCGACAGCTAGCGAGCGAACGAACCTGTTCTTGTCATCCTGTTTCGTTGAAGTCCCGCCCGAACCTCCAGCTTCCGACTGCGTTGTCCTCGATCCGGAAGCAAAATCTGACATTGCGAGCTGGCGGTCAGGCGGAGAGGATGAGGGAAGGGGACAGGGGCTCGAGCGGCTTTGAAGGCGAATCTGGCTTTGGCTTCCTCCGGAGTCGACTAGCGGCAAGATCTAGCGAATGGGTCGGATATCGTAAGTCTGCCAACGAGTACTGCGTTGAAGCCGATCAAAGCGAACGAGTTAAGCGGGCCTGTTGAGTGACGAGTCTCCGTATGGAAGACGCTGGAAACCGTGCAGAGGCGTTCACTGGTAGATACTGATCCGTTGGGCTTCTCTGCTGGATTTGGCGGACTTGGATGAGGGGGAGGAAGGAGAGCGAGATGGAACTTTGGTTCCTTTCTCTTCCTCATCCACTCCGAATATGACGATCTGCTACGCACCTCTCGCAAAGGAACATGTACAACGAGCTTACGAGTTGGAGTCAGCGAGTTATCCTTCGGACGAAGCTGCATCTCTCGCTTCCCTCGAGTAAGTTCTCCTCCCTTCCTATCCCCCGCCTCGACACGCTGACCTGGACCACCTGCAGGTACCGACAAGAACATGCTTCGAACTACTTCCTCGGCGCGTATCAATCCGAAGATGATCAGCTCGTAGGATTCATCTGTTCGACTCGAACCTCGTCTTCGACCCTCACTCACGAATCTATGGAGACCCACGAACCCACTGGAGCCTACCTCGCTATTCACTCTGTCTGTGTCTCCCCGGATCATCGCAAGCAAGGAATCGCGAAGAACCTCCTGCAAGAATACGTGAAGAGGGTTCAAGCTGCGGGAGAAGTGAAAGGAATCCGATTGATCGCGAAGGAGGGACTCGTCGGGATGTATGAAAGAACCGGGTTCAAATCGAGGGGAAAGAGCGAGGTTGTACACGGAAAGGACCCTTGGTTCGAATTGGCGGTCGATTTCGAGGCTGAAAACGACAAATTGTTCGAAACCGACAAAGATATCGACCCCGCTTCAATTCGAACCCCTGGGAAACGCCTAGCTTCGACGATCACGAAAGAGACATTGCGACGTGAATTGGTAGAGGATGGCAAGAACAGATTCGACCTCTATTGCCCGCGAGCGGAATGCCGATGCCTCCTCGTTAAACGAGGAACTGCGAAGTGGGTCGTCAAGGGCACTCACGACAATGAACTCGAAGTAAGTCTCGTCTTCCTGAAGTTTTGTTCAACCGAGAACTGCGTGATTGACATTGGCGACTCCTTCTCACGAAAATTTAGCTACCTCCTCTACCTCGCCGTATCGACGCTCCTTCCCCCTCCTCTTCATCGTCGTCTTCCTCTCATCTCGGCTACTGGACTCTTTCCTCCCCACTCGCTTTCGAGAATATCGGTTTTACTCGTTCCCTCCCCTCCTCATCTTCCTCCTCGCAACCCTCGACTTCACCCAGCGCGGCTCAGATCAAATACCTCACTTGCGCGGATTGTGACTTCGGACCTCTCGGGTGGCACGACACGGAAGGTCGGGATCTCGGCGTCGAAGTTCAGGAAGAGAACGAGGGAGGAGGAGAAGTACGGAAAGGCCGAGAGTTTTTGGTCGATCTCGAGAGGGTTCGGTATAAGCAGGATTAGAATGCAAGGAATAACAACGATAATTGACAAGATATAAATAGGGGGATCATCGATATGGAAAACGAGGTATGAGAGACAACTACAGGGTAAATAGACCTTTCTATCGACTTGTGTTTTACAGTTCGATCACCACCATCTCCTTCTTCTTCTCAACGAACGTCACCTCCTCCAACCGACTCAATTCTTCGCCCGAGCTCCGTCTCCTCGTCGACCATTCCCTCCAGATCCCGAGTAATCCAACCAAGAACAGTCCAGATCCGACAATAATCCATCGATCCATCACGAAAGGGTACATTAACGTCGAGATGCGGTCGAGTGCTCCTTGATCGATGAGGACGACTGCGAGGTGACCAATGAGCGAGAGGGCGAGGAGAATCCAGGGAAGATCATCTTCGTCTTCTTCATTCTCTTTCTCGTCCTCCTCCTTTGCTTCAGGGTCATCGATCCTGGGAGCTGGCGATGATTGTGTAGGGGAGTAGGCGGGAGGTGAGACGTGAATGAGAGGTTTTGAAGACGATTCCGATCCGACGACGACCATCACAAACTCCTCCTTCTCGTTCTCTCCGAGCCTGATAGATCCTGTCGGTGGTAGTGAGATCGAGGTCGCCTTGTTTGATCGACAGAAGAACCCAAAGATCATTCCAAGTCCCACCATTTTCATCGCGACGAATTTCAACACTTTCCAATTCCTTTCCGTCTTGACGCTGATCGACTCTGTTTCTCCTCCTCCTCCAAGGACGACTTCTTTCGTTATCGACAAGAACCGTTGAATGAAGGTTGAAGGAGCATTGAGCAGTGCCGACGATTCGTGGCAAGGTGATTGGAGGGGAAGTGGTATGCCGGTCGAGCTTGTTGTCCGTAGTGAACGGCAGAGGTTGACGACGGTACTCGAGTGTGTAAGGGAGGTGAAGTGACGCTGGTAGAGGAAGGTGAAAAGGACGAAAGTGAGGGCTGTCAAGAGAGCATCGTCAGCTTCAGCCGAACAAGATTGAGGTCGACCTCAGGAAGGAACGAAAGAGAGACTGACCTGTATCGACGAGGAGAACGTAGATGAGTCGCGAGGAGGTGATCGAGAGATAGAAGGCGCGGAGACGGCTCGACGAAGGGAAGCGAGTCATAGTTACAGTGAACGCCTTAAGGTGCCTTTTTTCTGAATCGGTGGATTGGCGACGAGATAGAAGAGTAGGGAAGAACAGGTCTCTAGAGGAAGGAGCAGAAGAAAGGCGTGAGAAATGATGTTTCGATATTGACCAAAGGTCAAAAAATCGCAGGAGTCATTTTTCATGCGAAGAATTGAGAGGGAGAACAGGGAGAAAGGCTTTACCTGAGCTGCATGACGCGTAGCTTTCGATCTTTGATTGAGTGCATGGTAAGAACGATTGTAGCATGCAGAAGAGAGCGAAGACTTCACTTTGATCCGTGCGCGAAAATCACTTTCGATGTCGACTCATTTCATGAAGGCGTCGATTATTAGGAATTGCTGCAGTGGAACTGCCGTCGAGCTGGTGACCGTCGAACGCAACGGCGCAACTCTGTCAACCAGTTGAAATACGGAAAAAGGCGAGGCGGTGGCTCTCTCGCATACCCAGCTCGCCAATCGATTCATCTTCAAACGGAGAACAGTACAATGCTCGAGCTCAAGCACACGTGAAGCTTGGAGTTCCTCTCCCTTCCCCGCCCGGCGACACGAGGATCCGAACCGACTTTCCAAGTTCTCTCTTTTCAACACTCCATGCTCTTTCGCTCGCTACTGATACCCTCATACCAATCGATACCTCGTCTACGCACCTCCATTCCAGTCACGCGCGCCATGTCAGTCAGTCAGAAGTCAGCATCATCTGGTGGAAGTGGGGAAAGCTCGCCAAAGAGGAAGGGAGGAGAGCCGTCGCTGAGTGCAAGGTGAGTATACACTCAACTGTATCAGCTGCTGCCAGCAGGAGAACCTAGCTGGTCGCTCGCTTGAAGAGTCGCTGATCTTCTCCCCCCCAGTCTGTTACTGGTCGCTCCTCTACCGAAGCCAGCTCGAGATGGACATGACTATCGAGTACTGTTACTTAAGAGGGCGGAGAAGAGCTCGACATATCAGAATGCTTACGTTTTCCCCGGTGAGCTTTCCCAACCGAAACGGCCTCATTCCTCTGTCCTCGAGCTCATTACGTGCCTACCAAATGAACAGGTGGCAATGTCGACCCTATCGACCGAGACGAACGAGCATGGAGCTCCTACTTCCCGTCGACTTCGACCTCGACCGATTTGCAAACTGTCAAGCTTTGTGCGATTCGCGAGACGTTTGAAGAATCGGGAGTGCTTCTTTTCGAGCCAACTTCGTCGCCCGATCATACTCGACAGAAGGAGGTAGAAGAGAAATGGAGGAAACTCGACGACCGAACGAAGACGAAGCTTCGAGAAGAGGTCCATTCAAGCGGAGAGGAATTCGTTCGAATCTTTGCAAAGGAGTTGGGTCAGGGTGTCAGACCAGCGGTCTCAAAGTTGACGCACTGGGCAAACTGGGTTACACCATTGGCTCTGCCGAGGAGGTTCGACACCCACTTCTTCATTTCGATTCTACCTTCTTCTTCTTCACCAAGCGCTTCTCCCGACGATACTCCATACTACAAGCTCGCCTCTTCCGACGGAGTCGAAACCTCGGTTGCAGCATGGCTCACCCCGAGTGAAGCGATTCGACGAGCTCTCGCCCACACGGCAAATCTTTCTTACCCCGAAACGACTCCCACCTACGCCGAACAACCACGTTCGATGGGAAACAACCCTACGAACTCGATCATCCTCCATCCTCCCCAGTTCTATCTCCTCGCCGAGCTCGCGAATAATCACAAGTCGTGGCGTTCTCTCGTCGATGGATCTGGTAACCATGTTCGACCTCGCAAGGTTAGGTCTTTTACACCACAAATCGGAAAAGTCGTCGACGAAGGAGGCAAACTACGACCTGCGACTCTGCTACCTGGAGACGAAGCTTTCGTTCAAGGAGGAGGAGGAGAGGGAAAAGAGGAAGAAAGGGGAAAAGCTGGAGTTCGACATCGTACCTACGTGATTCCGCCGAACGAGCGAACACAGGGTTTGACCGTACTCGGGGTTCATCGTAGAGGGATTGAAGACGGACCAGGTTGGGAGGACATGAGAGCGGGAGATATTGGCGAACAATCTGCTTCGAAATTATAACTTCCTCGATTAGTCGTATTCTTATTCTGTGTGCTATTCTATGTTATCTCTACGCCGAACACCACCCTCTGTCTTCGGGCGAAAGCCTCGCCGAAATTTGTTGAGTGATGCGTGCCGCGCGCATTGGCCGTTTCCTCTTCCTCTCCCACTTACATCGACTCTCGATCTCGGCGAGTATTCTACCGATACCGGATGCCCCTCGCCAGGCAGAATGCGTTAAAAACTTCCGACTCGCTCCCATCGTTCCCATCAAACCGACCAAACAAATCGAAATTGTCGATCAAGGTCCTCCTCGCTCAGGGCATCCATGTCGCCGGTGGATCAGTCAGAGGAGAACTAGAGGTATCGGTGAAGGACAAGGCGCTAGGCCTAGGAGAAGTCGGAATAGAACTGAGCGGAGTCGAAGGTAAGTCTTCCGCTTCAAGAGTCATGGGAACGTGCAGATCGATCTCGGGGGGGCGGGGAGGCCCTTTGAGCTCTGGTAAGAGCTTCAGGGTACGCGAGAGTGCGGGAGTATTGCTGGGACTGGCGATTCGAGGGAGCAATCAGCATCAGTCAACAAAGGCCCCCCCTCATGGGACAGACAATCAGGCGTCGAGGCGGTGACTGACTACTCTCTTTATATCCTATATTATTCACAGAGCTTCGAAACCGGGATCATACTGCGACGAGACGGATCATTTATTCTCGACTTTTATTCCAAGGTCCAGGGCTCCCACCTTCTAACGCAGTTGTCGCGGGCTCGAGTGCCTCTCAAGGTGGATATTACCCTGCGCTACGAGGTAGAACCCGATTCGACTTCAGCTTCGACCTCCCAAAGGATCTTCCTTCGACTTGTCAATTCGGAGCGAACGCGATAGCGCGCTACGAGCTTCGAGCGTTCGCTTCCTCGCTTTTCGAAGGTGACGTAGATCTCAAGTGTGAGAAGAAGGACGTCCTCGTTGTCGAGAGATGGGATGATTGGAGGAAAGGGAATTGGTCGAGCGGAGTTGAGAAACAAGCTGAACAGAACGGAGGGAGGGAGGGAGGACTCGTGTCAATGAAAGGAAGGATCGGGAAAGACGAATGGAGTGGATCTCTGCCGAGATTGTTCTGGTGGAGAGACGTCGATGAGAGAGTCGAAGGAAAAGGGTCAATCGAGGTGCGAGTTCGAATCAACAATACGACGAAACGACATGTGAGTCAGCCTGCTACTGTCCAGATTATGATAGTGACTGATAAGCCTGATCTACTCTCACGCGCCCCATAGATCCCGGGACTCAAAGTCTCTCTCATCCGTCGATTGAGATTGCAACGAGATCGAAACCGCGAAGGACCGGCTCCTCCCCAACTCAGCTCGACTATCACCACTGTCGACTTTCTTGGAACAGACTACGACGTTCGAGCAGGATCCGAACGGGAAGTGGTCGTAGCGTTGCAACTCCCGAAGGACGAATGCTGGACTGGTAGGAAGGGTACTCTATTCGATCTCGACTGCTTTGTCAACGTGCAAGTCGAGGGAGGTTTCCTAGAGTAAGTCGGTCTACCGAGTCACGGCAGGGAAGCTGGGAGAAGTACTGACCTTGTTCCTTCGATACTCCTCGCCAGCCCGAAACTATTCCTCGAATTGCCAGTGTGGATCGCTCATCCGTTCTCGATCTCCAATACCGCCCATCGACTTGTCGAAGCAGAGCGCAAGAAGCACAACTTGCACATAGAAGTTCCCCCTTCACCTTCGGTCCAGTTCCTACGGTCTCCTCGCTCGAATCTCGACTTTTCCTCCTCTCCGAGTCCGGTCCGAGACACTTTCACGCCGTCAGAAGTCGCTCAACCTCATCGACTGGGTACTTCGATGAATTATCATTATGCAGGAACGACCGTTTCTCACTCGCCGCATCAATTCTATTCGAATCCAACTCCCCAGCCGTCTTTCTCACCTGCTCCTGCTCCTCTTCCTCCTCCACCGACTCTCTACTCGATGCCCCAACCCCAGAATGGTTACGTCTCCTTTGATCCTTCTCTCCCCGAGATCACTCCCTCTCGATTCCTCGGCTCGCTTCAGTCTCAGCAACCTCACCAACTCTACGTCTCTCCCGAAGCAACGATGAATATACCGATCGGACCCGCTATCCATTCTCCGACTCCTCCTTATGATCCATCTCGTTCGCCTCACGATATCCCTCCTCCACCTTCATTGTCTCATCCTCCTGTGCCGCCTCTCGATTCCCATCCTTCCCGACAACCTTCACCTCAACATCCTTCGTTCTCGAACGGGTTTGCAAATCAACCTCTCGAACCCTATTCCGCTATCGGACGAGCTCATCGGGATCCTCAATGGTCGAACCCTCAAGGGCCTCCCTCTTCCGCTTCGCCGCCTGCCGTTTACACCCCCAAATCTTCCTCGCTCCCACCCTCTTGTCCGTCTCCGGCGCCTTCTCCTGCTCGCAACACTTCCTCATCTCAGCAGGCGTCCCTCAACCCTCGAACGCCTCTACGAACTCCCCCTCCTCCTTCGCCTAGTTCCCAGTTCCGCCAACAGTCGTCCTTTAGCGTATCTACGGCTCTGCCTCAAATCGATCAGAGCGCTCTCGACACGATTGGAGAAGACGGAGAATCTCAAGCGGGAACTACAAAGTCGCAAGTGCTCGGTCCCGGTAACCTAGCGGCTTTGAGGGAAGACGACGATGCGAGCAGCATACACTCTGTACGAGTAGGCAGTAGTCCGAGGAGTACGAGCGTGCAAGATCTCGAAGAATTGGTCGCCGAGGAGGAAAGGAAGCATGAAGAAAGGCAGAAGAACGACATCAACGTTACAAAGACGCTCCCGGCTCTTCCTCGTCAGGCAGCAGGGCAATCGAAATCAACTACGATGCGATTACAAGACGTGTTCTCCAGCGAGAACGTTTCGAATGCTTCAACATCTCCTTCGCCAACACTCCCTCTACCTTCGGAGGATGGACTCTCAGCGCTCCGAGCACGTCTCGCACGATCTACGTCGCCACTCCAGCCTTCTCGGTCTCCCTCGCCCGTCAAATCGAGCAGCCCTCGCGCTGATTCTCCAGCAGAGGGTCTCGCAGTTCCCAAGATTACGAGTGCTCTCCGAGCGAAGAGTCTCAGTCGATCGAGTCGTCAAAAGGACAAGGAACTCGAGAAAGCCTTACAAGAAGCCGAGGAGGATCCTGCCGAATTCGTCAAACGTGCCCGCTCGAAGTCAAACAGCGAAGATGTCAAGAAACCTCCTCCGCCTCCTCCGAACGTCTCTTCCGAAGTGTGGAAGGCAGTCACGGCGATGCAGAACCTCGAAATCGCTTCGCAGGAGGAAAGCAAAGTCACAAGTAAAGTCGAGCCAACCCCGTCTCGAGTCTTGCTCGACGAAGTTCGGATCGCCGACAGACCCGTCCCTACTCATCAAGCTCGAGAATCGCCGCCGGAGGATGTACCTGTTCGCGCCGCTTCCCCTCCCAGTCGTCCTCCCTCTCGACCGCCGAGTCGCCCCGTTTTCTCCTCTTCCCCTTCTCTTTCGAAACGCCCTACCCTATCAACAGTATCGACGAAACCTATTCCTCCTCCGCTCGACCTCTCTTCTCCTGTCGAATTATCCAAGCCTGCGACTTCGAGTTCCCCTCAAGCTCAACAAGAACGAGACTTGCCGCCGCGAATCAACGAACAAGGTCGCAAAGTCGTCGATGCCGTCGAAGTCGGGGTTCTCAAGAAGGAAGCGGTCGCACGAGTCGGAAACTGGCTTCAGACCGAAGCGAAATCGACTTCGATAGCCGTATCGCCTTGGTCTTCATTCTCCCGAAGCGATTCGAGCAAGCCGAAAACCTTCGAATTTGGACGACAAGCTCCCGCTCCTCCTCCCTCTTCATCTCCCCCTACAACCTCAGTTCCGTCAGATCCCGTCGTGAGTGTTGCTGCGACACTCGTCTCGTCGCCACCCTCGAATTCATCGACAGTATCAGCGAAGGCCTCGGAGAATCTACCGACAGTCGCCCAATTACTCGCCGCAGAGACCCGAGCCGAGCTTCGTCGAACCGAGACTCAACAAGATAAAGCTTCACCGGTGATCAAGGGACTCGGTGAATTCCTCGCTGCGGCGAAGAGAGCGGAGGAATTCGATTCTCCATATCAGTCGTCATCAGCTCGAGGCGGGAAAGGCGGGAAAGTTACGAACGTTGCAAATATATGGGCTTCGAGGGAAGAAGGAGCTGTGAGTTTGTCACATTTCCTCGTCGTATGTTTTAGGTCTGACGAGAGTTTCCCACTGTGATCAGGCAAAGATTCCTCTTCCGCCTGCAATCCTCGGTCACAAGTCAACAAAGTCTCTCTCGAACCTCGACTCGCCCGCGACACAACCTCTCTCGCCCATCAATAATGGAAATCGTCGCTCGCTTCAAGTTTTCGCGAATCCAAAGCCAGCAAAACCCTTTCTCAATACGACGCTCGGTCGGTCAACCTCGGCAAACTCGATCGCGTCGCACTCGTCGTCGGACTCACTTCCCCGGACAGCACAAACAGGGAAGGAACAGGTCAAACCCTCGTCAGGGGGCGCCAAAGTTCGAGATTTACTCGCCAAATACAACCAACAAACCGCTTGATCGTGCCCACTCCCACCAGATCGTAGACACTCTTTCACTCTCTCATCTTGTATCTGTTGTCAGTCCACCCGTTCTTCGATCTTAGCTTCTTTCCGTTGGAATGTCGTTTCGCTTTTTCACTACTTTTCTCGAGCTCCCACGAGTATGCTTCCGAACGCTCGCCTACTAGCATCATCAGTCGCTTAAAGTATAACAAAGCTGTCAAGACCAGCGGGCCGCTTCAACAAGTGACAGCGCCGAGAGCGCGAGAACACTAATGCAACAACGATGAATGACGAAAGTACTACTGGAACCGATATGGAACTGCTATGAAACGACAGGCTCGGAAGAGATGGGGGCACTAAGAGAGAAGGACGACGAACAACATGTCCAATGCGAGAGACGAGACAGGAAAGGGAAAGTTGCTCGAAACTAATTTTCGAGAATCCAGGGATGGTTCAATAGGTCGTGAAGGCGGATACGACGTTTCGAATCGACCGTCAAACATTTGCGAATGCAATCGTACGCGAGAGGTGAGATTGGAACCTTGAAGCGAGCGAGAAATCCGAATCTCGCGTCTTCAGGACGTGCAAAGGGGTGACTACCGGTCAACAGGAGGCAAAGAATGACTCCGAGGGCCCAAACTTCTGCCGCTTCACCATCGTAGGGCGTTTCGGGGGAAAATGCTTCCGGCGAAGCGAAAGAGCTCGTGCCGCAAAACCCTAGAGTCGACGGAGTGAGCGTTCAGCGGAGTCATTGATAAGACGAGAGAGGGAGCTCACGACCAGACTGCAGTGGAGCCGGTTTTGACGTGTCCCACAAGATTGCGCTTCCGAAATCGATGAGTTTGACCTGCAGAACAAAGTCCAGTAAGATATACGGCGTCAGTGGTTGGTACCATCGAGTCATCGCTGAGGCAAACAACACAACTGACCTGCAATCGCTCATCCAAAACGATATTCTCATCTTTGAGATCATTGTGGCGAATTCCAACCTGCGCTAAATCACACACGGTTGCGACGATTTGATGGAAGATGTATCGAGCAGCCGGTTCGCTGAACCTTCGCACTACCTCAATCGCGTCGAAGAGGTCTGAAGAGGAACGTCGCATGAGTGGAGCGCGTAGGTTCGAGGTTTTCGGAGACGACGAGACGAAAGAGGGCGGGGTTATTGTCGAGGGCAAGTGGACGCCAGTCGGCGATATCGGGCAGCCGGTTAAGTCGAGCTGCCGCCAAGGAGGAGTAGCTGGAGGGGAAGGGGGAAGAGAGTCCAACGTCGACGCCCAACTTCGACCGTGGAATTCCATGATCTGTGCAAACGACGGCGAACTCTCGCGTCAGCACGACGGCGACGACGAAGAGTGTGACAAAGAGGGGTCACTCACGAGGTAGAAGAATGATTCGCAAGCTAGGAGTTCGACGAAACCGATTGTGCCTCCGTGATTCAGTCTTCGCAAAATGTACGCCTCTGTCGGTACGATGACCGCGCCGTCCTTCGTCTTGCTCAGCCCATATGTGTTTAGTCCCCATTGTCGAGTCTTGAGGAGAGCTTGAGGCCGTAGTCGATCTTTCGCAATCACTTTCGCGGCGAAAATTCTCCCTTCCTCATTGACGACCTTGTAGACGACTCCACTACCTCCTATCCCAATCTCTTCGACGATGTCGTACCGTGACGTGAACTGATAGTCGAGAGACTCGATAGAAGCGGGTCGAGAAGCGAAACAACTCATTTAAGAGCTGATAGGTTGAAACGAGCGTGCGCGACGGCGACGAGGAAAGGGAAGGATCGCAGGGAGAACGTTAACGAGCGGAGGGAATGAGCAGACAGCGAGACGATAGAGAGAACGAAGGGATGAAGCCAATATCCCTGACAAAGTTCTGAATTTGCATGCTGAGAACCGGGGCTAGAGGTGATAGAACGAAAGTCGAGGGTGGTCGTATGCAGATCATCTTTCATTAAAAGAGGCGAGTCCTCCCTCGGCTTGAACGGAGACTCGGAGAGACGCTTATCGAAACGCGAATTCGAAAATCTGTGTATTCCAGATTCCCTTTGCATCCGCGAGCGAAGAAGGCAAGGAACAAGTCAAAGAAGCTCAAGGGTGCAACAAGACGTTTCATTTCGCAAGATCTCAATCCGCAAGCGGAAGAGTCCGAACACCATTCAGTAGCCGTCTCTCTGCCCTGGAGTACCGCAGCTGTGCCGTTTTGAGTCGTCGAAGCTCCCTCGAGCACAGTCTATCTTTGAGAAACGAGATGTGGCGTCCTTTGGGTCGACGAGAGCGCTCTGTAAACCCGAGTACGTGTATGCGAGAGACAGGAACGATGCACCTTACCGTAATCGAGACTTATCGCAGAAGACTCATAGCACAAGGGGGAGGCATCTTGCGATTTCAACTTTTCCGAGAACGGGCTGCGATGAAACGAAACTGTTTCACCTCCTGTCGAAGCTGGAGAGAAGCTCTCCTAGCCTTCTCCACTCTCTCTTTTCGGATGGGAGCGCTACTCGAAGGTGGAGCTGTGATGCGTCGAAGGGTGTGCGAGGCGCTCTCAGCTCCGCCCTCTTGGAGACCTTGAGAAGGCAACTCTGTACACCGTTCTCCCTCGTGCGAAGCACGACACGCGAGGGCTCAGGCGACGGAGATTGCAACACAATTGACCAGGAAATCCGACGGAATCGCGAGATTCAATCATAGACAATTTTTAACAGCTATGTTCGCATTCAACGAATCTCCTGCGATCTCTGGGATTCACGAGGCTCGAGCTACTCAGTGAACGGAAACCGTTTGGCGAAACGACAGAGGAGTCTAGAAGAACAAGGACCGTCTCGGAATCTGATGGCTTGCGAGCGAGGTACCCGGCCAATTTTGAATTTTCTCACCCTCTGAATCTCTTCCGCCCCCCTTGCCACGCGGCAAAGGCTCGTCTGCTCGGATTCGATCAGCTGAGCACTCGAGAGTGAGGCTGCGAGAGTGCTTCTACAATCGCGGAGAAGGAGGAGAACTACAGGATGAGGAAAGAGGAGAGAAATTGATCATGACGAGCAAAACCTTGAATAGCACAGACAACATAGAATGGAGGAAACCGAGATCAATACTGACGAAAAGAAGCGAGAGAGAAGTACTTGGAGAGAGGGGATGAAACGCGAACGAGAGAAGAGAAGAAAGTGAGGATTTCCAGTACAGGATTCACTTAAGACCTTTTCCTGGCACTCTTCCTCGTCCCTTCTTGACCGGGTGAAGCGGAGCCCTCTCCGAGCGGCGACAGTACGTCGCTCTTTCGTTTCCGACCTCCGTTCGTCACTTTGCGTCCTCCTCCTCCTCCTCCTCGTGACCCTCTCCCTCCCCTCGTCGCAGGAGCAGAAACGGATTCGTTCGCGGTACTGACTTCGCTCGCTGGAGAATCGGCCGCGGTGAACGAAGGAGATTGTTGAGTTTGAGGAGACGTGACTTCGTACGGGAACGTTATCGGATTCGTATCAACGTCCGAAGGGAACGGGAGAGAACCGGCAGTCGATTGATACAGTGGGTTCATCGAGGATGAGTCGACGGTAGAAGTCGAGGGATCTGGGAAGAAGGCAGAGTAGTCCATCGTCGAGAGTGAAGGATCGATCTCGCCTCCGGAAGTACCAGGGGTCGGATGATTCGGTTGAGCCGACGGAGAGTTCGCTAGAGAAGAAGGACGAGTCAATAAAAACGGACGTAGCGAGTTCAAAGGAGGAAAGACTCACTGAATTGTTCGAGTAACTTATCGAGATCTAATTCTCCATTCGCTCCCGTCGCGTTGCCCCAATCGAATCCACCTTTCTCCTCGACAGCAGTTCCAAATCCACTCGCAGTTCCCAAAGGTCCATCACTCTCCAACACTTGATCCCTCGTTTCCTCCGGTAAATTCTTGAGCAGTTTCGAGATTTGATCCTCGAGTTCAGTCGTTCTTCGATCGATATCTTGTTTCTCGTCAATGACAGACTTGACAAGCTGGTCGTGATCGTTCATACTAGAAACGAGCGAAGGGGAGAGTGCGGGTGCTGTAGTGGAAGAAGACGATTGTAGAGGGTTTGACGATGAAGAAGAACTCGAAATTTGACCGAAATCGAAGGGGTTCGGAGTCGTTGTCGGGTGAAATGCAGAGGAAGAAGAGGAAGAAGAAGGAATCATGATGCCGTGATGATTGTAATCGTACGAACTCGAGGAAGAAGCAGGCGCGAGCGAGAGAGCGGTTGTCGAAGTTTCGCCGCCAGTAGATTGAGCGTTGTAGGTTTGACTGTTGTTGCTGTTGTTGTTAAAGAGGGAAGCGTATTGACTCGGATCGCTGACGCCTCCAGCAGCGGCGAGGAATTGTTGCATCGTTTCTGGCGAAAATGAGCTGAAATCGAGATTCGAGAATGGGTTTGGAGCCGAAGGAGAAGCGGGAGGAAGTGATGCGAAACGACTCGGAGAGGTGAGAGCATTGTATCCGGAATTGGTTCGAGTGAGAGCTGTCGTTGGAGGCGGAGGAGGATCGTGTTGCGGTAGAGCCGATGTATGACTCGCTGCGAGTCGATGGAACAGACGATTAGCTTGTGAGGAGATTCACATTTAATCAACGATAATCCAGACTCACCACTTGATATTCTCGAGAATCGATCGTCATCTCGTGCGAGTATCGGGATTTCCTCAATTTCCTCTTCTTCTTCCGGTTCTTCCTCCAAGTCCTCCTCGCTTCCATCGAGTTCCCTTAACGCCGCCGCGCGTTCTTGTTGCCTCCCTTTGACATCCTCCAACAGTAACCTACTTCTCGTCTTTGGGAATCCGACCATGTTGTTTGCTCTGTTGTCGTGAGATTTCGATTTCCCCTTCCCTTTACTGTTCCCGCTCGTTCTCGCCCCTTCGCCAATCTCCGAATCGACACTATCTGGATTACTATCCGTCCCAGGACTCGCCGCGTTCGCTGCCGAGACCCCGTTCGATCCATTCACTCCTCCAACTCCCGCCTGACTTCCGTTCCCACTCGCCGAGCCCGAAGAATCCAACACTTGACCTCCAAACACTCCCGCGAGGAACCTCAGGATCTTGTTGATCGTATCTTCCTGTTTCCGATGTTTCTCCCTCGATGCCAACGCTTCCTGCCACAAGAGTTGATTCGATTGTTGTAAATCCTTCAAATCGGCCGAAATCGCCGTTTGATGTTTCCGAATCGCCGATAGATCCGTCAATAACGAGTGAAGGTCGAGCGCCGTAGGAGAAGAAGCCGCATTCGAGGCAGTCACGGTCGATCCGGAAGGTCCAGATAGTGAATTGTTGTTGTTGCGCTGAGAAGTCGAAGTAGAACTGGGATTGTTGTTACTTTCTCCTTTCGCTTTTTGTCGACGGATGAAGAAGAGCAGATCAGGTTGATCTCGAGCGAAATTTTGATGCGTGAATTCGACTGTCAATGGGCGGAAGCGAGTTCAGTCTAAAAAGTTTCGCTCTCGAGGGACAACCGGAGAAATAACTCACGTAACTCAGTCGCTTCGCCTCCGTCATGTTTCAGTGCTCCCGTATTCAAATGTGGCACCTGAGAACGGAGAGACACATGAGCATGATTACAAGCGAGCTGGAAGAGTGTTTTCATTTGTTCACTCACCTTGTGAAATCCATACATGTTCAACTGCCTGACGAAACTTCCAAAGTTCGAATGCTTGAAGAATCTCGGTAAGAGCTCTTTACCGAACTTGTCTGCTGAAGGGACTGTGGAACAGAGAGTGAGAGGAGAGGGTTAGTGATTCAACTTCTCTTCGTAACTTGTCAAGTCTTTTCTCGGAAAGTGCTTACCGAGGAACGAATCTCCGTCCACTGACCACCTGATCAAGTCGTCCGTCGTCGGATCAGACACCATTCTATGACGTGAAGGAAGGGAGAAAAAGATGAGTTTCGACTCGGGCGAGAGAATAGTCGCGAGCGAGGGAGAGAGAGGGTATGGTGAGAGTAACTTACGTATACAACTTGTTCAAGAAAGCAGGTACAGATCTCGCCGTAGTCTTGTTCGGTCTTGTTGTCGAGGTTGAAGTTGTCGGCAAGTGAGCGAGTGGGCCAGCCCCGTTCGCCAGTGCGAGTTGCATACTGGACGAAGGGGTAGCTGATACACTCTTGTTCCTAGTACGAGACAGCTTGGAACCGGTCTTTGCGCGAGTTGGAGATTGATGAGGAAACGAGAGCAAAGTTTCGAGGTTGATCGTGTTTTGATCTCTTATCCCTCTCAACTCGATCATGTCGGCATCTCCTGCACCAGATCAATCAGGACAGTCAACTCCAGCCCCGAACGATACTTCAAAGTCTCAAACTCCCGCTCCCGTTGCAGGTCCGAAACCTCAACCTTCTCCCCTCGACGCTCTCTCCCCTGCCGAGCTACGCAAGAAACTCGAGGATAATCGCAACCTACTGAGAACTCACCTCGAGAAGAAGCGTAAACTAGATCGAGACCTCGTAAGTTTCGTGACCGTTCTCTCCGTCTTGATGTTTCGTCTCCTCTGACTCAACAACGCGTTATTCCGCTTGACAGGCAGTATTGGAGACCTCGATCTACGCGTTTGAAGGTTCCTACCTCTCGGACTCCCTGCTACCTCCCTCTGCGACTTCGAATGCCGCTTCGACGGCAGCAGCTCAATTCGGAAACATCATTAGAGGCTACGATTCGTACTTGAAGGCACCTTCGGCTTCAGGAGGAGATAGGAACAAACGAGGGAGGGGTCCAGAGGGTGTAAACGAGCGAGAACGCATGTTCAGTGCGAGTTCAGCGACTTATACCAAAGTGAGCGAATTGCTTCCCCTCTTTTCTTCTGATTCAGTCTGAAGCTGATCCCTGATTCATCGCCTCAAAGTCTGTCGAGTTGAGACAAGCTGAGCTGGCTGCAGCTGGATTGGTTATGGGAACGGGACATGGAGGAAGTTCGAATCAGAACAATAGCAGTTTCGCCGAGTTGGACTCGGATGAAGAGTCATTCTCTTCACACAGTCGGAGGAAACGGAATCGGCATTAGCCACCTTGGCCTCTTCTACTTTGTATCTCTCAGGCAGTACCTTCCGTTGTTGTAAAGAATAATCTTTCGGTTTTGATCTCGTCGACCGGTTCGCGAGAACCGAGTGAGAGAGTGACGTGACATTGCGAGATGAGAAACAACACGATTTGTAAAGAGCTGCGGTAAAGAAAAGGGAAAACTTGCGACTGTTGCGAAGGGGGAAAGAACAGATTTGGAACAAAAACAAAACAGAACTTCAAACTTGAGAACTCGTCCCGGCATCTTCTTGTGATTGATCATACACGATCTCTTCATCGTCTGGAACACAAAACGAATCGTAACTGAAGAACCGATCACGTCGAGCGAATTGTTAGTCAATCGAAGGAGAGACAAGCAAAGAGAAAAGTCAAGAGGATAGCTCACCTCCATTGACTAGCTTCTTGGCTCCTAGGAGTATCTTGGAAAGACTGTTTCCTCTCGTGTCGTTTCCCCCAGTTCTCAGGATCTGCCCACCTCTTCCTCTTCTTGATCCACTCTGGTTCAGTTTCGAAAACCGGTCCTCCTCTCTTCCTTTTCCCACCGTTCTCTCCTCCTCCCTCTCCCCCGCCGTTAGGGGTATTGAGACTCTCTCGATAGAACGTGTGACCTCCTCCTCCGTCGTCTTCTTCAATCTCTTCATCGTCTCGAGCGACAAAGTTTCGATCGATCGAATCTTCCGAATCGTACGATTCTGAACTCGCTTCCGAACCAGATGCTGAAGAGTTGATCGCTTCGTTATCAAAAATTCCAAGTTTCGAGGCGATCCGGTGAGTCAAGATCGGTTTCTTCTTCTTCTTTCGTTTCTCTTTCGGTTTGACGACTCCCGCTCCTTGATCGTCTTCAGCGTCAGAGACTACGACGTCTTTCGATCCCCCTGCTCCTCCTCCTCCTCGACGTAATCGATTGAGAGGTTTCACTTGAGTCGAAATGATCGATAATTCGTCAACTTGAAGAACCTCGCCATTTTCTTCCTCCTCCTCCTCTTGAGCTCGTTGTTTACCCGCCTTGACTCGAGAGACCACTGCAGGCGAACTCGAATCGGGAACTGCCATTCTTCTCATCGGTGCCGCGACGACGTTGGCAGATTTCTTGAATTTCGAATTGTTGCGAGCGACGAGTTCGGCGGGCAAGAGAGTTTTCGCCGGTCTGAATCCTGTTCCTGATCCACTCGAAGCGTCGTTCGATGAGGAAAGAGTCGAAGAAGGATGTTGAGCTGGAGAAGGAGGAGCGACGTCGGAAGATGAGTCGGGTATGAGGATTTGTCGATTCGAAGTGGGGACTCGCGCACGAGGCGGAGGAGGAGGAGGAGGAGGAGGTCGACGTTTGATCGAAGGAGGAGGAGGAGGCATGATGACTGAATCGTCTTCGTCTACTGCAATGACTTGACGAGGTTGACCTCGAATATTCGCAGCTGGAATCTTTGAGATATCGAGTTCGTCGAACGCTTCCGAAGGTAGATCGAAGGTACCGTAGTCACTCTCATCGTCTTGGCTTTGATCTGGGTCTCCTTTGATCGCTTCGCTGTGTTCTCGTTGGGCTTCGTCTCGAGAGCGAGCATGTTCTTCTTCGACAGGCCCCGGCAATTCGATCGCGGGTTGTTCAGGAGAGTCGTCGATGATGATCATCGAAGGAGAAGAGCGAGGAGGAGGTGGATTCGGTCGAGCGGGAATTAGGTTGATTTGGGGAGAAGACGACACGGGTTGACTCTTCGAGGGTCGAGGTGGAACGAACGGCTTGAACACGATTCCTCCTCCTCCTCCTCCTCCGGTGTTTCCGAGGACGCTCGTAGCCGATTTCGTACGCGCTACTGCGGGAGAGAAAGAGGAATGTTGAGCGGATCGAAAAGAGGGAGCAGAAACCGTGCGAGCAGGGACAATCGTCGTCTGAAGAGGGAGAGGTTTTCGAGGAGCAGTCGGAGGCGGTAGGACTTGTTGCTGTTGGCGTCGAGAGTGAGATGCGACGGCTTCGTCTTCTTCCGAGTCGTCGATCACAATCGATTCCGTCTTCTTGTTCTTCGTCGGAGGAGAAATTGATTTCGATTTGCCTCGGATCACCGCCCCTTTGAGAATCTCGCTATCTGACCAATCCATTGCGAGATCACCTTCATTGTCGAGATCCATCGAGTAGAGCGTCGAGGAAGGGTTCTTCGATTCTACCGGTCGAGGGGCGAGAACTTCATCGTCAGACGAGGGGAGTCCTGATAGATCGATAGTCTCGCTGCCGAGTTGATGATCGCGCTGTTGCGGAGGTGCTACGGGAGAAGAGGTTCGAGCTCGTTTCGGGTTTGAAGAAGAATCGTGAGGGGAAGCCGGACGAGAAGATCGTTTCCTCTGAGCCGAAGATTGGGGAGACGAAGGGCGGAAGAGAGGTTCGATACGCGGCGAAGTAGTAGAAGAAGGGTGTTCAGGTGATGAGGCAGTAAAGTTGGTAGGCATCGGGAAACCGGTGAGAGCTGGAAATTTGAGAGCGGGCGCTACTTGATCTTCTTCTTCTTCCTCCTCCAATCGAACTCTTCGCAAGCGAGGATGCGGCTTGGGGTGCGGTGTGTCGTCTTTTCGTGTGAAAATGTCGACGAGATTCGCTTTGAACGCGCTCGAGAGTTTCTCGGTCCATTGATCGAGGGCGTCAACGTTTCCGTCTGCGAGTTGATCGTTCGTCTTGAGCGCCGAGAGCAGATCGAGGTGACGTTGACCATGTCGAGTGATTCGTTGTGCCGAACCGGAGGAACCTCGGACGAAGGAGAGTTCGTCGGTGTAGAAGCGACGAGGGATGACGGGGTTTCCTGATTCGTCGTACATCCAATGAGTTCGTAGGTCTTGTTCTTGTTCCGTATCGAGGAGAGCGGCAGCTTTGCGTTCTCGAACCGTCTGAGTCGTCGTCGGAGGTTTCGTTTTGTTCAGGACGGCGAGTTCTCCTGCGGTGCGGAAACCATCGAAAGCGTTCGCCGGAATGTTGGCTCGGGGATCTCGTACAGTCTTGCCCTTCTTCCTTTCTTCGGCGAGATGTTTGCGTTCGGCTCGTGATTGTCCATTCATCGTCATCGCGTTCGGGTCGAGGGGGAGAGCTTTGATCTGAACTTTTTCGCAAACGGGTTTCACGTCGTCGGGCAAGAGTCGTTCGCAGTCGGCGTAGAGTTCGAAGATCTTGTTCGAGGTGAGAGCGTTCTGAACTTCTTGATAGGCGTCGTTCGCTTTTTCCCAGTTGCGTTCCTCTCGACCTTCCGACATGAGAACGATGATGTGACCGTCCCTTGCTCGACCGGTTCGTCCGACTCGTTGAAGCTGTTCACCAAGAGGTCAGCTGAGAGTCCCCCCTTACTGAGCCTCTGGGAAGCTGCACTTACCATTCGAATGGGAGACTTGTTCGCTTCGTAACACATGATGAGATCGATTTCTCCGATATCCAAACCTTCTTCTCCAATCGAAGTCGCGACGAGAACGTTGTAGACTCCTTTCTTGAATTTGCGAATAGTCTGTACGAGCACGAAGCGTCAGTCTCAGCAGACTCGAGAGTTGGATAAGTTCGGAAAAAGCTTACCTCGAGCTGTTCCTTCTGACTCTTTCCCTTCGCTCCTTTCGCAGTAGCTTGACCGACAAAGGGAGTGGCTTTAATGAGAGGACGTTGAGTATTGAGGCATTCAACGATCTCTTCGACGACAGCTCGAAAGTTGCAGAAGATCATGACCCTCGTTTCCCTCTTTTCTCCAGTATATTCGTCAACGTCGTCTTTCGCCGCTTCAAAGTGTTCGATACACATCGTTCTCAACTTCTCCATCTTTGGGTGTCCGACGTAACCTTCTCTCCCTCGAATCGCAGCAACTTCAGTGACGATCTTCTTGAATTCGCTCGATTGAACGAGTTTCTTTGACCCGTTCGCTTCGATATCCTTGATGTTCGATTCGAACGAAGTGACAGATTGAATGACGAGGTACTCCATCGCTCGACACATCTGAGCGAGCGTCTTGATCATCGGGAAGTATTGACCGTTGCCCTTCGATCCTCCTGGGAGACCCTTGATCTTCGAATAAGCTTGCTGAACGACGTACGGAGACAGCATGACGGCGTCGCCAGAGTAAATGAGTCGTTTCTCGAGAAGGGGTCCAATGTAAGGTCGCATGAGGGCGGCCCATTTGTCGCGAAGAGCAGAGAGTCCCGAACCGAGAGGAAGGACGACGAGGTCGAAAGACTTTTTGTGAACGTATTGACGGATGTCGATCGAATCGTCCGCTCGTACTTCAATGTGCCCGATCTACACGATCGAAGAGTCGGTCAAACCTTGCCATCAGAGATTCAGAATGAAGGAGACACTCACATGAAGATTGTCGATGACTTCTTGAACTGCCTCTCCTCTCGAACCGGGAGTCGCAGTCAAAGCCAACACCCTAAAGTGAGGATTGCGACACATCATGTATCGAATCACTCCGCAGTAAGAGTAATCTCCACTCGCTCGATGAGCTTCATCGACGACGACCAACGTAACGTCCCTCGGATCGAGCCTTCCTTTCGCAAGATCTCGTTCGACCGTCTGAGGAGTAGAGTAGATGACTCGTTTCGTAGCCCAGCCGAGAGATCGCAACTTTGGAATCGTTCCTCCTGTCAACTCGATACAATCTTCCTGAGGGATCCCGGCGATGTAGTGACAGGCTTTGATTTGTTGCGTAACGAGAGGTCGAGTCGGTGCAAGGAAGATGACTTTGCCTCGAGGGTACCAACGATAGAAATTGAGCATGACACACGCTGCGATGAACGTTTTTCCGAGTCCGGTCGGTAAACTGACGAGCGTATTCTTGTAGAGAGCGCTCGTGACGATATTGTACTGATAGACTCGAAGAGGTTTGTCGGCTTGTACTGGGTAGATGAAGGATTTCGAGGCTTCGGGATCGGGAGACCACTTGATCGGAAGAATTGGAGCTTTCGGATCGTAACTCGTGTCGACAAAGTATTCTCCTCCTCCTTCTTCGTCGTCCTCATCGTCGTCGAGTACCTCGTCCTCGTCCCAGGGTTCCTCATCCGAAGCGTAAGCTTTCTGTTTCCCTTTCCCTTTTCCTTTTCCCGTCGCTTTCGCTTTCGCAACTGCTGCATTCTTCTTACTCCACCCATGTTTCGCGAAACTAGCCGGATCCCACTTCTTCGTCACCTTCGTCTTTGCCTTGGTTTCCGTACCTCCTCCTCTTCCAACAGGAGGACCTCCAATCGTGACCGTTCTCGTCGAACCTCCTCCTGCTGCTGCTGTGTTTTTCGATTGAGGCTTCGGAGGTGGAGGGGGTGCTACCGCTGCGCCGAAGAGATCCCTTTGTACGAGTCCAGGTCGATTCACGGCCGAACGAGGAGGTAGAGCAGTTCCATTCGTGTAGTGAGATTCGATCGCATCAATCTCGCCTAGATCTATCTCGTCAAACTCGAACCCATCCGAAGACATCTCGTTGATGCTGTCGATGAAGGCTTCAGGCGGTCATTCGAGGTTGTAGAGGAGGGAAGAGGAGAGTTGAGAGATGAAGGACGTGAGAGGTTGAGGGATCGAAGGAGGGGGACAGAGAAGGGCTGCGGGCGTGTCGAGAGATCAGTAGCGATGTCTTGCCTTGTTGGTGCAGTCGCTAGGGGTGGGAAGTGAAGGAAACAAGAGAAGACTCGCCTCTCTCAATCTCTCGCGTCGAGTCGTGAATTTTCGATCTCTTTTCTCTCCAAACGACCTGAGTAGGAAGTAGACAATCTCCCACTTTGTACCGAAATTTCCATCACAGACAAAAAGAACCTTTTCTATCGGAATTTTGGGAAGGGAAGGAGAAGAATCACTAACAGAAGACAGATCACCTTTACGAACGTGTACAACCTTTGAAAAGTGATACATAGACTAACAAACGACGAACGAACGAACGGGGAAAAGCACAAATCACCAACAGCTATTGAAAGAAATCTAGAATTTTGAAACTCCCTTTCCCCTTGCTCTTCCTCTCCCTCTTGCTCGTGGAGAGTAACCCAGACTTTCCCCTCTCGATGAAGAAGAGTAGCGAGAACGAACTACCTCAGGAGATTCAGGTGGAGTGAGAGGGTATTCGGTAAACGAGTCGGAAGAGGTTGGAGAAAAAGTTCGATCGTTTGATCCAGAGGCGTCGAACCAAGCAGATCTTGGGACTGTGACGGGGGAATGATCGAGATCAGGAGTACCTTGAGCAGTGACTAGTACGCGAACCTGGTTGATGAGCTCGAGCGAGGAACTTAGAGGAAAGCAAACTCACCTCGATCTGATTCCAAATCGAAAGGTTCGTCAGCCCAACACAGGAACGGGTGCTCGTTCGAGTCCGAGGTACGAGAGAGTCTGGCCGAGGAGGAACTGTTCGATTTGAGCCAGGGAGGAGGGGCAAGCTCGGGTGACGGATCTTCTTGGAGTGTCGATTCGGTGGTATTCTCCGGTGACGAGGAATCGACGAGACCCCACGCAGCAGCGGAAGGATGTGCGGAGGGGACAGCATCGCGAGAAGGTTGCTTGCGGGGAGTCGTGCTTCGTACGGGGGACGAAAGTGGTGGGAAGTCGTCTATCGAAAAAGTTGTGTATCGACTTCGTTGCGATCGAGTGAAGCCTAAACCGGACGAAAGAATAAGACGGGGTCGTCAGAGACAGGAATCGAGCTCGTGAGCGAATGAAAGGAAACTTACCGGGACAATGCGCAACAATTTCGATCTGTTCCTCAACGGAACGCGACGAGAAGAGTCAGATCTGTCTCTACTATCTGTGAAGAAGAATCTAGACTGACCAATCTGTCCCCGATGGCAGAGAACGACGCCTCGAATGGTCCTCTGGTGGACTTCGCGAGAGAAATTGCACCTTCAGAACAAGAAAGCCCGTTTTCGTACGTCAGTCCTCTCGACCCGTCAAGCAGTGAGAGAGAAACAAGGGAGACTGACGACAAGCGAGCATGTAAAGACGATCTCTATACTCGGTCCAGTTCTCTGCCCGAGTCTCGAAAGGGAACTAGATACGGAACGAAAAGCGACTGACTCAGTCACTCGCCACGCACGACGTCGAGAGTTCAGGTTGAGCGTACCTTGGAGAGAATGGATCCGAGATGCGTGTACCCTCGTTCCGAAGGTCTATGAGAATAAAGACTCCAAGGCTATCTCCGCCAACTCGTCCTTCGTCAGTTCTCACGCTCTCATCCCCGCTGGCGAATGAGAGAAAGTAGAATACTCACTCCAGTAGAGAACCACATCGAGAACGCTTCGAGATCAACCTCGTCTAGCACTCGATCGGGGAGAGAATAACCTTCGACCGGGAATTGAGGTAGTGGTTCTTTCGCTGGACTCGTATAGCTACTCGAACGATTGAAGTACTGATGTTGATCAAAGAGCTGAGGTATCGAGAGAAGGACGGGGAAATCAGCTCTGTGAGTGTCGGCGAGAAAGGGAGGTTTCGAGAAAGTTACTCACATCCCTCATCAATTCTCCTACACGCTCCATCTTGACTCTGACGTTCCGATTCCCGAGAACACTACGATCGTACTCTATTAACAACAGTAAAGCAGAATCGTGATCCTTGAGCTCGATGTAACAATGAGGCAAAGTTCGACCCGAAGCGCTAATTTTGTCGAAAAAACGTCAGTCTCTCTGTCTCTAAGAGCGTTGTCATGATATGGGAGAGTCGACTCACCGATGTAGGATCAGATGAATCGGTTGAGGACAGTTTTCGAAACGAGGTAAAACGTTCTCAGGTAACCAATCCTCAACGTCTCGATAAGTCGTCGAGAAAGGAATCTACCATTCCCAGAGTAGACCAGACTCTGTCAGCCACTTGTAGAATAGGAGAAGGAGAAGCGAAAGTAAGAGGAGAGCTCACATTCTCAACTTTGATCACATAGAAATCGCTACTCCTCACGTCCGATTCGACTCGTTTCGTTCGATACATCTCCAACTGATCTTCCGGAGCGACATAAGGTTGATACGGTGGTCTCTCGTATTCTCCCCACTTACTACCTCGTCGATTCCAGATCGAATCCTGTCCCTCTTCCTCTCCGTCCTCTTCAGCGGCGGTGACTTGAGAGGTTCGACGTTCCCTGAAAGAAGAGCGATAAGGTCCGTGAATCGTTGGATCGTATCCTCCTCTTCTCCCTCTTCCGCTGCCGCGAATGAAGCCTCCTCGACCTCTTGGTTTCCCTCCTCCTCCTCTGGTCGGAGACGAAGACCAAGAATAATTCGAAAAATACTCTGAAGTCGGATGAGGTGAAGGGAGTGTCGGAACCGGGATTGAAGGAGCGAGAGATTCGGCCGGAGACAGTTGAACCGGAGAATCGACAGCCTGTTCGGATTCGGGTTCGGCGGGAAGAGGAGGGAGAGGTTGAGTTTGTTGGAATGGAGTCGTTGGGGGTGAAGTTGAAGAAACGCAAACGATTGAAGGATCTTCTTCGAGGAGATGAATCGCGTCTTCTCGAGTTGCGGCGTGATGTACGACTGAAGACGACGAGTCATCGAGCCAGCGAGAAGGACGAGGTTGCGAGGGAAGCGGAGTCGAGGGGATTGAGCGATTCGGAATCGTAGGAGGAGAAGGAAGGAGCGGTTGAACCGTTTGAGATTCGACAACATCGAAGGGAGATGTTTGGTGGAAGGATACTGCGGGACAGTTTACTTCGTCGTCGTCGGCTCCATCGTCGACCAGTTCTTTCTTCGTTTCGATGACGAGTCCGTCGACTTCCGGGGTCGGACCGAGCTCGACGTCTTCTCTCTTCTCAATCACGGTTCCGAGCGTCGTCGTAGGTGCATATGGAAGTCCGAATGGCGTGTGGTAGTAGGTAGTTGGAGGAAGCGGCCTCAGCTCAGGAGGAGAAAACGAGAAATCCGATGCTCGTTCTGGTAAAGGAGGCTGAAATTGAAGAGGATAAGGAGGTGAAGGAGGTTTTGGAATCACTCCACTGTCGTAGTTGTCGTGACTTTGACCCGAAGGAAAGGGATAGACTGATTCGATGAAAGCGGGTCCGAGAGCACGAGTTTCCCTTTCGCTGTTCCTTCTCCTCTGGTTCCCTGCGTCGTTCCCGAAGTCGTTCGAGGTGAAGCGAGGAAAATGATCTGATCCTACTAATCCTCCTCCTCCTCCTCCCGTTGGTCCTGACGAAAAGTAGTGAATCGAGAAGAAACCCGGATCTTCCCTATGTCTCGATCCTCCTCCTCCTTCGAAATCAATCCCGAGTCCTTCGTTCGTGGTCGTGGTTGAACTTTGACGAGGCGGGACGAGATTCGAATAGTTGTTGTTGCCATTGAAGAGTTTTCCGTCACGGTGTTGTTGTTGATTCATCGTCGGTCCAACCATTTCACTCTGTTTCCTACATTTAACGCACTCATAAACCTTCACCATCTCTTCCACTTCCCTCTCCGTCTCCGTCTCCATCTCTTCCTCTCCCTGTTCCTCCTTTTGTTCCTTTCTCGTCGACTCGGGAGAAGTTCGACGACGTTTGACCTTGACTTTGACCTTACACATCTTCGGTACCATTCGAACGCCTCTTATAACCGACCCCAAATGATCCCTACAAATCGAATCGCCACAAGGAGATAAACTACAAAACCTCGGGAATTTACATCCTTCCACTTCACAATTCGCAATCAAAGTCGTCGTTTGATCCGGATGAGGAGGAGGAGCTCGATCGTAGATGGTTGATTGGAGTTCTCGAGGAATCGCAGGGAGGATCCCACCTGGTGGAGGTAGAGTGAAACGAGAAGGAAGTCCAGTTTCAGGGTTCGGAGACGATTGAGAACGAGTTAAAGTTTCTCGTAGAGTCGTCGACGAGGGAGGTGAATGCGGAGGATAGTCTAGATTCGAATTCGAAAGAGGATTGTCGACGGGAGTTTGACAATTCGGTGAAGCGGGAGCTGAATGTGGACGATTCGACTTCGTTTTCGTCTTCGTCTTGGACTCGAATTGATGATGACTGTACTCATCAGGACTCGAACTGAGATTAACATCTTCGCTTCCTCCTCCTCCTGAGACGACGAAATCGACGCAAGATTGAGGTCGAGATGGCGAGATTCCTGTTTCTTCCTCGAGTACGGGAGCTGATTCCTCATTGTTATTGTAATGTCTTGGTAACTTCATACGAGGACGAGGAGTAGGTAATCCAGAGTTCGTTGGCGTTGGGAAGAAGTGACGAGGAGGAGGCTGTCGAACGAGATTCGTCGAAGCAGCAGTCTCGATTGAGCGGAACGAGGGAACCAAGTTATCCATGTACGAAGGACGCATCTGAGACTGAGACTGAGCGAATTGAGGCTGCTGCCGAGGATTGAAAGAAGAAGAACCAGCTCCTCCTTCGAGATGTCGAATCGGTAAAGGACCGAAAGGGGTCAAAACTTGAGGTGAAGGTCCTCTTCTTCTTCCCCCTCCTGCTCCGTTGATCGAAGAAGCGCCCGCGGGGATCGAGTATTGTCCAGCGACGAAGTTATGTGGGAATTGAGGAGGAGGATAGAACTGTGGCTGAGTAGGAGGAGGAGGAGGAGTTTGATTCGGATTCGAAACGAATTGAACTCGATGATGATGATGATTTGGATAAAGTCCCAGGTTCGTCGTCGTCGTCGTCGGGGGAGGGAACCGATAATCGATTGATTGCGGTAACGCAGTGCCGTTCGAATTACCTGAAGGAGGAGGAGATGGATAAGATGGAGAGGGGGAAGGGAATTGTTCGGAAAATTGAGGAGGTTGAAATGGAACCGAGAGGGATAATGGGAGTGGGATAGTGAGAGATCGAGGAGAGGGTCTGCTGTCAAAATTACGTGGAGGGAGTGGATGTTCACTTGGGGGGAACGGGAAAGGTGAGAATGACATCGAAGGAAGAGGTTGATGAGGAATTTCAGGTTGATCGGGAGTAGAATCTGAACGAGATAAAGGGTCAAACATTAATGGTCAGCTTATAGATCACCTCGATGTATCTATTCTGATTGGGCCGCCTGTACCCGGAGGAAGAGAGAGACAGTGAAGAACTGGAGACTGACGATTCGCATTCAACGACCTGTGCGCTTTCAACTGAGCCTGTACGTTCGGATGCTGTTGATAGTACTGAGGAGTAGTATTCGTTGCTCCTCCTCCTCCAGAGGTTGAAAGCGTGTCTGGCGTGATCGGAGTCGAGGGAGAGGGAATGGAACCGCCAAAGTCAACTCGAGTTGGATCCTCCATCGAAGGAAAACGGGAGAGCGAGAGGGTGAGCCTCGCGTGATCGAATCAAGTGGGATGATACGTGTTGTTCAAGTAGGTGGGTTGCTGAAGGGGAGTGGAAAGCGTGGGAGGGGGGAAGGAAGGGAGAGTTGGAAAGAGGGAGATGTCAAAATCGCCAGACTTTCAAGTTCAAAGGGTACTTCTGCTCTTCCTCTACGACTCTTTACTACGACGCACTGCGAGGTTAGCACGGTAACGAATGAGCTTGAGTATAAGAAAGCAGGAACCCTCACTTCCATAATCAAGCACCTACCTTCTCCGAGGAGTGAATCCGGTCTACTCTGTAGCTCCTATTCACCTCAACCTCGCGTTACATCGATGCAATCCACCTTTCGTTCACTCCTGAGTCGTATTGGCGTGCGGAAGGGCCGAAGATCCTTCAACAAAGCATCGAGAGAGTGGAACGAGGCGGATCGAGTTTTAAACCCATTTCTTTCGTGTCGGAGTAGCTCGTCGTACATCTCTATCGCGCTCGAGTTCCTGGCTTCGTTTAAGAGGGAGTGGTCGAAGCGATACAAACCCCTCCCATCCGACGTCGCTGTTTCAACTTCTCCCTCTCTCCTTACCCTCCTCGAACTCGCCGTCCTCTCACGGTCAACCGACAGAACGGTCAACAGCTAGTGACGACTCGACCTAGCGACAGGATGTCCTCCTTCTCGACCAGTCGACAACTCTTCTCTCAACAACTATCCCAGCTCGTCCATTCCCTCGACTCGAAGGAAGAAGCTACCACGAATCAATCTCCAGAAGAAGAGTTATCGAACAGAGTCGAACGATTAGTACAGGATAGTTTCGTGGGACTAGGAGCAGGAGGAGATCAAGTGAATTGGAAACTCGATACGAGGAGGGTCGTGATTGAAACTGAGTTGGATCAATTGGTACAACAATCTGTGAGCTACTCTTCTTATACACCGTCCACGTTTTCTGAGAGAGAGAGAGAGCGAGGAACGTTGACGATTGGTAGTTCGTTCTCGATATGATCGTTGTTTCAAAGGCGGTATTCCCAGCTACGGAAGAACACCAGAAACGATTGGAAGCTAGATTGGATCTCCTCTTGACTTTCGTAGAAGCCGGTAAGAGGAACACTTTCACTTTTCTCCCTTCTCTCGTCAACTAACTGACTATACCCTCCTCCTTTTCGTGTGCGAATCGAAATAGGCTACGTAGATGAGAATGTACCACTACAGACTCTCGCAGGGTTGTTCGAATTGAGACCGATCTCTGCTTGTGAACCTTTCTTGACTTATATCGAATCAAGAGTTGAACGTCTCACAAAGGTGAAAAACCCTTCCTCTCCCTTCCCTTCTCCTCTCTCTTCTGTGAGCTCATAAAACCTGGGTGATGTATTATAGGGTATGGAATACCAACGAGGACGAGGTCCAATCCTCTTACGACTCTTGAATGATTTATTAAGAAGATTACCTCGTTCGAAACCGGGACCGGTAATTTTGAGTGGAAGGATTTTGATGTTGTTGAGTTCGGTGTATCCTTTAGGCGAGAAGAGTGGAGTTAATTTGAGAGGGAATTTCAATATTGCGAAAGGAACGGTTTGGGAACAAGAAGAAGAAGTGAAACCTCTTGACAAGGATCGAGGAGATGAAAGTGAAGCTAAGGAGGAGGGAAAGGATGAGAGTGAAGGGACAAAGACGGAGGAGAAGAAAGTGGACAAGATGGAAGTTGAGGAAGGGGAAGAAGAGGAAATCAAACAAAAAGGTGAGCCTCCCCGATGTTCCACCTCTCGCTGACTCCAACCAATTCCGACTGACACCCTTTGCACTCTAGCCTCGACATCATCAGCTACTTCATTTTATTCGACATTCTGGTCATTACAAAAATTCTTCAACAACCCTCATCTCCTTTTCGTTTCCCCTTCTCCTGCTCCCTCAACTTCGACTTCCTCCTCCTTCAACGAGAACCCTATCTCGACATTACATTCATCTCTCTTGACCGTTCTCTCGGCCTTTTCAGTCGAAACGAAAAAAGAGAAAGAATTATCAGGTTCAACGACAGAAACGAGTGGGAAAGGAAAGCAAGTTGTCATTTCGTCGTCGTCGTCGAGCAACGAAGGATTACCATCATCAGAGGCGGTTGTCATGGGAGAGAAGGATCATTTAGACAAGACTGAAGAAAGTTTAGAACAATACTTCTTCCCAAAATTCCTCACTTCTCGAAACCTTCTTTCACTCGAAGTGAGTTCGATCCTCTTCTCCCTCTCTACATCGACTGATTGATGACTTACTCCCCCTATGAGCTGTAGTTATCGGATCCAACCTTCCGACTCCAACTATTAATCCAAATCCTAATCCTAATTCAATACCTCCTCTCCCTCACTCCTTCCGCTCGAGCCCGCGCTCAATCCCTTCCTCTAACGAATACTTCAGCTTTCCCAAGTTTCGTCTTGCAAGTAGAGGACGAGAAGAAGATGAAAGAACTCGAAGAGAAGAGTTGGAAAGAAGTTGAAAATATGCAGGGAGGGAAAAAAGTCAGGAGAGCGATTGAGGGAACCTTACTGAGGGAACGTAATTGGGTTAGTCAACCCCTCCTCTTTTTTTGTGAATCGTGGAGGAGCTCATACCCTTCACTCCAACTTTAGACGGATTGGAAATTACGTTCCTGTTTACCATTCACGAAACCTCCCATCGAACCTATCTCTCAAACCGTCACGACGAAACTGAAAAGTATGACGAAACCTCCCCCGAAATTTCCTTACAAGTTGGGGAATAGTAGGTTGAGTAGAGTTTGGATCAAAGATTTGAAGAGTTTGGAAGGGTTCGAACCGGATCCTACGTGAGCCCCCCCTCTCACGTTCTCTCCAATGGGGAGGGGAGAAGAACTGACTTGAGAAAGAGACGGAAAAACGATGTAGAGAGGACGAATTCGATTCAATCGTAAGGGAATGGAGAATGACCAAGAAGAAACTCGAAATGACTCGAAACCAATTGAAACAAATCGGTTCCACTACTACTCATCCCAAACTATCCGAACTACAATCCAGTCTCGAACCCGTACGTCTCCTCTTCTCTTTTTCAACCGCCCAAGGAACCGAGGGAACTCACTCGGGTGTGATGCGATACGATGACTAGATGACGATTAAATTACAAGCCCTTCATTTCCGAGCGTTGAGATCCGCTTCGACGAGGTACTTGAGACATTTCTCTCAGATTGGAAGTGGAGACCTCGAGAAACTATTGGAAGCGATTGAACTGGAACGAAGGAAACGGGAAGAGAAGGAAGAGGAATTAATCGAAGCGGAACTCGTTGGAGGGGATAACAACAACAAAGATACAACAACATGGGGTGGGGACCCTGAGTCAGCGGAAGTGAAGGAGATGGAAGGGGAAGGAGAGGGGGGAAGTACACCGAAAGCGGCGATCAGGTTGGGGGAGGATGAGAAAGAAGAGTCGAGTGAATCGACGGACTCTCCTTTGGCGACGGGTCAGAAGGAACCGGGTACTCCGAAACGACCAAGAGAAGAATCGAATGAGGAACGACAAGGAGCGGGAGAAGGAGAAGGAGATGCAGAAATGGATGATGCTGGAGCGAGTGCTAGTAAAAAACAGAAAGTTTAGTTTTTGACTTGCAACCCTCTTTCGCTTCGGGTCAACTTTTGCACCTCCGCAAGAGAGTGAGCGCTCCTCTTGGCTGTTTGCAGTAGGCATCTGTTGCAGATTCTTGACCGCAAACATCTAACTCAACGAGAATCAGCTGTGCCCCTTTCTGGTTTCTCATTTCTTTGGCTCTCCTTTGATTGCCCTCTTCTGAGACTGAGTGCATCTCACCGAGCTTGAAGAAGCTTGTAACATAGTCAGTCGTCAACCCTGTTCTAATCGAGACGAAAATCTTGAACCTGCAGGCGAAAAAAGAAAACTGGGTCGTCGGGATCGATTGACCTCGATTGAGAGTCACTCTCTCTCTCTCTGTCTGCGCAGGTTCACTAGCGACCTACCGCAGGGAGCCTCTCTCTCACCGCAATCAACGATAGGCACGGGAGAACGCAATAAGCTCGAAAACAGAAAGATTTTCTTCTTTTTTTTCAACCATACAATGTCTTGACACTGCTCGTTGGGATCCAATGCCCGTCAATACTCCTCACCCTACCCCCGAACGACCCTCCCTCGAAGTCTCTAGGTCCAATAGCTCCTTCTTCCCCACCTAGTAAGATCGCTAGAACTCCAGTCGGTGAAGAACCTGGAACACCATAAGTCGGATCAGCTGCAGTAGAACGGGAGAAGAAGAGAGATGGACGTACCCGAGACAATGAAAGCATCTGCGAATCGACTAAGGGTAGTCAAATCCCTCACGAAATACCTCGTCAATTCAACCTTCAACCGTCTCGGCAACCCTTCATTCCAAACTCCCTGATCCCACTCCTTCAAGATCTTCTCCAGCCCTCCAACCTCGTTCCATCTCTGTTTCAAATCCTCAACCGGTAGACTCTTCGTAGTTTGAACGAGGTTATACAATTGATCGATCCCTCCTCCTCCTCCTTTATTCGAAATCGTTTCCTCCTCGAATTTCTGGAACAGCTCATCACTCTGCGTCAGAGTAACGAGAGTACTAGTCGAACTCTCGGGGAATAGAGTAGGTCTCGACCTCGAGTACCCCGGGTTCTCAATCAAGTTCTTTCTCCTCGATAACCTCTTGACAGCGTCTCCGACTCCTTCGAACACGGCACTCAAGTTGCCGACTTTTGCACGAGACGAGAGACCGTACGAAGTGAGGGAGAGGGAAGGTTTAGGAGGTGAGAGGTGAACGCCAATGACGGGTCCTCGATCAGAACGTTCGGCGATGGAGAGCTCGTATTCTTGTTCGAAATCTTCTTCTTCCGTCGAGGAATCTTGGTTCGTCGAACGATCTCCTTTTCTTTGACGACCTACAGTGAAGCGATTCGAGTCAGTGCTCGAGCGGAGAGAGAACTTGGAGATCTGAAGAAGAACGGGCTTACCTCCCCAGTTTGGTGAGTTTTTGCGATGTCTCAATCCACCACCACCTAAGCCGAGCTCCATACGTTGTTTACGGATCAACACCGCCAACTGTCGACGGAAATGGCAAGTAAGTATCCAAAGTCTGAGGATAGTTCCACAGAGCTCGAGAAAACTCACCTCATGATTAGGTCTCCAAACCTCCTTCAAAACCCCCTCGAAATCCGTATAAACCTCCTCCAAACTCGGGGGTAACGTTTCACCTTCTGGCAAGATTTCTGTCGCGTCCTTCGTTGTTGTTGCGGTCGAAGGATTAACGCTCGCGGATTGATCCAACATTTCTTCCCTAATCCACTCATCCATCTCCCTCTCCATTTCTCTCCCTACCCAAACCCTATCCTTACTCTGCCATCTCTTGGTTCCCAACCGAACCGCTTTAGATTCATCGTACCAATCGTTCGGAGGACGACAGTACACGAATCGTGGGAGGAAATACTCCGAAAGCGAACCGTAATTCCATTGAGAATCGTCTGCGAGGACGGTGTAACCGAGTTTTTGACCGATTACGAGCGAACGGAGGTAGTGTAGGAGTTCGGAGGAGAAACCGTGCGTACTGTTCAAATCATTCGATTCGTCCGTCAGGTTTCTCGTTCGTTCCGAGTCAGAGGGTGGAGAGAGAAGGAGTATGAGACGGACTTTGAGAACTTGAACAACATCACCCTCTTGCATTCTGGCAGTGTCTCTCCTCCTTCGAGAGAACCGTTCTCACTTTCTCTCCATTTCTTGGGCAAGATCCATGCCTCTCCGGAACCTTGCATCATCCGTTTCCGTTCTTCATGGGTCGTCTTTGCCGTCGTCGTCGTCCCTCGTCCGCTTGAACTGCTCGAGGGATAGAAATGTAGGATTGCGAAGAGGACGAGCGCGATTAAAATCGTTTTAACCGCTCTCGAAGGAGTCATCACCAGACCTCCTGCTACAGTGTCGCACTTCCAAACTTCAGCTCACCTGTGATCGCTCAAGAGAGCAGAAGATAAGGAGAGTACTGACCTGATGAGGAGGACCCTTGTGTTGACCCATCTCGAGCTCCCCTTCCTGGACTCCCCCCTCCGCCTCCTCCTACGAGAGAAGGACCGGGTTTGGATTTCGTTGGTGTGTTGTTCCGTTTCTGAGCGATCGAATCGTGTCGTACGTGGGCACGGAGGTCAATGTTTGACGACATCCCTTCTCCGTCACTCCTTCTGATGCGGTCTTGCTAGGTCTTTCGTCGACTGAACAGGCGCGTGCAGTTGGCTATGGTGATGCGATTCGGGTAAGAGCTGCAGCGTAAGGAAGCGAGAGAAGGAAGGGGAGAGAGCGCTTCCTCGAGCGACACGACTTCACTTTCGAATTATTTCACACGCGACCACCGGGCTCTTTTCACCCGCAATCGCCACAGAATAACGTACTGTGGAACCTTGCGACGAATCCCGAATTTCTAGAGGGTCGGGACCGAATCGAGAAAAGAGGAGGTTCGGAGATCTCATTCCCTTTCTCTCTCACTCTCTACCACACACGACCTGCAGCACCTCGTACACAGCACACACTCCACAGGCATAGACTTCCCCTCGTGTGCTCCTTCTCCCTCGACCGCCACCGGTTCCCTCTCTTCATCCAACTTTCATTCGCAGTTTCTTGGACGAACCGACCCCGCTTTTAACACGCAGGATGACGACGTTCTTTACCTTATTCGCTACCACTCTCGCTGCCCTCTCCGCCGCCTCCCCTCTGAATAAACGTCTAACCGAACTTGACGGGTACTTCAATCCAACCGAAGGAGGTGGTCGATGGTTAACCGTTCGTCCTCTCTCTCTCCCTCTCCCTCTCCCTTACCACGAGCTGATTTGAGTGGGTGGGATGAGAATAGTTGGCGAGGAACACTTACCCAGAAGGATTAGGAGAACCTCTAAACGTAGTAGTTTCAGCCGATTCAGATCCATTGATCATGACGGATACTGGGTTTTTCGATTGGTCCTTCTCGATCAATTTCAGTGGGGAATGTTTGGGACAATCGGATGGGGCGAGACAGGCGGCTAACTTGGGGGACGGACTTGGGTTCAGTGAGTTTTCTCTTCTCTTCCTTCCTTCGATTTTCATTTTGAGAAACTGCGAAAGAGAGAGCGAAAGCTGATGAGCTCGAGTTTGGTGCCCTGCGTAGTCAATCAGACGATCTTGTTGAGGGAGAATTTTGGGGATTCCGTGTTGGGAACTTGTAAAGAATCGATTGATGGAGGTGAACATTATCGAGTTTGGAGACAAAATGGTTCCGCCGTACGATACTTCTTCCCTCAATCTGTTCCACCTGGTATCACTGCTGAGATTGATGGAAGGGTCGTTTCGTACAGGCGGATTCGGGAGCTTGGTTTTTGGCTGCTTCGACTGAAGGAGATTTAGCTAGTCAACATATGATTCAACCTAACGGGTTCGTCTGCATTCCTTCTCCCTTCTCGTGTCCTTTACTGACAAACACTCTCCGTTCGAATAGGTACGATACCGGACGAGACGACGTTGTCAAACGAGCTACAATCGAAGGCGGTACAAAATCCCCAATCACGAACCGAACTTTCGTCACTACCGTAACGAACGCTTCGGGACCAGGATACTACGCGAATGTGTCAACGGACGAGATCAATCATGGAGTTGCTACGGATGGGATCGTCGCGATTTTGACGGTTAGAGTTACGGGGAATGGATCGATTCCGGATCAAGTTATTGGGTCAGTCCTCAACTCACTCTCTCTTTTGCTCCTGGTGGAAGGAGGAACTGATATGTATGTACCGTGTATTGACAGACCGCAAGGAATCGTTAAAGGTCAAACTCTAGGAACAAGTTCTTCAGGAGCAGCCTCGTTCTTCCGTTCAATCCCTTCGATGCAGGTCATCGGAATCTCGATATTCGCTTTATTCGCGTTAGGACTTTTGGCTTAAGGCCGACCAAGACTAGAAGTATCGCCGCGATAGACTTGAGTTTATCGTCATTTCTTGAGTTTTCTTTCGCAAGCACTTTCTTTGCAGCTTGATTCAAATAGACATTCCTTCCTCTGCTTCTTGCTCCTTGCTCTTACGATTGTCCTCTCCTATCCCTTGTTTCCACTTATCCAGTTCGCACCACTATCTAGAAACCCCATGCTCGACTCTCGTTCACGAAATAGATTCTCTTCGTCTCTGCACCATACTGTGTTCTCTGTTGACTCGCGCCAGAGCCGGCTCTGTCGTTCGCAATCAGAGCTCCATAGCACTCCGAGCTCGAGTATGATGCCTTATGGCGCCGGGACATCGATGTCAAAAATAGCGAAACGAGACGGCCGAAACGTTTCGAATTTGCCTCTCTCTCTTCCTTCAACCACATGCTTCGATCCTGTCGGAGCTCTCTACACTACAGTCACAACTGGTCACTGTCCTCCGTCTCACATCTGCTCAAAACCTCGTGTTTCCGCCCCACTCATCTCAACTCCTCACGACCACAACCCCAGCGAGCTCCCATGTCTACCACTACTAGAGGTAACGAGTTCACCTCCTTTGCCGAAGATAACTTTTCCCAATCCGGTTCGGTTCCTCCTCTCTTCTCCCTTCTTCTCGCTCTCATTCACTCAACTTCTCGTGCCGAACTGCTATGAGTAGGTGCATCAGGGTTATACGATCGAGCCCGACCTAGTTACCCCGAACCAGCATTCTCTCAGATCTATTCCCTCCTCCCGTCTTCGCCGAAAGAAGGGACTCGGAGTTCGTTTGTGGTTGAATTGGGAGCAGGGAGTGGGATTTTCACTAGAGGATTCCTCCGAACTATCTTATCCCAACCTTCTGACGAACGAGGAAGACGATTGGGAGAGTTGTTGGCGATTGAACCGAGTGAAGGGATGAGGAAAGGATGGGAAAAGAAACATGATGAAGAAGGATTGAGGACTGAGCTTGAGGAGAAAGGGATCAAGGTAGAGATCAGGGATGGATTGTTCGATAAGATACCGGTGGAGGACGGGAAGGCGGATTTGGTACGTCTTCCCTTCTTGGCTCAAGCTCGCGCGAGAGGAGTGGGAGGCTGATTTGTTTTCGAGAAAATCGTTCCGAAACAGGTCGTGATCGCTCAGGTTCGTCCATCTCTCCCGTCTCTTACGCAGAGCAAGTGGGAACTGATGATACCATGACTGGCCGCGCTGAGTAGGCATTCCACTGGGTCGGACGAAACGGAGAAAGCGCGATTCGAGAAATCGCTCGAGTTCTGAAACCTCAAGGAACTTTGGCCTTGATCTGGAACTACGAAGATAGATCAGTACCGTGGGTTGCACAACTACGGGACGCTTATGAGGAGTACGAAGCTGGGACACCTCAGGTGAGTCTATAGCGCCTCGAAGCTTTTCTCCCCTCTCCGTGAAGAAGCTCAAAGCGTTGATACTGACGAAGCCCCCCGCACGATCTGACTCTAACGATTCAGGCTCGACTAGGATGGTGGAAATCAATTTTTGAAACGGAGTTCTATTCTCAAACGTACGAACCGGCTCAAGTCGAAACGTATCATCGCAACCTCCCTTCCTCCGAACAAGGAGTTGTCGATCGAATCCTATCGAAATCTTACATCACTGCGTTGAGTCAGGAAGAGCAGGAGAGAGTCGCGAAAGATATGAGGGAGATTGTGAAGAAGGGAGAGGGAAAGGAGTGGATCGACGAGAAAGAGGGGACGTTCCGTGAGCATTCAGGTCGCTCTCTTTCGTCACTAGAAGCAGCTGACTGAGGCTTGAAAATGATGCAGATTATCCTTATACAACTGAGCTCTATATAATCCGCAAGAAGTAAAAAGCAAAAATTGCATCTATCTTTATCTAACTATATCTATCTCAGTTCTGCCAGCAACTCCTTCAATTTCTCGTACTGGGGTTCATCCTCGAACGCTCCTTTCGTCCTCCCGAGGAAAGTCCTAACCAAGCTCCTCGCCTGGAACTTCCAATCCTTCGCGATCATTTCTCCATCTTTCCCGTCCTTCGTCCCCAAGTTTTCCAACATTTCGACAACTTCTTCGACTCGTTCCGTCGCTTCGATGAACTTTGCTTTGTCGTGTTCGATCGATTCGTTTCCGACGACGAGAGAACGATAAGCTTTGAGATGAGCGTCGAGAGCTCCTGCGTAATCTCTTTGCCAGAGACAGAGTCGAGCTTGAGCGAGGAAGACTCGAGGAGAGTTTGATACGTTCGGGAGGATCGTCGTGTTGATGAGTCGTTCGACTCGAGGGAACAAACCTCTCCCGACGTTCGGATCGATCGTGACGACTTCTCCATCTTCGTTGACGTCCTCTTGACCGCGAGTTACGGCATCGACGAGTCGTTCGAGTACTTCGAAATCGATCGCTCCTTCTCCGTCCTTGTTGATTCGCATTCCGATGATTCGATCCAACGAACGACACGCTTCACTCATCTCCCCAACGTCGACCGCTACGACCATGTAGTTGTACCATAACCTCCACGAGTCGTACGAATACTTGATCGATTGTCGGAGACATTGATAAGCGGCGCGTTTTCGAGAGAAGGGTAATTTCACTCGAGCTAGTTTCTCGTCCTCCGTTTGAGTTTCCTCCTCCTTCTTCTCGGTGATTCGAGTTCCTGTCGAATCGAGTCCTTCATCGAGATCGTCTAGGTCCTCCTCCTCGTCGACATCTCCTTCAACTTCCCCTCGTCTCAAATGACAACTCGCCAAATTACTCCAACTTTGCGCATCATCATTCTCGAGTCCGACTGCCCTTCCGAACGATTCCTGAGCCCCTGCCCAATCCTCCAACCTCATCTCGCAACATCCCAACATGAACCAAGTTCTCGGGAACAACGGATTAATCGCCAACGCGAGTCTCAACGAAGTTCTCGCTTTCTCATATTCGTTCCTCGAGTAATAAACCGCTCCCAAAGACCTTTGAGCCCTCGATGAACTCTTTCCCGATACTTCCCAGGCCCGTTCGTAATGCTTCGGTTCCCTTTCTAGTTCCCCCAATGTACACCATAATTTCGCCTCGTATTTTTCTCCTCCTTTAAACACTCTCGCTCCATCTCCTTTCCTTTCGTTCATGACGACGTCCGATTCGGATTTACCTCCTTCCAACAACTCTTTGATGATTTCGACTCCACGATCCGGACGTTCTAGGGTCATCCAACACCTAGCAACTTCTTCCCACATTTCCAACCTCGTAAAGATCTCCAACGCCGACTTGACAATTCCCAAACTCATATACCTCACCGCTAACTCCTTCTCCATTTCCCAAGCGGGAGGTAATGCCAACGAATGGAATTGAACCAAACGATCTCTAGCTTCGGCCATATCTTGACTTTTCACCGCTGAACTAATCGCCGAAACTTCGGTTGGGGATCCATCCTTGAGTTGATCGACCAAGGCTTGCATTTGAAGGACTCCTCGTTCGACCGTACGAGATCGACCTGCTTCGGCTCGACAACGAAGTAGGAGCGCCATCGAATGAACGGACCAGTTTTGACTATCGAGTAGAACGCGAGCAACGAAGGAAGAGATTTGGGAGGTTGAGAGAACGTCGGCAGAGAGATTCATGAGGGAGGTAGGGGCGGGAAGGGTAGCGAGTGCGAGAGACAGAAGGATCGATTGGGAGAAGGGAGAGAGAGGAGGTTGTTCGGAAGGGTCAAGAGAGGAGAGATCGGAACCGGCTCCGTCGGTAGAGACGGGAGTGAATGCCGTACGTTCGAGAAGTGTATCGTCGTTGAGAGCAAAGTTTTCCGGCAGTTTAACAGCGTCGTCCTCCTCCTTTTTCTCTGAAGCGGGTTCGATTTCTTTCCCTTTTCCCTTCGTAGTTCCCGAACGATCCCTCGCAAGTACAACTAACTGAGTTTTCTCATCTACCTGCCACTTTGTTCTCTTTCCCTTCCTTCCCGTCGATTCCCATTCCAATCCAACTTCCTCTGCCGCACTCCTCGCCAAATTCGACGCCTCCTTCTGCGCCGAAGAATGGGGTGAAGCCCTCGAAAGTAACGTCGACAAGATCGATAACGACAATGTCAAACTCGATCGAATTGGAGAGTCGGAGGAAGGGAGGAGTAAACGAAGTTGATGAGCTTCGTTCGCGACGAAGGAAGGGAGAGGAACGGGTTCGTCGAGGACTTTTAACCACATGATTCCGGCTCGTAGGCGCCAGATCTTGATACTTTCTAACTTCCATTCGTGTCCGGAAGGTTTAAGGAGAGTCGGGGAAGGAGGAGGAGCAGAGGAAGAGGAGGAGGAGGAAGAGGAGAAGGGAGAAGGAACGAGTCCGAAGATTTGGAGAGCGAGGTAGAGAAATGTCGTCTTTTTCGATAAATGATACAACGGTTCTCCTGCGAATGCTAATGCGTCGATCGCAGTATCGTTGAGCTCTTGTTCCGTGATCGAATCGTTCGAAGAGTCGGAGTTGAAGAGTGAAAGTGGTGAGAGGTCGAGGGAAGGTCCGACCCAATTCACTTGAGCGTAAGCGTGTAGAGCTGCGACTCCAATCGCCAATAGATCTTCTTCCTTCTGCTCACTGTCTACACCGTCGAGTTTGATCCCTGCTTCAACTTTTCCATCTTTCCTCCTCTCGAGTCGAAATAATGATCGAGCAAAGTCGGAACTGAGCGCAACTTCGGGCTTCGCCGAGCAAGCGCTTTCTAGGATAGCTGAGGAGCCGGTAGGAGGTGCGGAGAGGGTGAGGAGAGAAGTTTCGGAGGGAAGGAGATGAAAAGTTGAGGAATCGGTCATTGTGCTGTAAGGGCTCGGGAGAGGGTCAGTAAGCACTCTTGTAGCTTGTAGAAGGTCAACAAACAGGTTTTTGCGCGAGGTCGAGCCAAGCGTGAGGTGAATGCAAGAGTTGAAAGAATTTCTCGAGAACTTCGGCTGACTGATGGTCTCGGACATGTTTCGTAAGAGAGAAACCGGTGAATTACGACAGAAGAATGCAGATACGATAATGCTAAGCGGATAGAGTAAGCGAGAGTAGTACACAAGGAAAGAACTCTATTAAACAAAGAGAAGCAAAATAAAATATCGACCGGCTCAAATCCTCTTCTGATGCCTCAAATTCCTCGGTTTCATCCAAGTATTAGCACCCAACCCCGTATTATATCCCAAACCTTCCCACCATTTCTGCGTCTCCTCCTTATTCGCAACTGAATCCTCTAGAGCTTCCTCAATATCGAAAAACCTATATTCGATATCCAACCCACTCTTCAACCACCAATCCAACACTCGAGTCTGTCCGTACCGAGTCGCGTTGATCAGGACCTCTTTATCGTACACGAGGTTGAACCGAGATTGTTTCCACCAGTCGAGGAGGAGAATGTTGCCGTTTTTCGAGAGCGAGTACAAGGCCGCTTTCGAGTACCGAACGGGGAGTCCCGAGTTTGCCCACCAGTCGAGACAGACGGTGGATCCTTCCATAGAGGCGAAATCGAGCTGTACGGTGATTGACGAGGGTTAACAGCGCAAAGGAAGAAAAGGAAAACTTTGAGGTAACTTACGACGTAGCCAATCTTGAGCGGCAGACCGCTGTTCTTCCACCATTCGAGACTGCCTAATTGACGCTTGATCGTTGCTGAATCGAGAGCCGCTTCGGAATAATCTGAGAAGAGAGTGAGAATGAAGAGAAAAAGTCAGTTTCTTTGTTCTCAGGACTCGCATCGAGTGAGAGCGAGAAAAGAACTCACTGAGCGGCAACCCAGAGTTTCTCCAAAAATCCAGAACTAGTCACGAAGGTGAATGAGGTTCAGCTTCCGAGCCAGAAAGACGGGTAAGGAACTACTGTGCGATTTACCTTGAACTTGACCATGTCTACTCGCTTCATCGATCGCTTCCGCCGTAGTTTTCGCATCCGGTTTCAACCCCAACCTACTATCCTTTGCCCATTCCAACACTGTGGTTCTCCCCCACGCGCTCGCAACCACGGGTAACAAACTCCTACATTCCCTCTCGAGTTGTCTCTCATCCTCTTCCGCCAAGTACTCCAACACGTGTACGTACCCGAATCGTAACATGACTCGAGCACCCCATTGCGTGAATTGTCGATGCGAGAGGACTTGTCGAGCGTATCGAACTGGAGTCGTAGAGAGCGAGGATCGGAGGATTGCAGAATCGAGAGGAGTAGCGAATTCAACCCATGGTGCAGGTTTCGGTAGAGTCGTACGAACGCCGAGAGTCGTAGAGAGCTCCCAATCTTCAGTGAAGGTTAGGATGACGGAGATCAACTCGGGAGGTAATCGGAGAGAGGCAGGTGGCAACGAGTCGTCGGTGGTTCGAGAGAATTGTGTAGAGGCGAGTTTAGAGTAGAGTGTATCGGTTCCTATCAGCGGTGGACCCATTTCAAGACGAGGTTTTGAGGAGATTGAGTGGAATCAAAGTGTGGAGAAAGCATTTCGGGAAGTTCTCGACTTCGATTTGTGTGAAATTTCGGTCTCTCTTCTCTCCCTTCTCACTCAACTCACATTGCACGACAACCAACAACGAACTAGAACAATGGAGGGGAACTATACGTTCCCTACTCACAGGTTATCCGCCGTACAAGGTCAGTTCCAATCCCCAGTTCGCCGAAACAGAGGAAGAGTCATCCGACCATTGATAATCGATGAGAAATCTCTCGAACCTCCCTCCCTCCTTCCGATCTCCTTTGGATCTCCCAACTGACACAATTACGTGAATCGTGTTGTTAGGCTCGAGTGGAAAGACACCGTTGGTACTAGTCGCATGTGGGAGTTACAGTCCGATTACGTTCCTCCACCTACGAATGTTTGAAATGGCTCGAGACGACGCCCACCACAACACTGAATTCCAAGTCGTAGGAGGATACTTATCTCCGGTCAACGATGCGTACGCGAAACTAGGATTGGCATCGGCGGTACATCGAGTGAATATGTGTCGAGACGCAGTTCAAGAAACGAGTGAATGGTTAATGTTGGATTCGTGGGAAGCTAGACAACCTGGGTATACTCCGACAGCTCAAGTGTTGGATCATTTCGATCACGAGTTGAATACGGTCAGAGGAGGAGCGGATGTCGTCGTAACGGATCACGAAACGGGGGAAACGAGGATTGAGAAGAGGAGGATCAGGATCATGTTACTCGCGGGGAGTGATCTCATTCTGACAATGTCGGAACCTGGCGTTTGGGCAGAGAAAGATGTGAGTTAAACTCATTACACTCTCTCTTTTCGCTGTGTGAAGGGAACTCGAGCTCATCTCGGCGACTTTCTTTCTCTAGCTTCACCATATCCTCGGAATCTACGGTTGCTACATCATTGAAAGGGCAGAATCAGAGTTGGATCAAACCATTTTCTCATCCTCCTCAGTTCATTCAAGATCTCCTTTAGCGTTGTATCGACATCAAATCCATATGGTAAATTTTCCCTTCTCCCGCTCTTTTGTCCGTATCTTTCGCTCACTCTTCCCGTCTCTATAGGTCGATCAACTAGTTCGAAACGATGTATCATCAACGAAAGTGAGGTTATTCATCAGGAAGGGAATGAGTGTCAAATACTTGATTCCGAGCGTAGCGATCCGATACATCGAACGACACAACCTGTACGTGTCTTCCCTTCCTGAGACTATCTTTCGTTGCACTGCTGAGAAGAAGTTGAGCATATACAGGTATCGTCGAGCCGATCGAAGACCGAACGAACTAGGCGACCGAGTTTCCCTCTCCCCCGACGTCGAAGTCTTAGAAAGAGAACGTGAAAAAGATAGGAGACAAGACCGAGAACGTCGAGCACAAAACAATGGAGCATCGTCATCAGCATCAGCATCGGCGTCAGCGTCAAGTTCTTCGAATCGGATACAAGAACTTTCTTCGAACGATCCAAACGACGATTCAACAATGTCGACCGCTTGAAACCGCTCTCTCCTTTCTCCTCCCCTGCGACTTATACCCCCCTCTTCGTCTACCTCCCTCTCCCTCTGCGCTGTTTCCGGACGCGAAAAAACGGAAAACGCAACGCACACCAAAAAAATCGACTTGATGTCCTTCCATTCCTGAACGGTTTCCGCTTTTACTCTCTTCTGTACCTATACCCTTCCGAACCAATCCACTCACTTCTCTCTTCGTATTTCTCTTCTCCCCCCGTCATGCTTCAACAACACACACCTTACCTTGAATTCTCTGTTTTTGACTCTGGTTCAGTCAACCCCTGCTTTTTTGTGTCTCTCGATCTCTCTCTGATTTACCTACATACGTATGATTTGAATGAATGTTGTACCGAGTTCTTTTACCTTCGACTCCTTTCTGCTCGAGTCTACTCGGGGCGAGAGACTTTTGCGCGGGAAATTCGGTTGAGTGCGTCTCTTGACGATGAGGGACACGCTCGAGCATGACCGCGATAAAGCGATAGGCGAAGCCTCTCCTTCGTGCGCGACGGCCCAAACGGAGAACAACAGCAGTTCGAAATCAATCAAGTACTTGCAAGTCGCGAGGAACTGAACATAAAGGTCACATAGAGTATCTAAACATGATATGGAATAACTGTGTATATGAGATACTTAAGAGGCAGACGACAGACAGGTTCGTTACATCTCGTGAGCGAATTTCTGTCTCCATTTCTTCCCGAAGACGAGACACAGAGTCATGCACTATCGAGCAGAATTGTGCATCTGTCAGTTACTCGCTTGAGGGCGGAAGAGAGAGAGAGAAGCGACTTACGATGAACCCAGTTCTAAAAAGAGGTAAAAAAGAAAGGAACAAAGCTCAGTTTTTCTCTTTTCTCGATCGCTGCAAGAATGAAACAACGACTCACCCAGTAGTCAAAGCTCCCAACAATCCCGCCGCCTTCGCATCCCCCATGTTCTCAAAGATCAAGTTTAAATAGAACGGAGCGATGAACGCGAAGACTTGACGAACTGTCGCGATGAATGCAGGCGAGATTGGTGCGAGTCGTGGTGGGAGAGACTCGATCGAGTAGGAATAGGAGACAGTCGTGAGTAGTTGGGTACCGAACAAGGCCAATGATACTCCTATAAGCGGCCGAATATTCCAGTGACCAGGCGCGGAATCTTGAAGCGTCACACCGAAGATGATGATTCCCACGCCCTTAGCAGCAGTAACACCATGTCAGTACGTTCACTGGGATTCAACAGGGAGAGAGAGACTCACAGATAGGAGGTACCCAGGGAAAGCGAACGGTAGTCGCATTTCCGCCTCTCGATTTCCTCCAGCTTTCCTCGTTCGATACTGCATAAACAGATCCGATCCTCTTCCAGCGAAGAGCTCTCCGATAATGGCACCGATGCAGGCAGCGATGAATTGAAGTCCGACTCCTTGAGGGGTCAACATGTATTTTCGACCCAAGAGCGCGGGAATTTCGACAGTGAGAAGTACCTATGCTCTCTCAATCTCGTATCAGTAGGCAGCCTGTAAACAGCGAGGGAGAGGTGTTACTCACATTCGAGTAAGCGAAAGCGACACTGTAAGCGAGAGTAGGAAGGAAAACGGTTGGAGCGAGGAAGAGTGCGAAAGGGTGAACCATCTCAATCGGAGCCCTCGACCAAGGCGTCCTGTCCCATCGACGGAAAGTAACATACGGTCTCCACCAAGCTTCGCGATCGTGAGAGTGAGGAGGTTCAGCGAGGACGGTCGTCTTTTCCTCCGATCCGACTCCACCTCGAACTGGTCTGTCGTAGAGCGTTTCGGGGCCAAAGAAGATGAAGAGAATGCTACGAGCGCGAAGATAGGTCAGCAGAGAGTTCGAGCTCGCTCGTTCAGAGGGGCCTTACAATTGAACGAGATTCGTAACGGCTACGCGGAAGAAGAAATGAGCTCAGATCAACTTTGACGCCAATAGGCAGAGTCGAACGTACCGAGGATGTAGAAGACCCATCTCCAGTTCTCATGATAGACGACCGGTCCCATGATCAAAGGTGCTATCGAAAGCGAACGAGCGTCAGCGGAAGATGAACAATGTCCAAGAGGCAGGAAGTCGACGTACCGACAGGAGGACCTAGCGTAGTCATCAATGTCCACAATCCTAACTTCTCTCCCTTTTGATGCAGGAAGAACATCTCGTTGATCATTGAAGCACCGATGGAAAGGGGAGGTGAAAGGAAGATTCCTTGAAAGACTCGAACGGTCATCATCGCTCCGTACGAGTTGACGAATGCTCCAGCGAGATGGACACCCGCAGAGATGATAAGGGAGACGAGCTGTAGAGAACGAGCTACGGAGTGAGCTCACAAAATGAACGAAGAGAGAAATGCAACGACTTACGAGAACAGGACGTCGACCAATCCTCGCCGAGACTGGACCGATGAACAGGAAGGAACAAAGGAACAAGATGACGATCGATACCGTGTAACTGGCTTGCACGATCGAAATGTTGAAGTCTTCTGTAAAGTTTTCGAAAGCCGGAATCGTCGAAGCTGCACTGAAAGGACCCATCATCGCAGCGAAAGCGACTTGTATACAGACGAGATTCTTCTTCCATGACGGCCAGTTGTAAGGATCCAAAGGTGAGTCTCTGTTTCGTTGCGAAACGAATGAAATCAGTGACCAAGTTCTGAGAAAAAGGAGAGGTTCGAGAGCGAGAAGTGACTCACGAGGGTAGAGGAACGAGATCGATTCGACCGTGTCTCTCGTACACTTTCTCAAGTCCATACGCCGCAACATCTTCCTTCAACGTCGTTTCTGGTTTTCCACCTCCCTCATCGAATCTCCCTCCTTCCAACTCGATACCTTCGGCTTTCTCCCCTGTGTATGTCGTAGAGACGATCTTCTCAGAGCTCGTCCTATCCTGGGTCATCTTGCACTGAGCTCGTCGTTGATCGATAGGAGGGGGAGGGGAGGAGAGAGCGTTGCCCCCCTCATGGAGAGAAAAGCGCGGAGGAGGGGTAACGCAGGGCGAACATTCAGCCGTACTGGAGCACCGGTCGTTGAACCCCGAGGTTTCTTCTAGTCTTATTTTGGGTTTTGGTCGGGGAGGCGGGGTAGAAAAAGGGAAAGAATTTCAAAGTCCTGGTTCGCAAAGGGTCAAGCTTTCGTCTTTCGCATCTGTTCGACATTGCTACTCGCAGGACTGTACACAGCGACACTCGAGTTACTTCGGGCGGACGTGAGATCGTCGTCTCGTTGGGCTCGGTCTGAGACGTGCGAGTGATCCGAGCTTTCACGAAGAACAAAACCTCACCGCTACAACGTTCTTCCGAGCAACTTCGCTTCTCCTCGAGTTCGGTCGGAGACTGGACGATAAGCTGACAGGTTGCAAAATGAAATGATATGTCTATGTATTGGAACAACAACAGCGAGAGGGAATGCACCGAAACTTCTAAGCTTCTATCTGATCGTTCCGCTTCAATTCCGTCTCGCTCGCGATACTGTCTTCGTTTCCGTGTCCTCCTCGTACTCGAACAACCGCCAAGACTAGTAAGAGCCCTGCGAAGGAAACGCAGCTGGCGAACCAAAAAGCGGATCGGTAGCCCTGTAACAGGTCGTTCCCTCCATCGTTCGTGTAGACTTCGACCGTTCCAGCGATTCCTATCAATGACTTGATATCAGCCAGAATCAACATGCATGACGAAAGAATAAGGTTCACCGAGTCCTATCGAGATAGAATAGTTGGTGATTCTACAAGCGAAACAGCGAGTTAGTCTACGTTCTGTTCAATCAAGAAAAATAGTTTCAACGTACAGATTCATCAAGCCACCACCAATTCCCAACATACTCCTCGGAACCGAGCTCGAAATGATAAGCGCTCCCGAAGCGAACGATAAATCCGGTCCGAAAACCACAATAATTTCTGAGACCCAGAGCTGCCCCCAAAAGGTCTGACCGGGCGGACTATCCAGAGAGTGTACCGAGTCAGGTTGACAACCTCGATCGGAAAGAAAGAAGAAGAAAACGTACTTTACTCCCATTAAAACGTTCCCGATGCAAAAACAGGCGCAAGAAGCCGCCAAGATGTAATGACCCGGGACTTGTCGATGACTTAAGTAAATGACGAAGAGAGCGGCGAGAGCTCCAAGAGGTGCGAGAGTTGCCAACTGAGCGCAAATGACGAGAGGTTCATGGTAACCTCGAATATCGCGAATGAAGGCGATCGTGTAGAACAGGTCTGCGTCGAGAGAAGTCAGATCGAGCTTTGGCGCCTGAAGATATATGGAGGGTACTCACAGATTCCGAATGACATCCAACCGAACCACAGAGCGATGCAGGTGCCAACGACGTCACGCGTGAATATGACAGTCGGGAGAAGCGCTCGATCCCCGAGCTTCCTTTGCCAGAAGAAGAATGCGACGAGGAGGACGATTCCGACTGCAAGGAGGACTGGGACGTAGGCAGTCGACCACAAAACGAGCGGCGCTTGACTGAGAGAGACGTGTCAGTTGCAAGTCGGCTACACTCAGCTAGAGAAGGGTCAACTTACTTCCAAGCGAAATTGAAGAGAACCATCCCAGACGTCCCAAGAATGACTCCGATCCAGTCGACGTTCACAGATCTATCCGAATCGTCTTGCGGGATGATTAAAGTGCCGACGAGTCCACAGACTGCGCAAAAGATCGCTCTGTCGCTCAAGAGATTAGCAGCAGTCTCAACGGAGCGAACGATTTGACTCACTCTAACCAGAAGATCCATCTCGGACCTATTCTTTCCGTCACCAACGAAGCGAACACCGCATGAACCTGAAACCCGATCGGTGCCAACGCTCCAAAACTCGAGAACGCGATCGTTCGTTGAATCCCTGGTTCGTACTGTTTGCTGAGAAGAGCGATCGAATTCGGGACGACGAAAGCGGTTCCGATTCCGGCGAGAGCGCGAAGGATGTCGAATACGATGGCGGAGGAGGAGAAGCCGATGCCGAGGTTGAAAGCGAACATGAGGAAGTATCCGAAGAGCCACATGAGCTTTGAGGAGCTGTCAGAAAACGGCCAGACTTGAGTCGAATATCTTTCGCAGGGGGAAAAGCGGGAAGAACTCACTATTTATCGCCCAACCTCCCTCCGACGAGGACGAACAGTCCCGCTGTCAATGCATAAGAAGCTGTTACACATCGCATCTCACTCGAATCAGTCCATTTGGTACGTGGGCAGGGAAGAGTGTTAAGTTGCTCGGACGAACCGTTCATCCAGCCGTATTCTATCGGGTCCGCATTCAACATTTCCTGAGCTATCGACTCTACAGGTACCATCGTCGAACCGATCAAGCCTTGCTGTAGGAGCTCACAGGGAGGAGGGGTTCGAGTTAGTATTCGCTGAGCGAGAATCCCTGCGATGAGACTGGCTTACGCCATTGAATTGCCCACTCGTTACGATGGTGATGAACAGTATGTCCCACCATAACGTATTCCGTGCTCGAGGCTGATACATGGTCGCAAGCTAGCTCTTTGTTGAACGAAACGGAACTGGATCTTCCGGCTACTTTGCTGAGAGTCGTAGTCTTTGCGCCTTCTGAGTACCTGGCGAGCTGCTGAAATCGATGGAGTTGCTGAAGATGCTGGTGGGTGGTGAGGAAGAAGAGACAGAAAGGAGCAAACGATCTTCATCAGTAACTAATCACCCGATTCGAACTTAAACCTCCAAGACAGCTTCAATGCCCGGAAGATCACCTTCACCACCACCACGACGCCGCTCGCCCGGTCCTTCAAGCTCCCGAGGAGGAGGAGGAAACTATGACAGAAGATCTCGTTCTCCCGTCTCTCGCTCACACCGCGATGATGATCGATATAGCAGTAACAAGGGAAGGGGAAGCGGGAGAGACTACGACGATAGGCGAGACAGGAGGGGAGAGAGAGAAAGAGACAGGGACGCGAGAACTGATCGAAGAGGAGGAGGAGACTATGCCGACCGACGACGCTCGAGATCCCCTGGCCGACCTACAGGAGCATCTTCGAGAGGCGATCGAAGTAACGGGAAGGGCAGGGAGCGCGAAATCGAAGGAGGAGACGGAGGATGGGGGAAACGAGCAGTCTCTCCTGGTCGACCTTCACAGTCTCTCCCATCCCAGCAGGCGTTGACAAGGAAAGATGGCGGTGGAGAAGGAGATGAAGCTCCTGCGAAATCGATCGAACCAAATTTCCAGCAATCAGGAGCTTTGGCAGCTGAAACAAAGTCAGTCTCTCATTCTTAGACTCGCTTTGTCTCTTCGAAGACTGACTGACTTTGTCCCTCGCACAGTACCCTGAGAGGAGTCGTACTCAAATACAATGAACCACCGGAAGCGCGGAAACCAGTCAGGAATTGGAGATTGTATGTTTTCAAAGGAAAAGAACAAGTCGGTACGTGCAGAGATTGTCTACTCGCGCAATTATCATGCTGAAGTTCCCGATCACCTCGACACGTACAGAGCTATTCCACGTGCATCGGCAATCTGCTTACCTCGTCGGAAGAGACCGAATCGTACGCTTCTTTCCTTTCTCGAGAAAACGTGCGATTCCTGACGAGCAACTTTGCCTCGTCTCACTAGGTTGCCGATATTCCAGTCGATCATCCATCTACTTCGAAACAACATGCTGTATTGCAATTCCGACAAGTGACAGAAAGAAACGAGTTTGGCGATACGAAAAGTCTGACGAAGTGCGTTCCACCTCGCTCGCTACCTCTTGTGAATTCTACTGACGCGCCCAAATTAAATGTAGACCCTTTATCATCGACCTAGACTCGGCAAACGGAACGATGGTGAACGACGAGGCAGTTCCGCCGTCTCGTTTCTACGAATTGAAGAGCGGCGATGGTGCGTTTTTCGGAATTGTCTCTCGCGTCTCGTTCATAGGTCATCGTGATCGGATGAACGGTGTCGCTATGACAAACCAGAGTACATGCTGACTGGTTGTTCCGTGATCCACACAGTTCTGAAATTTGCCTTTTCGACACGAGAATACGTACTTCTAGTGGAAAACTGAAACGATGCAACATGTTCGAACATCATCATTCGAGGTTGATCTTCGTTGTCGTTGTCACGAGTTCCGAACTGAGTCCGCGGACCTTTCAACGCGAACTGAGCTTTGGCTCGGATCTCTTTGCTTTCTTCCTCTCTCTCCCGCCTGCTCGATGTTTTTCATTCATCGCCATGAGAAACAACAACGATATGGATCGATAGCGAGCTCGGACTCTGACGATTCTGAAACGGAGAAACCCTCGAGCAACGATCCTCACGCGGCATTCATCAAGACGCTTCGGAAGATTCAAGCACAACAACAACAGACTGCAGTGAATACTTGGACGTGTTGGTGTATTCGAGCAGCGCCAATATTGGCAACGGCGTCTTGGACTGTAACGCTCATTCTGGTGAGGCGTCTCCCCTCTTCAGTCAACGCTTGTACTGACTATAGGGTATCGATGTTTCAGCTGTTACTTATGTGGATATTTGGAGACGGGATGAAGGGATACAACCCGTGAGCTCGACCCAGTTTCGTCTATCTTCCCTCTGCTGCTCACGTTCATCTCCACGTAGCTCAAGCGCCGCGGTCCCTTTCGTTTCTGAGGTCATCGTACATCACACCTCGATCACTCTGTTCGGTACCGTCGCAACCGCAGTCTTCCTAATCCAGTCCCTCGAACAAGAACGATTCTTGCGATTCAAACGAGTTCTGCCCGAAGCGAAGGAAGAGAGATGGTTGTGGGTGACAGTCGGGCTGTTGGATTGTTTGCTTGGGTTCTGCGGTAGTGTCGCGTTGTTCTTGCTACCAATCTTGTGAGTTTCGAGAAAATTCGTCAAATCAAGCTCAGAAAAAAGTTGGAAAAAAGTGATTGATTGATCGATTCCTCTCTCTCTCTGTAGCAACGAGCGCGAATACCCAGACCTTTTCAAGACATTCAGAGCCACGTTCTTCATCTGTATCGCCCTGAGTGGACTCCTCAACACCGCGGAAGTTGACCATCTATGGCATGAACAGTTGAGCTTTGACTTCCCTGCTTTTCTTCCTCACCCTACGTCAAGCTGAAGACCTCCCGGTGCCCTTCGCGTAGTCCAGATCGTAACGACCTAAGAGCGGGAGCGTTCCTCAAATACAACTTCCTCTGGCTCTTCATTTCTTGCGGAGTGACCTCTCGAATACTCTATGGGTTCTGCCATTCGGCTCTCATCGATGTCGACTGTGAGCAGTGCTACCGTGTCACAAGTAAGTGGAATGCCTTTCGATTGTTGAGACTAGGCGGTTTCGCTAACTCGTGAGTGATTTCACCTGCAGCTGCCTCTGCAATCTTGGAATGGGTCAGCTGCTTCTCGTAAGTTGAGGCGAATCCTTTCCATTCGAAACGTATGCTCCGACCCTCAGTTCGCAAACTGATCTGAGCTTCGTTCGTCTTGAAGACTTTCCGGCTGGTTTTCCTCTCTCGCCCTGGACGTCTGGCCGCTCGCGAGGCACACTGTCATTCACCCTCGGTTCTCCGCTTCTTCCCAAGGCCTCTCACACGTTCACCACGAACACACCGACGGAGAAGACGAAATCGAGATTCCTGACGAGTTCTTGATCAGGAGATTACCAATGATGACGAGGCCGAGAGTCGTTGGATACGGGAATGGATGGACGGACAAACGAGATGGCGAAGAAGAAGAGCAAGAGAACGATTCCGCTGAGTTCGAATTTGGGAAAAGGAGGGGAAACTCGGCGGCGAGGAAAAGGAAACGAAAGTATCGTTCTGGCTCTCCTTCCTCGTCTGATTGAAATCGTGTGTGTCAACTAGAGAAAGATTATTGCAACAATCTCGACAACCAGATTCAAACAGTTTTCCAAAACCCTCCACACGCACATCGATTCCTCCAACTCTCTTCAAAAGCTGCCCAAACCCCCGCCGTCAACGTAGTCGTATTGACTGCTCCGCTCTTTTGTCCGCATCGTAAACATTGTTTCATCATGACTCGAGTTGGGGAAGTTGTTTGCTGTTGAGGTGGAAGTTTGCAGCGTCGAATCAAGTCCCATTCGCTCGTGGCGGAGGACGAAGGAGTAGTTGGAGGCGAAGGGAGAGAGTCGCTGGCAGAGGCGCATAGCGAAGGGTACGCTTGACGTATGAGGGAGAGAACGGTCGTACATTGAGGATGGAAAGTTTGAGGAATAGTCAAGGTCGATAAACTCGAGCCGAATGGTTGACCTACAACAGCGAGCGTTCCTACCAGTCAGTTGTTGGTCCAGGTCACCTAAGTCTGAGGTAGCTCACCTTTATCGAGTCCTTCGACGTCCGTGACTTTCTCGATCAAAGATTTCCATTTCTCAAGCCCGCCGTCGACTCCGCTTGATACAGCATCTTGGACGACTTTACTCGCGAGATCCGTCATCTCTTGCTCGGCGAGACTCATGCCAGGCTCAGGAGCGGCAGCTAGTGTTGCGAGAGTCGAGGAGAGACCGAGGAGACAAGTCAGGAGTCGTTTGTGAAGAGAGCGAGCGAGAGGATGGAGGAGATGAAGCAGGAGAGGACTCGGAGGATCTATCACCCACCCACGAAGGGCTCGATGTGAGTATCATGCCGCAATCAGAGTCATCAAGCCCAAGACTGACCTGAAGGAGAACGAAGCAAGTCTCGAATCAACCGCTCAACGAACTCGCTGTACCAACTCGCATGACCGACGAGGGGACACAGCGCGTCTATTCGACCGATCATCAATACCGTGCAAACTTGGCACGAGGAAGACGACTCACCGGTTTCGCAGCGATAAGATTCCGTCGCCTCCGCTGCTCCCCTTTCTTTCTTCTCAACCTTTCCGAAAGCCCTAACTGCCGCAGCCAGATCGATCAGACCACGAGCAGTGTTCACTTTCGCATTGATCGTTGCGTCTGTAGAGCTCGAGGGAGCGAGAAGCGAAGTTGCTAGACCAAGGAGGTCGAATTGAATCGAGGTGTTAAAGAGTGGTCGATTTGAGGGGAGTTGGGCTTGGAGAAGTGAGTGAGTCGAATCGAGTAGGTCGAGGAGAGATTGAGCTGTGACAACCCTCTTCGTTAGTCTTGAAATGGCGGGAGTAGGAAAGAGAGGAAAAGAGAGAAAAAGACGTACGTTCTTCCTTCCTGGACGTTGCGACTCCGGTCACATCTGCCGAATCACTCTGCTTGATCAACGACAGTGCGATTCGAGTAGCAGGATCTTGAGCGAGAGGAGAAGCGGCGATGACTGGTCGAGGCGGCGACCAAGAAGAGGCAGAATGGGGAAGGCAGACGACTACGGCGGCGTTTGGCGATAGTACGATCGACGAGTACACTGCGAGCGCGCTTCAAGGCCTCAGAATAAACCGATTTCTTCTGAGACCAAAGAGGACTCACAGTTTGAATCGGGAAGAATGGTTTCGGTTTGCGAGTCGACCGGGAGCAGAGGTTCTCTGTAAGATGAGGAACTGGTAAGCATACCGGATAACGATGCTCAGCAATATCTCCGCTTACGAGCTCAGAATAGCGACCTTGCTCTTCCATGCAATTTCGCCTGAAGTCTCGTTCGGAGCGACGATGACAGCGAAGAACGTTCCCAATTCTCTCCCTGTCGCACGAGGCGCGAGAGCGGTCACCACCGCCGAGTCGGGCAATTGAGCTTCGTGAGTGAACCTTGTCGACTGTAAGTGATCCGAGCGTGTCATTTATAAAAAGGTTCAAACCGACGAGGGAGACTCTCTCTGACTTACCCATTCTCCGAGATCGACAGTTTGTAGATCTGCTTTCCTGCATTCGAGATGGGAGAACGCTTCACTGAGAGCGTAGGGCTCGTTCGAAAAAGCGTAATTCGCGAGTGAGGATCGAGGAGAACCTGAGGATCCGCATCTTATATCAGCCTTGTTGCTTGCTGTTCGGCTGGAGAAAGAGAGGGAACCCACTATTGGAGACAGAAGTCGACACGACAAGCAGTCGCAGGTCTACGGCCGACTCGCTTCCAGAACTCGATGAGGTTTCGTTCGATGAGAGGTGATTGTCCTCGAGAAAGGCGAGATGCGTGATAGTACCGTCTTGGACGTCCTCCTGTTCCGCGTTCGAGGCGAATGTCGGAGGGGAAGCGAAGAAATGCGGTTGAGGTCTGACGGTCAATCCTACTCTCGACAGAAGCTTAGCCGGATCGAACCTGATTCAAACGAAGAGAGGGATGGACTCACGAGGACCATCAACGTTCAACATATCGATCCTCACCTCGCTCACTTCAATCCTCCATCGATTCTCCTCCTCCTCTACCGATTCCTCATTCTCCCTTTCCCATTCTTCCCATTCCTTCACTCCCTCCTCTTCCCCCTCTGTCTCGTTCGCCTTCTTCTCCGGTGAATCAGGAGCTCCAGGTGTAGTCGTGTTCGGTTTCATTCCTGTCGAAGTCGAAGGTTCTGATGAAGATCCGAAAGCGGCATCGAGTGAACCAAAATCGAACCCGTCTATCGCATTGAGATCGAAATTCTCTTCATCCAAATTCATATTGATCCCTAAATCATTCATCAGGTTCGTTTCCTCCTTAACTGGCTGCTTCGCGGTTGAACCGATCGAAACTTCCTGCTTCTTTTTCTCCTCCTCCTCCTTTCGAACGACTCGACGTGGTTTCGATCTAGCTCTCCTCGTCGCACTCGCAATCAAGAACCTCGTTATACCCTCCTCCATATCCTCTCTCGACCCTCTCGTCGCTCCAACATCCGCGTATCTGATTCTCCTCCTTCTCCTACTTATCCCATTCCCCCCATCTCCTCCAATCGAATTCGCGAGTTCCGCCGCCCTCAACTCCTCTTTCAACGCGGCATTTCCCGCACCAGCTGCGGGGGAAGGAGCAATCGGTAAAGGAAGGGAACTATCGAGTGTAGGAAGGGTCGAAACGAGTGAACCGACGAGTTGGGAGATATGCGAAGTTGGAGTCGGTTGATCGATCGCGAGAGGTACGACTCCATTCAGGATCGGGAGGGTCGGATTCAGGGAGGAGTTTGAGAGAGAGTTGGAAGTTGGGGGAGTTGGAACGGCCGTGAGGGTCAAAGCGCGTCGAGAAGGGGAGAGAACGGTCAGTTCGGAAACGGGGAGGGTTGAGGAGGAGGAGGAAGGAGGAGAGGAGAGTGCAGAAGGTGGAGGGTGTAAGGGCATGCAGACGATGTTGGGGAGGAGAGGGGAAGTTCGGGGGAGGTGGACGAAAACGATCTGTAGCAACGTGAGTGAGCTCAAGTTCTCCAACAACTCAGTGTCGAGATACGGCCTACTCACTTCGTCTGATGAGAGAACGGCAACGAACGCTGCACCGGCGAGAGGTGAAGAACGAGGAGGGGCGCAAGAAAAAGGTTTTTGTCCTCCTGTTGAGCTGTCCTCCCCTGTCGCGTATTCAGGATTCGGATACCACTAAGGTGGCCAAACTCCCTTACAATATAAGCAATCAGGGTTCACTTGGCTACTGGGAAGAGGAAATCTACTCACAGCTCTCGGTTCACCAACCCATCTAACGCTCACCACTTCTTTCCCATCCGTCTCCGCTGCCGCTGCTACATTCGTCATTCCCGTTGATCTCTTCCCGAACGTCGCCGCTTGTTCATGTAAAATCATCTCCCATTGATCGATACAACCCGATTCGTTCTGTTCAAACACGGTTAAATAATCATCTATCCCATCGTTCTCGGCGTCGGTTGAACCGGAAACACTGAGTAGGTAGGCACCGTCAGGGGAGAAGGAGAGGAGCTTGATTCGAGTCGTCGTAGAGGAGGGGGAGAGAGAGGTGAGCGGAAGTTGAAGCTGGAAGTTGAGGCGAGGGAGAGAGGAGGTGGTGGGACCGGTCAGGTAAGTCAGGTTGATCTTTAGTGGTCGGAGCGTCTGGGGTAGCGAGAGAGTCGGATCGGAGAGGAGGAGAGAGTCGGATGTTGAGGAAGGAGAGGGAGCAGCAGCGACGGCGATCAAATTCGCGGTGGGAGAGAATGCAGATGGTCTGACAAGTCAACATGCGAAGCGAATCAGCTCGGTCTGTGAGATGGGAGAGCGAGGGGAGATGACACAACTTACGTTGTTGATGAACATGAGAGGAGGGATGCGAGATCGTTTGTCGAGTTGTACGACCGGGTATCCTTGGTCTGGTCATTGATCCGCCTTCGCTTGCTCATTGCGACCGGAATCTAAGGCGAGGTTGAGGGAGAAGAGAGAAGGAAACTCGTTCAAGTTTCCGAAGTCCTCTCGTACACTCTGAAAAAATCTACCAGCGACGTATACGCGTATACTATCATTCACTTTGACTAGTCAAGATATATCAAGCTCACAAAGTGAAGAGATACGAATCAGCTCGAATTTGCGATCGACATCGACGCGTTGCTTCTCTTCCATTCCACCCTCACCTTCCGCCCATCTACACGCCCGAGCTCCTCAACGAGTTCCTTATCACACGCCCTTCCACCCCTTCTCGTCTTTCCGCTCCCTCTCGTCCGTGTCGCTTCCGGAAACTTTCATCGCGTCCCGGAACACTCTTTCGTCAAACTCCGAATCACGCTCTCGGCTCTCTGCAAGGGATGGGGAAGCCGTTCAACAAGTTTGCTGGGCGCGGAGGGAACGGTCAACGCGGCGGCGGTAGTTGGCGAGGAAGAGGAGGTCGGGGTAGAGGTGGACATACTGGAGGGACGATATTGAAGACTGAACAAGATGGGACGAGGATGGATGATCGTCAAGAGGATTCAAAGGTACGTTCTCTTATCCTTCTCAGCAAAGAAAGGAGGGAGAAAGGAGCTAATGCGATTGGGAGATGATAGGTTTGGGATTCGTTGGATGAGAAACTTGGATTCCCGAAATTCTCTCAGGGTACACCGAAACAGGGTTGGTTGGTCAATATGAAAGAGGTGAGCTCCCCTTCTACTCGAAGTAGATGCGAAAAGTGTTGAGAAACTGATGAGATGAAAACGATTTTGAGCGCAGACTCTCGTAATTGACGATACAGGCGCGAAAGTCACGACGAAAGCTGGAGTCGATTATTATTTCATTCAGGACGATGGTGGGATGTTCAAGAGTACGATCTCTTACGAACCTTACTTTTATATCGCGACGAGGGTGAGAGATTTCGAAGCGAATTCGCGACTTCTTTCGATAATTCGCTAAGAATTTCTTTTGCTAGGCTGGTCAAGAAGGACAAGTCGAGGAATGGTTGATGAGAAAGTATGAAGATCTCATCACGAAATTGAAACGCGTCAGGAAAGAGGATCTCAAACTAGTTCGTACTTCCTTCCCTTTTCCCCTCCTACTCTGCGATCTGACCTCCATTGAACTCGACAGCCGAATCACTTACTCGGATATCGACGAGAATACATCGCCCTCTACTTCCGAAACCAAAACGATCTCTTCACCGTTCGACGAGAAATTCTTCCTCTCGCGACGAAAAACCGAGAACGACTCGACGCTGTCGATACTTACGCCGAGGTAGTCGCCTCCGAGGGGAATTTTGCGAATCTTGGAATGGATTACGATATGGAAGATGCGTTTGGAGCGGGAGGAGCAGGGGGAAGAGGTGGCGGAGGATTCGCGAAGGAAGCTGGAGCGAAACAGGGGAAACCGGAGGATGCGATTCTAGATATCAGGGAGTACGATGTACCCTACTACCTACGAGTAGCTATCGATAAGAGTGAGTTCTCTGCTCTCGTTTCGTCGCGATTCTGCTGACTCTTTCCGAATTGTTGATTCGTCAGATATTCGAGTCGGATTATGGTACGAAGTGACACCGTCTCAAGAAGGAGGAGAGTTTGCGTTTCGGCGATTGGAAGAACGTGTAGCTCGTGCTGAACCAGTCGTACTCGCTTTCGATATCGAAACTACGAAAGCTCCTCTCAAATTCCCGGATCAACTGACTGATCAAGTCATGATGATTTCCTACATGATTGATGGTCAAGTGAGTTCCCTCTCCCTCTGTGGACCGCGAGAGGGACGAAGTCTGATCCGGTTTTCGTGAACAGGGTTTCTTGATCACGAATCGAGAAATCGTCAGCTCGGATATCGAAGATTTCGAATATACACCGAAACCAGACTACGAAGGACCTTTCGTGATCTTCAACGAAGCAGACGAGGTGAGTCCCGCTCTGTAGTCGACACCGTGTAGACAAATCTGACCTGAGTCGCGAGTTTCTTCAGGCTGCTACGATCCGACGATTCTTCGAGCATTTCCGAGAAGCGAGACCAACAGTCGTCGCAACTTACAACGGAGACTCTTTCGATTTCCCCTTCCTACTCGCCCGAGCGAGTATGCACGGAATCGACATGTATCAAGAGATTGGATTCATGAAAGATCAGGAGGAAGAGTTCAAGAGTAGAAGTTGCGTTCACATGGATTGCTTTCGGTGAGTCTCTTTCGCTATCGACGTTACGACGTAGCTTGCGCGAGACGACTCACAATTCGATTTTACTCGATAATTTAGATGGGTAAAACGAGATTCGTATCTTCCTCAAGGTTCTCAAGGTCTCAAAGCTGTAACGGTAGCAAAGTTGGGGTACAACCCTATCGAACTAGATCCCGAGCTCATGACGCCGTAAGTTCTTCCCTTCATCCCTTTTCCTCATTCGTGCTTCTAAACTCGCTTTTCCTTTCGATAGATACGCCGTCGAACAACCTCAAGTTCTCGCGCAATACTCCGTCTCCGATGCCGTCGCGACCTACTACCTCTACATGAAATACGTTCACCCCTTCGTCTTCTCACTCTGCAACATTATCCCTCTCAACCCGGACGAAGTTTTGAGAAAAGGTTCGGGAACCCTTTGCGAGACTCTTCTCATGGTGCGTAACAAGGTCGCCTCATTAGTATGGAAGCTCCGACTGATGTAATATTCTTGACGGCTCAGGTTGAATCGTATCGATCTTCAGTCATCATGCCGAATCGTCACGTCGAATCTCAGAGCAACATGTATGAAGGTCACCTCCTCGAATCGGAGACTTACGTCGGAGGTCACGTCGAAGCTCTCGAAGCTGGAGTGTTCCGTTCAGATATCTCGACCGATTTCAAGATTGTCCCGAGCGCAATTCAACAAGTTTGTCTTCTTTCTCTCTTTCGCCTCAGACTTGCTCAATTATTGACCTTGTCTTGTCGCACTATGATAGCTCATCGACGATCTCGACGACGCTTTGACGTTCGCTCTCGCGAAAGAAGGAGGTAAACCCATCTCGGTCGACGAAGTTGAAAACTACGACGAGGTGAAAGATCAAATCGTTGCGATGCTCGAAGAACTTCGCGACAATCCTCTCCGTTCCGACACTCCCCTTATCTACCATCTCGACGTTGCCGCCATGTACCCGAATATCATGTTGTCGAATCGACTCCAACCCGATTCAGTCGTTACCGAAGCAGATTGTGCCGCTTGCGACTACAATCGACCTGGGAAACAATGTCAACGAAAGATGAAGTGGGCCTGGAGGGGAGAATACTTCCCGGCTTCTCTCGGAGAATTCAAGATGGTACGAAACGCGCTCGAACAAGAAACGTTCCCACCGAAATGGCCTGGGAAACCCGAACGAAGGTTCAACGACCTCGCTCCTTCGGAACAAACTTCTCTCCTCCACAAACGACTCGGCGATTATTCTCAGAAAGTTTACGCGAAAAAGAAGGAGACGAAAATCGAAACGAAAGAGACGATCATCTGTCAACGCGAGAACCCTTTCTACATCGACACGGTACGAACGTTCCGAGATCGTCGATACACGTACAAAGGTCTTCACAAGGATTGGAAGAAGAATCTCGACAAGGCGAGCGCGGGAGGTTCGATTTCAGAAATCGTCGAAGCGAAATCAATGATCGTTCTCTACGACTCTCTACAACTCGCCCACAAGTGTATCCTCAATTCGTTCTATGGTTACGTCATGAGGAAAGGAGCGAGGTGGCATTCGATGGAGATGGCAGGGATCACTTGTTTGACGGGAGCTGCGATCATTCAGATGGCGAGAAAACTCGTCGAACAAATCGGTCGACCTCTCGAACTCGATACGGACGGTATCTGGTGTATGTTGCCGAGTACTTTCCCAGATGGTGAGTCGATACCTTCTCCTCATCGTAGGTCTCGAAACGAGGCCTGACTCTTTCTCGTTTTCGCTCAGGTTTCACCTTCAAACTCAAGAATGGAGGCAAATTCGGACTCTCGTACCCTTGCACGATGCTCAATCATCTCGTTCACAAGGATTTTACGAACGAGCAATATCACGAAGCGGGAGAAGACGGTCGAATGGTCGTTCGTTCCGAAAACTCGATCTTCTTCGAACTCGATGGTCCTTACCGAGCGATGATCCTACCGTCGTCAAAGGAGGAGGACAAGCTACTCAAGAAGCGTTATGCCGTCTTCAACGAGGACGGATCGCTCGCCGAACTGAAAGGATTCGAAGTCAAACGTCGAGGAGAACTTCAACTCATCAAGACGTTCCAATCTCAAATTTTCGAAAAGTTCTTACTCGGAGGCACTCTCAAAGAGTGTTACGCCGCCGTCGCTACCGTCGCCGACAAATGGCTCGATGTCCTCTTCACGAAAGCTCACTCTCTTCCCGATGAAGAACTCGTCGACCTCATCGCCGAAAACCGTTCAATGTCGAAAACTCTCGCCGAATACGCCGGACAAAAGTCAACTTCGATCTCGACTGCTCGTCGTCTCGCCGAATTCCTCGGAGAACAAATGGTCAAGGACAAAGGACTCGCTTGTAAATTCATCATCTCGTCGAAACCGATGGGAGCCCCCGTAACCGAACGCGCCGTCCCCGTCGCCATCTTCTCTGCCGAACTCAGCGTCAAGCGTCACTTCCTCCGAAAATGGCTCAAGGACAACTCGTTGGAAGATTTCGAATTACGATCGATCCTCGACTGGGACTACTACATTGAACGACTCGGTTCCGTCGTTCAGAAACTTATCACGATCCCCGCCGCCCTTCAGAAAGTCACGAACCCAGTCCCTCGTATCCGTCATCCCGATTGGCTCTTCCGACGAGTCGCGAGTCTCGACGACAAGTTCAAACAGCATCGAGTCGACGAAATGTTCTCTCGTCAGAAGCCCGTCATTCGTTCACCCGAGGAAGAAGCCCAAATCGAAGCTATGCGTCTCGAGAAAGCTGCCGCCGTCGATCGAGAACCGACTCCCGAAGCGTTCGATCCTCCCGACATCAAAACGGATTACCCAGGTTGGATCGCTTACATGAAACCGATATGGCGACGGAAACGGAAGGAGATCCTCGCTGCGAATCGATCAGGAGGAGGAGGAGGATTCGGTTCGAAGAACGGAACGCTCGGATCGATGATGAATCAACAAGCGAGCATGCTCACGTCTTCGGTTTGGGATATCGTTCAAATTTCTCCCGTCTCGGAACGTCCTGGAGAATTCAAGATGTGGCTCCTCATCCGCGATACTCTCCAATCAGTTCGACTTCGAATCCCTCGACAATTCCTCATCAATTTCATCGACCTCCCGACTGACGACGACGCGTTCCCCGAATCGTGCGAAGTCGAAGCGATCTCTCGAACTCTCCCGAGGAACCAACGCGCGCTCAACCTCGTTCGACTGACGACTTCCGAGGACGACTACCTGCGAGACGAAGCTCTCTACGCTGAACTCCTTCACGGTCCGAACGTCGATGGAGCTTATGAACTTCAAGTCCCTCTCATCGTCCGAGCTCTCCTCCGACTCGGTTCAAGCTGCGTTCCCGATTCGAGTAAAGGAGTGACTCTCAACCGAGGTCTCGATCGACATTTCTCTCTCGACGATCTCAAGAAATCCGAATCTACCTTGAGCCGACGTCGATATCTCGACAAAGGTCGCAACCTTCGTTACACCTACCTCTTCCACATCACGAACGATTTCCGACACGTCTTTGGTCTCTTCCTTCCGAACGGTACGGCGAAAGTTTACGTCGTCGAACGAGGTAAAGCTCGAGAAGTTCCGAACCTCGAAGAGTACTACGCCGAACAACTTCGCAGGAAGAACGAAGCGGAGGAGGACCGCCTACAAAGGGACAACTCTGCGAAACGAGCGATCGGAGTCTTCGAGTATACCGAATCAATCTCTGTCGATGTCAACTATCCCAGCTCGGAGGATATCGCATTACGAGCTATCTCTCGCGAACTCAACAATCTCGCCTCTCAACGTTCGATGGCGTCTCTCCTCGTCGTTCACTCTCCGAAACCCCGTTCCTATTTCGACGATCGGATTCCCGGATCGAATCAATTCCCTCTCGTCGCGATTCAATCTTCCCGAGCCGACAACCACTTCCCTTCAGCCCTCGCCTGGCAAGCTCCCGCTTGTAGGAAGATGATTCATCACTACCTGCACGCTTCCGTCTGGATCAAGGAACGAATCGACCTCGCCGACCGTTTCGACGTTCCCGTTGGAAATCTCGAACAAGACGTCCCCTTCTTCCTCGCCGATATCGACTTTGCTCGACGCTTGCACAAAGCCGATCTCGTACTCTGGTGGTCTTCGGGAGCTCGACCTGATCTAGGAGGAAGGGAAGCCGATGCGAACGCAGCTTCTCTCGCAGACGAACTCGCGAATCCAGAAATCGGTCGACCGGGTTGTTACTCGAATGCCTGTCTCGAAGTCGAAATCAGAAATCTCGCAGTCGACGCAGTCCTTCAATCGGCGCTCGTGTACGAACTCGAAGGAGGAGAAGGAACCGGAATTGACGAAGGAGCTCACAACCTCGACGATTACGCGAAAGGAACAGCTCACGCTCCACACGCTCTCGGAGACGCGATCCTCGCGACCCAGACGTTCAACATGCTTCGATCGATGCTCAAAGGATGGTCGATCGAATCTTCGAAACCGGGAGGAGAGCATTACCACATCCTTCTTCAACACTTCTGGAGGTGGATCAGTTCCCCGAGTGCGAAGCTATACGATCCAGCTCTCTATCGATTCGTTCACGGTCTCATGCGCAAGACGTTCTCCCAACTTCTCGCCGAATTCCGTCGTCTCGGATCCGAAGTCATCCACGCCGATTTCGGTCGAATCTTCCTCCTCACTTCGAAACCTTCTTCTTCAACCGCCTACGCCTACGCGAACTACATCGTCTCGTCAGTCACGACTCGAGAACTCTTCCGATACGTTCAACTCGACATTATCAAATTCTGGGATCAACTCGTTTGGATGGACGCCGCGAATTCCGCCGGAATCATCTGTGAACACCCGGAACTCGACGAAGAATCTCTGAACGACGTCACGGTCGAAATGCACTTCAACATCTCGACTTACCTCCCTCCCGCCGTTCAACAAGATTTCGAATCCGTTATCGGTCGATTCGTTCACGGTATGCTCTCGGCGAAACGACAACAAGGTTCAGACCTTCGAACTCCCTTGCGATTGCTCCAGAACGGTCTCAATTCGGCTTTGAAACCTACTCAAGCTCTCGACGAAATCGAAAAAGGAGAAGTTGGGAAAGATCTCGCGAAATCACTCGTTAGTGAAGGACTTACTCGTCAACTCCTCAAAGCAGTCACGAACTTGAAAGAACGTCACGCGAACAAGGAGGATCCCGAATCGTTCCAATTCCCAGTTTTACCCGGTTCTCACCTCAAATTGAAGAACCCAGTTCTCGAGTTCATCAAGACAACTTGTGCGGTCCTCGCTCTCTCGAAAGACGTAGGGGAAGAAGTAGTCGTCCTAAAACGAAACTTGCTCGATTTGATCGGAGTGAGGGAATTCGCGAGGGAGGCAATCTTTCACAATCCATGTCTCGCGTTCAAGGTCCCAATGGTCGTTTGCAAACTCTGTAACTCGATCAGAGGTGAGTTCGGCCCCTCCTGACTATTCTCCTTTTCGTCGGAACTCGATCATTGACTCTCTCGAACGCTTCGTTGTTCAGATCTCGATTTATGTCGAAACGTCAATTTCCTCCTCGAAGACCAACCCTGGATGTGTCTGAACGAATCCTGTACGGCCGAATACGACCGTTCCTCGATCGAAGCCCTCGTGATCGAATCCCTTCAACGTCGATTCGTTTCCTATCAACTCCAAGACCTTCGTTGCAGTCGTTGCAAAACGATGAAAGCCGAGAATTTGCGTTCGACGTGCGATTGTTCAGGGGAGTATGTCATGGCGGAAACGAAACAAGAGTTGTTGAGGAGGTTACAGGTGACGGCGAATGTGGCAGAGTTTCATAAATTGTCGACTTTGGCCGTTGTCGTCGAATCGTTACAGGAAATGATCGTTTAGGTGAGTGAGGCTTTCCCGTCGGGTTAATCAATGCGCGCGTGTGATTGACTTGTTTTCGTAGTTGGCTTTCGATAGATCTCCTCTCGTTCGTCGGGTGGATTTCGCTCTTGTTCTCAGTTTTTTGCTCTTATTCGGTTTCGTTCTTTCTCTGTTGTCACTTGTAGCTCTCCATCCTATCTTATCTCGTTCTTGCAAAACTCTCTCGTGACTCGTACCAGCCCAACGATGACTGAAGAGAGACTCCAATGGGGTATAAGAATTCGTCAAGGGGGTTCTAACACAGGGCTACGCAAAAATACAAGGCAGTAAGCTTCAAACAAACAGCGGGAACAATCTTACAGCGTGACAGAACAGAACGAGAGGCGTGCGGGGAATAAGGAGAACCTCCATACGAGTGAAATCATCTATCCCTTTCTTTTTCCTACCGACTAGTTCTCAACCCTCTCCTCTCATCCGCATATCCGTCTTCCTCCTCCTCCTCATCGCTCTCTTCCCTCAATGTGAATTTCTGCATATGTAAATCTTCCCCGGCATGATAATCGAACAAGGTAGTTTCCGCCGGAACCCCTCCCCCAATCAATCCACCGCTTCTGTAAAGGTTTGTTGATCTCCTCGTCTCATCTCCATCCGACTGCATGGAGATCCTCGTCTCCCTCCCCGTTCCCGGATTACTTAAACTATGTCTCATTCCCCCACCAGAGGTTGTTGAAAGGGAATGCGACAACCTTCGATGATGTGTCGAAGACTCGTTTTCGGATCGAGAGAGGTTCAGTAAGTAGACTCCAAGACAAATGACGAAGAGTCCACAGAGGAGAGAGAGGGTGTTTGCGCCTCCCGTCGTGTTGAGTCCGTGGAAGAGAATGATCGAGGCGAGTAAGGTACACGAGGAGAAACCGACGAAATAAGACGGGTTTACGACGGTTGTTGGGAAGAGATCGAGCGCCTACATCATCATCAAGACTGAGTAAGATCCTTTTGACCCCACACCGTCAGAGGTGAAAGGAAGAAAGAAGATCTCACCTTGTTGAAATAATTCATCTGAACCGCGATACATCCAACGACCGTCACGGCAAAGATCCAAGTCCCAGCTCTCCACAACTGATTATTCCCCGCGAAAGTCAACTTTAACGCAACTCCGAACCCTTTCACGGCCATGACCGATACACTTCCAACGAGAGAACAGATCGAAATGTACACGAGCGGGTTCGAGGTTCCGTGTTTAGGGGCGATTCGATAGATCGCGTAGAGGGAGTAGCAGAGGACGATTAGACAATAAAACATGAATCCTATTCGACTCGTTATCCAGTCAGTACGAACTCGAGGAGAGAAGAGGGAAAGAGAGAGAGAGAGAGCGGAGTTCTTACCGGGTTGTAAAGCGTAATCGAGGATTTCATCGACTGTAGCAATCTCTTTATCCTCCGGTGCGTGAAGGACAATGATCAAAGATCCGACGAGACATAACGAACATCCAGAGATTCCTATAGGCCCCAATCTCTCGCCGAGGAAGAATGCCGCTAATACCGCTCTGTTGAACTCACGAGATCAGTTACTGGCGGGTCCCCGAGAGAGAGGTGGAGAGAGATAAGAGAGAGCGTACCCGATAAGGACTGATAAAGCTCCGAGAGGAGTCACCAGCACGGGAGGTGCGAAAGTGTAAGCCGCGAAATTGGCAACTAAACATCCGAGAGTGAGGCATTCGCGAGTCAGTCAGTCTACATATCCACAGCAATCCCACAGTGAAGAGAAAGTAGTAGTAGCGTACCTTCTCCAACCACCACTATCAACAGCACCGCCAAAAACGAGAACAAAGGGAGAAATGTAAAATCGCGAACTGTCAGTTTTCGTTCCTTCCTTCTCTCGTTTTCCCGCATCGCTGGTCCAGAGCGACTGAACGAGTGATTGAATGGGTGAGTACTCACTTGTCAACATCCCAGCCCACCACAGTCCATTCTTTAGGTAAGAATAACTATCACTTGAAAACCCATCCGATTGATCCGCTGCACTGATTAAACCCTATCACGCGCGCACAATCGAGTTCGTCGTTAGCTCCAATCTTCTCCACTCGACTACTTTCACTCCCTCCACAAAGAGACTCGGAGAGAGTGGAAGAGAGAGAATGAACCGAGAATCACGCGTGTTCTCGCGCAAGACTGGAACTCACTTTCTTTGTAATAATGAATGAAGTCCCGATCGCTATTGAACTACTGATAGCGAGTGCTAACCCAATGTATTTGTCCCCAGGTGAGACTGAAGAGATTTCACCACCGCTCACTGTGAGTTCCGGCACAAGGATGCAGACGATGATCAGCAGGGGTGACAGAGCGTCTGGAAGAGGATCGCGTGACTCACTTCTGGATTAATGAATCGCGCTGAGGGAGAGGGAGAGAGAGAGTGATGAGGAACGATGAATCACTCCGACGCGAAGTCGAGAGCCGGACGGAACTGAATGTGGTCGAGGGAGTCGAGTGTCGCTCGATCGGACACGTCTCTGTACGTGTGCTGCTGGCGTGTTCGAAGTCTAGAAAGGTGAGGGAGAGGGAGAAGCAATTCGGGCGACTCGCTCTCTCGTTCATCTCTTGATCTTCTCCGCCTCGACCACGACCGCCACGGGAACAATGTCGTTAGAGACGTGGGTCTCGGATAACTTATTGACCTTTCTAGGTCAATCAGATTCGACCACAGTTCACTACTTCATCACTTTAGGTAAGACTCTCCCCCCATCTCCCTCCTCTCTCTCTCTCTCTCACCTGACTAACTGACCTTGGGTGTGTGTTCCGTAGCTTCCTCTGCGAAATCTCCTTCGGCCCTCGTCTCCACTCTGACCTCACAAGGACTTCCCTCGACTCCCGCCGTAACTCAATTCTCGAATCAACTGTACGAGAAAGTACCCCGGAAATCTACCGGTTCAACTTCGTTACGAGCCCAAAAGAATCAAGAGGAAGCGAGGAAGAAAGCAGAGAAGGAGAAGAAGGCGTTGCAGGGGGCGAAATTCAGTTTAATGTTGGACGATGAAATCCCTTCCTCCTCTACGACTACTTCCGCTTCGAAATCGAATAAGAGTGGTAGTAGTAGTAAGAAGGATAAAGGAAAGGGGAAAGAATCGACCTCGACTGGGACATCGAGAAGTAGTAGGAAGAGGGAAAAGCAAGGGGACGAATGGGAATCGGATGAAGAAGAACGAGCGATTCAGAAGAAACGAGCACAAGAACGGTACGCTCGAGAAGACGCACAAGCACTCGAACGACGAGGGAGGAGGGGAACTTCGGAAGTCGTCTCAGAAGAGGAGGAGGAGGATCCAGAACTACGTAGAGAAAGGGAACGATTAGCGGATTTGGCGGAACGAGACGCATTCGCCGCGAGGATGAAGGACAAGGATAAGGATCGAACGAAGAAACTCGTAGAGGATCGTTCGTCGAAGAATGCAGATCCAGCTCGTCAAGCTTTACTCGAAGCGGAAGATCCTTCGAAACAAATGGGAGATTTGAGGGAGAGGAGTCGACAACAGTATTTAGGGAAACGTGAACAACAACAATTGGATTTGTTGAGGCTGGAATTGGCGGACTGGGAGAGGGATTTCAGAGGGGTGAAAATGACAAAGAGTGAGAAGAAGGAATACGAGAGTAAGAAGGAGCTGTTGAGGTTGGCCGAAGAGAGGTTAGCGATCGATGATGGCGGAGACGGCTACATGATGCCAGATGGTGAGTCTCGCCTCCGAGTCTTCTTTCGTTGACGTCCAAACGACTGACTTCGACGTCGTTTCGTCGTTTTCAGATTATTTCACCGCTCAAGGCAAAATCGACTCGAAACGAAAGAAAGATCTCCTCACTGCCCGCTACACCGACGCTAAACCTCAATCTCGACTATCACAACAGAAAGACGGAGAGTTCACGACCGATCTCGAACATTTCGAGATGGAACAAACGGCGAAAGCTCAATTACGTGCTGGCGCACTCGATCGACCGGTCGTTGAAGAGGAAGAGTACGATTTTGTGTTCGATGAGAGCGTGCAGATTCAGTTCGCGATGGATAACGAGGATAGGATCGAGGGGACGATGAGCGGGAAAGATGCGGCTTTACAAGCTCAGATCGCAGAAGCCGAGAAACGAGGTAAGCTTACCTTCTCACAACATGCTCGTCGATATCGTGCTGACTTGTGGGAGTTCTCGGCTTGACATTAGCTCAATCGATCGACGAAGTTCGAAAATCTCTCCCCGTTTACACATGGCGCGAGCAATTCCTCGAAGCCGTCGCGAATTACCAAGTCCTCGTTATCGAAGGAGAAACTGGATCGGGTAAGACGACTCAACTACCTCAATACCTCATGGAAGCGGGATACTGCAAAGACGGCAAGAAGATCGGATGTACTCAACCTCGTCGAGTCGCGGCAATGTCCGTCGCGGCCCGTGTCGCCGAAGAAGTCGGTTGTCGCCTAGGAGGAGAAGTCGGGTATTCGATTCGGTTCGAGGATTGTACGAGCGACAAGACGAAGATCAAGTACATGACGGATGGAATGTTGTTGCGAGAATTCTTGACTGAGCCGGATCTCGCGGGTTACTCGTGTATGGTTATTGATGAAGCCCACGAACGTACTTTGAGCACCGATATTCTACTCGGTCTCGTCAAGGTGCGCCCTCTCACTCTTTCAATTTGCGAGATTCCGTCAACTGAAAGCGACGAGTGGTGCATAGGATATCGCTCGATTCCGACCTGACTTCCGATTACTCATCGCAAGTGCTACTCTCAATGCTACCAAGTTCTCGGAATACTTTGACGATGCTCCCGTTTTCCGAAGTGAGTTTCGGTTCTCGTAGACCTTTTGTCGAAAGTGCTCACTCTCACCCATTCGACTGTAGTTCCCGGACGACGATACCCCGTCGATATTCTGTACACTCCACAGCCCGAAGCGAACTATCTCCACGCCGCCGTCACTACCGTCTTCCAAATCCACACGACTCAACCTAAAGGAGACATCCTCGTCTTCCTGACCGGTCAAGACGAGATCGAAGCGGCACAGGAGAACCTCGAAGAGACGGCTCGAGCACTCGGGAACAAAGTTGCAGAGTTGATGATTTGTCCGATTTATGCGAATTTGCCGACAGAAATGCAGTCGAGGATCTTTGAACCTACTCCAGAAGGAGCGAGAAAGGTAAGTCAACCTCCGACTCTCCATCGTTGAACGTTTCTGACGAGTTTAGCTTGTTGGCAGGTCGTACTTGCCACGAACATCGCTGAAACGAGTATCACGATCGACGGAGTCGTGTACGTTATCGATCCTGGATTCGTCAAGCAAAACTCGTACAACCCTCGTAACGGTATGGAATCCCTTGTCGTGACACCAGTGAGTCTCCCCTCAGTTCTCTCAAGCAAACCGAGGAACTGACTCAAAGCATTACTCGCAAAGTGTTCTCGGGCTGCGGCAGGTCAACGAGCTGGACGAGCCGGTCGGGTCGGTCCTGGAAAGTGCTTCCGACTCTACACGAAACACGCCTACATGCACGAACTCGACCAAGATACCGTACCCGAAATCCAACGAACAAATCTCGGAATGGTCGTTCTCATGCTCAAATCTCTCGGAATCAACGATTTGATCGGCTTCGATTTCCTCGATCCTCCTCCTGGGGATACCCTCATTCGAGCGCTCGATTTGTTGTACGCTCTCGGGGCGTTCAACGATCGAGGTGAATTGACAAAGATGGGGAGGAGGATGGCGGAATTCCCGATGGATCCCGCGCTCAGTAAGAGTATTCTCGCATCCGAGAAGTACAACTGCACGGAAGAAGTGCGTTTCCCTTTCCCGCGTTTCGCTACTTCTGCGTCCTCTCTTTGACTCTTTTTCGCACTCTATCTAGGTTCTCACGATCGTCTCGATGCTGTCCGAATCTGGTTCTCTCTTCTATCGTCCGAAACAGAAGAAACTCGAAGGTCAGTCGCTTTTCTGTCGTTCGAGTTGAGCAGCCGCTGATCGAATTTCGCCGTCAACAATAGCCGATACCGCTCGTCAGAACTTTGTCAAACCCGGTGGAGACCATTTCATGCTCCTGAATGTGTGGGAACAATGGCAAGACTCAGGGTTCTCGGTATCGTGGACCTACGAGCATTTCATTCAGATCAAAGTGAGTCCTTTCTAACCTCCCTCCTGTTCGGAGCTGGACGCTCATCAATCGTTCGATTTGATGTAGTCTCTCACTCGAGTTCGAGATATCCGAGATCAACTCGTTCAGCTTTGCGAGCGAGTCGAGATCTTTGTCGAAGGGAATTCCAATTCGAGCGATATCGTTCCGATTCAAAAAGCTATCTGCGCCGGGTTTGTCAAATGTCTTCATTCTTCTTCACTCAAACAGTCGTACTCATGCGTTGCTGCCTGCAGGTACTTCCAAAACACGGGTCGACTCAATCGAAGCGGAGATGCCTATCGAACGATCAAGTGAGCAACTTTCTTTCTCTCGAGCTCTGATCGCCGTCCATACTGACTATTGTCCTTTTGACGTCTCAGAACGAATCAAACGGTCAACATTCATCCTTCCTCGGCCATGTTTCAACATCAACCTCCACCAAAACTCATTCTCTGGTTCGAACTCGTCCTCACTTCTCGAGAGTACGCTCGACAAGTCATGGAGATCAAACCCGAATGGCTACTTGAAGGTGAGCACACTTATCGCGTATCGAAGCAACGCAGCCTGACTAACCCTTTTTCTCGTTTCACTCAACGACAGTTGCTCCTCATTTCTTCAAACCTGCCGATCTCGAATCATCGTCGGGAACGAAAAAGGGACAAATCAACGCGAAAGCTCAAGGCGCTGCTCAACTACCTCGTCAAACTTAGGACGAGCTACTCTCGTTTCTCATCTTTTGTTTTTTCGTTTTGCCAAGTTTGTTGTACCGAATGAATAAGAATACAAGATGGTCTATACATGGGATTGTCGTTCCAGGAGTAACTCGTAGCCCGGGAAGTAAGAGACACCGAGGAGTGATTTCGCCGCGACTTCGAGCTCGTCGACATCGAGCAGAATTGAAGCTCTATCAGAGTGAGCCAAACGGTTGTTAGCACATCCCTTGCGGCGAAGAGGAAGAATGGGGAACGCACAAGCCTTGTAAGCAATTCGAATAGATTGAGAACGATTCGTGCTTGAGAACGTCGAATGTCAACTCGAAGGATCCGATCGAAGCTCCCTCGAGCTCAAAGTTATCGTCTGTAGTGTTCTCGCGACTCAAGAACCTTAGACGCGTGTCGTGGTAAAGCAGGCGATCAATCAAAGGACCGGGTGTCGCTTGAGGAAGAGGAGACTTTTGCCGAAGCGCGAGTGAAACCTTCGAGAGACGGAAGCTGTCAGCTCAGAGCGAGATCACTTCAAGCCTTTCTTCAACTCACGAGGGCAAATGTGGTGGAGACATCAGCGATCTGAAAGGGGAATCGGAACGTCAGACGAGTCAGAAGATCTGGGAGGAGCGAAAAGGCTCACAAGAGGTTGATTGAGGAAAGCGGTGGTCGAGACGAGACGTTTCCTCCATGTTCGGTCTAGACGGACGAGAGAGTGACCTAGCGAGACAAGCGAGTTCGATGGAGTCAGGTTCAGCCCAACTTGACGAGGCTCATCGTATACGAAGTTAGGTCTCACCAACTTGACCAAGAGCCTGCAAAAGGTGCATTTGCACGCGGAACGACTCGAGCCATTCTTCCTTCGGGAAATCTCCTTTGAAATTGATTTCGTACGTCGACTGGATGATAGCGATTCGCGACGAGTTGAGCTTGAGACGTAAGGCGAGCATCTTGGCTCTAGCAGCTTTCGCCGCATGTGTCGAGAACGCGGAGGAGGTCGGTTCGTCGTTCTCGGTTTCTTCCGGCAGGTTCCCTTCTTTGATCCAGGCTGAGAGAATGTTTGCGTAGACTCTTCCGAGCTCAGAGATGGTAGTTGCGTGTGTTCGACGAACGAGGACCTAGAATAGGAAAGTCCAGAGTTGAGTCACTGACAATCGAAATACCTCGGAGGCAGCGACTTCGCTCAGAATTGTGTACGGACCTTCGACGACTGAGTCGGGATGAGCATGACGATAGTTGCGACAGCAACTCCGATGACGACCAAGAGAGCTCGCTGGAGAGAGGGACAGGGTTTTCAAGTTAGTGAACTATCGACGAACGATAGCGAAATCTCAAACGAGACTCACCCTCCAAGCAATATTGTAGCCGACACCAGGATTTCCATATACGGGGAGGCCATTGGGTCCGTCTTGAAACGAGTAGCCGACCTAGAATTTCTTTTGGTCAGAGAGCAGTGAAGTTAAGACGGTGTGACAAACTTACGACAAGGACGGTTGTGACCGCTAGCATCAGGGTACCTTGCATGCTCGCGAGAGGCGTAAAGAGCCGGATGGCTAGGACAGGGAGGAAGAGGATGTAGAATGCAGCTCCGAGACCTGGTCGGGATCCGCCTCCGTTGCCTGATCCGGTGTACCAGATGACGAGGCCATAGACGAGACCACAGGCCGTGCCGATCAATCGCTGAATGGTCGACAAGATCTGATCACCGCTGTAGACGGAAAGACCACTGTGAACAGAGATTTTTGTCAGCTTTTTTGGGTCTGCGCTCAATGACACAGCGAGACTAGAGGAACTTACGTCTGAGCCATAATTTGTGCCCAGAGTAGCTTCTGCTCTGCGGACGACAGAGTTGGCAGTGAGCTATCGGAGTGCGAGCGAGAAAGGCAATGTTTGCATAGACTCACCATCTGTTATCAAGCCAGAAAAGTAGTGACAACAGAGAGTCAGAAAGAGAGTACGAAGGTCAGTGGAATCGAACAGACTAACAAGATAGTTGGGCCGTCGTTCTGAAGATTTGCGGTAACCAAAGAGCGACGGAAACGAGAGCGAATCGAATCGCAAAGATGGTTTCCGGCGTTCCGAGCCATTTCCCGAACTTGTGGAACCCGATTGTAAGCTTCTGATACGAATGAGGAGGTCGAGCGTCGGGATCGCGTCGATTCTCCGACATCGCTTCTGCAACCGCTTTTTTGGCCGCCTCGTCTCGTTTCTTGTCGCCTTCTCCCTCCACAGCTGTCTCCGAGCTTGAAGCCGTATCGTCGTCTGCAACGTCTTCGAGCTCGTCCGGGTTTTGTCCATCTCCGACAGCGGAGCTTCCTTTTTCTCCTTTCAACAAGTTTCCAATCTTGCGAAGTCCAGTCGGGAACCAGATTTTGTTTCGTCGACGATGATCCTGAAGGTACGAGATCTGACGGGCGAAAGCGAGAACGGCTTCAATATAGGTGAGAAGATTGTCGGAAGCGGCGAGAAGGGTGAAGAGCGTGTTGGGGGAAAAGCTGAACGACCTCGCGACTTCAGGTAGAAGTTTGCCGGTTTTCGAATCAAAGAAGTCGGCGAAGGGCTGCGAAGGAAGTTCGAAGGCGGTCAGCGGAGATCAGGTATCGTGTGCGAGATTCACACACTGCGACTAATTCTTCACGCCGTTCAGTGCGGTAAATTTGAAGCTCGTGCTCCAGAGTCTCGACGAGTGACCCGTAATGAGCAGCTTCTTGTTCCACGACTTCGACCTTCGGTTGTCGTAACCAGCGAGTACTGTTGCACTGCGTAAGCCAATCCATCGCGGACAGCAAGACTTCGTCGGAGGCGGTTCGGAGCGGGGAAGATGCGGACTCGAAGATCGGTAGGAGATCGGGAAGAGTGTGCTTGTTCTGAACCTCGGCCAGATCGGCTCTCGTACGGAATCGATGCATTCGAGCAGTTTCGTGAAACTTTTCTTCGGATCGAGGCTTCTCCGATGACGACGAACTGAGGGCTTCTTCCGCTTCGAGGACACGTTTTCGACGAGACGAGACGGTCGTGGAGAGAATCGCCAGACCGACGGATCTAGCGAGAAGTTCTCGCAACGAGTCGGTCAAACTCGCGAGATCTTTTGCCGAGAGGCGTCCAAACGAGATTTCGAGTTCGAGAAGCCCTGTCGTTCCGAGTAAACCTTCCAACCCGCCAGCCATTGCTTCTTGCGTACCGGACCAAATCGGTGCGAAGCCTTTCCAAACTCGATCTTCGTTCGTCTCGTGAGGAGTTCCGTAAGAGGGCGCGGGTGACGAAAGAACCTTTGAGTGCAGATGGGATCGCTGGAGAATCGGACTGAGGAATTTGTCGACGAGATCGGTCGTGTAGCTCGAGTTAAGCGTTTTGGGGAAGATGAGTATCGTCGCGGCGAGGGCGATTGCGATCTCGCATGCGGTCGGAATGAGGAAAGTCTCGGCGAGAGTGTACTGATTGATCGGGAAGAGAGGTCCATCTATCGGGTGCCAACTATGTCAGTTCGTCGTTTGATCTCGCGGTTTCTGAGAGCAGAGACGACGACGAAGGAAGAAACACTCACACGTGCACATGACGTCTATCACGATGGCTCCGAAGATTGCCAAGAGTGCTAACTTAGGGCGGTGTGCTCGTAGTAGACCCAAAACGAAAGTTCCGACCGCTAAAAAACGGAGCAAGATTGAGTTTTCGCCCTGCTTCGAAACGAAAAGGAAGAATTCGGTCTCACCAAGAAATACTCCAAAGACAGAGCTTGAGCGAGGGTCCAAGAATCCGCCTTTGAAGATCTCCATCCTATACGCGACATCGGGATTTGTCGAGCCAGCGATTCCTGCCTGAACTCGTTGAACGCTGCTAGCTAGGATGACTTGCGACCGTGCCCGGAGCGCTGCTGCCATAGCTGCTGCTCCCCATGCCCATCCAATCAACATACCCATTACGAGCATAGTTGACTGACCAAGCAAGAAAGAGGACGATGGATCAGAAATCGCAAAAAACGACCGGTGGAAGAGACGCAAGGACTCACGACGATGAGGAGGAGCATAACCGGAAATGTCGGGGGTAAGAAACAGCTGACCAAGGCAGCGAAGAATGCAGCTTGTCCGAGCACGTTGAGCGATTTCGGTTCGAGTAAAAGTATGAAACATGCGAGGGTCACGATCGAACTGCGAAAGAGGTGTTTGCGGTTCTGCCATTTCGATCGCTTCGTGGCGTCGGTGATGAACGAAGGGAGATGGTCGTTGCCGTAGATAGGGGAAGGGCGGTTGCGAGGGAAGAGAGCTGTTTCGAGCGAAGCGGGACGGGTCAGCAAACGGCTTCGACGGCAGAGTACGAGAAACAATCCAAACAGCCCTAACGTCTCTGTCGGCGCTCAGTAGTTCGTCAGCCCGGGAAGAGAGGGAGCCCTCACCTTCGATCGGTCCCGACAAAATAGTCGGTAGTTTCCCTCTCCAAACCTGACTGCTCGTGCTGGTAGTCCTGCCGCTACTTGCCCCGTCTGCTCTGTCACCTTTCTCCGTCCCTAGCGTTCCCTGTTCCGCGTGTTCTTCCCCACTAGTCTCATCGTTTGTTGATCTAGTTCGGTCGCTCATCCCGTCGTCAAGGCGCTGCGTGGCACGAGCTACCGTTCAGTCGTTCTATGTGCTGTAAGTTTATCGTTGCCGAGGTGAAAGAGGCGATCAGATAGAGGTGAAGAGAAAGATTTTGAGCCGAACTGCTCCAAGCCGACTCGCTCCAAGTACGCATGAAACAACATTGATCTGAGCTTGAACGAGGTCGCTAGAGTAGCTCTCCCCATCCTCGTAGGTCTTCCCGAACACATCAGTGACAAAGCTCAGGTCGAGATCTGCTCGAGCTGAGTTCAATATTCGTTTTGGACTCTCTCCGGACGTCTCTTACCCTAGAAGGTGCTGCATGACGGCGGCTCTTGGTGGAGGGACATTTACAACATCACATCGTGTCGTCGTTCTTATCTCGAGAGCTCGCGAAGTGCGTGCTGCGAGTACGACTCTTCCCCCTTATTGATTCCTCTCGAATGAGGCTGGATCAACTACGTTTTTACAATATACAAGCACGAAAGAGGAAGAGAGAGACAGACCCATACAATGAGGAGGAAAGGCGACTAAGGTATAAGCGACAAGGGATGAACGAGAAAGCATTACTGTTGCAACTCGATGTAAACCGCTCGAGTGCAGATCTTCGCGACGGCGTCGGGAGTGAGAACAATCGATTGAGTACCATCCAGGAGCGCAGCGGGTCCTCGAACGAGTTCGGCGGGTTCGAGGTTGTCGAGGAGGAAGATGGGTACGTCGAGACGACCAGTCGATTCAAAGTACATCGAAGTGAGTTTGGGTTCGCGCTTGGCTTCGACGTCGACATCCTTGAACGAGAGCCGATCCGCTTCGGAGAGAGTCGTCTCGCCGAGTCCTTCGTGCGATTTACCGATACCTCGAACTCGAACGTCGTCGACCATGATCGATTTCGAGTCGAGTAGGAAACCGAACTCTTCTTGGTAAGCCTTTTCGAATGCCGTGTGGTAGTCGAACGATCCATCAGCAGGAGCCAAAGTCATGAGCGAGGTATCCGATCCGTCGTATCTACGCAAACGAACACCTCGACGGTCAGCACACGAATAGTGCAGCGAGGAGAGCAAGGTTTGGAACGTACCGCATATTGAGGTAAGGCTCGATTTCGATCAAGTTTTCCTCGAATCCTTGTTGTTGAAGTTCGGACTTGACCTTTGCGCTCAATCGTTCAATTCGAGACATGATTGATGAACGAGTCGAGTCGTTGTACTCCATCGCGCAGGGTTCTTGGTGCTCATGAGCGCGATTCGAAAGAGCCATCTGCATCATGACCACAGCTGTCAGCTTGAGGGAGTTAAAGGGTCGAACAAGCTAAGAGCTTACACCGTAGGCAGAAAGAATGGATGAATACTTGTGAAGGATAACTTTCGAGATACCGAGATTCCTAGCGAGCTCACAAGCTGTTGCCACATCGGCAATGATCAGTCTCGAGCGAAATGTATCGAAAGAATCCAAAAGAACGTACCGTGTTGACCTCCCGCACCTCCGAAAGCTCCTAGCAAGTGACTCCCAGTTCGGAAACCTCGAGCTTCGGTAAGAGATCGAATTGGTCGTCTGAGCGAAAGAAACGGAGAAGGAATCAGTCTCGTCCTCTGTCAAGGGAATCTTGTAGAAGACTCACGCCATGACCTCGTTCGCGACCTTGATAAATCCAATCGCTACTTCGTCGAGACTCATCTCTTTTCCAGTTCCAGACGATAGGTTGAAAGTGTTGATTTCCTTCCTTAGGACTTCGAAAGCAGCGATTGATGCATCGCGATCGAGAGGTTGATCCTCAGTTTTGCCGAAGATCTGTTCGAAGCAGGAGCAATGTGAAGAACAACTCGGGGCACGGAACAGGAGGAAGAGAGCACACCTTGGGGAAATGTTCAGGGAGGAGGCGTCCGAGGACGAGATTGGCATCGGTGATAGCGAGAGAACCACCTTTCACAGAGAGAAACCGGGTCAGTCTCGCCGGTAGGAAAGCGGGCAGACGATTTGCATACCTTTTCGATAGCAGACAGGTCCAGGATGACTACCGGCACTGTGAGGTCCAGCTTCGAACAAGCCATTCCTGAACGTCAAGAGCGATCCTCCTCCCGCAGCGACAGTGTTGACATCGATCGAAGGCGAGAAGAGACTGACTCCTGCCGTTGTTGATTCGTAAACGGTCTCGAATTGTCCAGCGTAGCGAGAACAGTCAGTCGAAGTTCCTCCCATGTCGAAAGCGATTACCGGAATCTTGCGTTCATCGTCCCACGAGGTCTTCGCACATCCGACAACTCCTCCAGCGGGTCCCGAAATGACGGACCTCAATCCTGAAAAGTTCTCGACTTCGACCAATGTCCCTTCCGACGTCATAAACTCGACTCGCGCTGCACTGTTCCCGCTCTTGAGCTCGTCTCCGAAACCCTTGAAGAACCCGTTGATGTATTCCTTCAAGACGGGAGAAAGGTAGGCATCGGCAGTAGCTGAGGTACCTCGAGGGACCATCTTGATTTGAGGCGAGAGGGACGAAGAAACGGAGATTTGGGTAAACCCGATCTCTTGAGCGATGTCGGCGACGAGTTGTTCGTGCTGGGGGAAAGTGTAGGAGTGAGCGAAACAGATTGCGAGACATCGAAGACCTCGATCGTAAAGAGCTTGAAGGTCGGCGCGGATCTTGGAAGGATCTGAAAGACAGCCAAAGGGGAGTCAGCGGCGGAAGAGAGTCGTTGTACGAGCACGAGCTGAGCGACTTACCAGGTTTGCGAAGAATCTCGACGGCCTCTCCAGAAACACCTTGTACGATGTCACCCTCGTGACCACTCGTAACCTTGCCAGATTCGTCGAATTTGACTGCTTCTTCAGCGAAACGAGGGTTCGAGGTGTATCCGACAATCGTGACTCGCTCGTCGATTCTAACTCATATGATTGGGTCAGCGGCGAGGCACATGAAGTTAGAGACGACGAGCTGAACTTACTCTAACACCTCGTCGAAGAGAACTTCCGGTCGAACGATGTTGAGAGCGAAGATGTCGGGCCTGGATTGGTTGCCAATTCGTAGGAGATCACGGAACCCTTTCGTGACGACGAATGCATGTCGAGCACCTTTGCGCTCAAGCAGAGCGTTCGTAGCGACAGTAGTCGACAATCTGTTGCGGAACGAGAAAAGTCAGCGAGAACGAAAACATAAATGAGAGCAGAAATCGAGCCTAACCGAATGTATTCGATCTTGTTGGTTGGTAGCTTGACTCCACGAGGGTAGGAGTTGCCGGTAACATGTTCCAAGACCCTTCGACAAGCTTCTGTTGGCGCATCTTGATAGTTGTTCGGATCCGAAGAAAGCAGTTTGAAGATCTTCTCGCGCCTGTTCTGCTCGCCCTCGACTTTCCAACTACACCAGCAGTCCAAGAACGTTCCTCCACGATCACACGAGATGCGAATAGCTAGAGTGAAGATCAAGTCAGCGAGAGAAGCAACCGAAAGATCAGGCAGCGAAATTCCCACTCACAGTGGTCGGGAACGGTTGAGAGAGCTGTAGCGGATGGCATGATCGATAGTAGAGAGTGTAGTTCGAGGTGGGAGAGGAGAGAGATCAGATCCGAGATCTGAAGTGGGAGAAAGGATCAATCTTTTGTCGCTGCGAACACGCTTTGCGAGGAAGCGGGGTTGCCGATACTGGCTTGAGGGTAATCACAAGCAATTCCGATCCCGGAATTAGACTCGGAAGCGAAAGAGTGGTGAACGATTCAGAGTGGAATTCCGCTCCCTTTGCAACTTCTTTCCACTTCGACCCCACCCTGAACCGGAGCTCACTACGGCAGACTCTCGATAAGAGTTCTCCTCCTGAATGCGAACAGCCTGAACCCGCCTTTACCGTCTCCCCCTCTTCGACTTCACTTCCCGGCTATCGCAATCTCACCTCTCTCCTCTCCACTTCACGCAACAATGACCGACAAAGCAGATCCCGTTACTCTGGCCCTCTTCTCGAATCGCTTTATGGGAATCGCCGAAGCCATGGGTAACGCCTTGAGGCATACGAGTGTCTCAACAAATATCAAGTGAGAGCTTCGGATCTCCCTCGTCGAGCCGGACTTTTGCTGATCCTCGTTGCGGTGTACTTCACAGAGAACGACTCGATTTCTCCTGCGCCCTCTTCGCCGCCGATGGAAGCCTCATTTCGAACGCACCTCATCTTCCCGTCCACCTTGGTTCGATGAGTTTCGCCGTCGCAAGTCAAATTGAACGACTCGGAGTTGGAGAAAATGCTGAATCGGGAGATGGAATCGTCGAAGGAGACGTCTTATTATCAAACTCGCCCACAGCTGGAGGATCTCGTACGTCAAGTTTACTTCTTGCGAAAGTCTCCTTCGAGCGGAGCTGACAAAGTCCTTGCTGTCAGACTTACCTGACATCACTGTCATTACTCCCGTGTTCGACAAGGGCAAGATCATCTTCTTCACCGCTTCGAGAGGACACCACGCCGACGTCGGAGGAATTTCTCCCGGAAGTATGTCACCGCTCGCGACTTCGCTTTTCCAAGAAGGAGCGAACATCGAATCGTTCAAGATCGTTCGCAAAGGTGTTTACGACTCGGCAGGACTCAGGAAACGCTTGATCGACGAACCCGCTTCTTACCCCGGCTCTTCTGGATCGCGTAGTTACGCCGACGTCGAATCTGATCTTCGAGCTCAAATCGCCGCCAACCACAAGGGAATCCAACTCATCAACTCTCGTAAGTCTCGCAAGGATTCTTATTGATCGATCTCGGATTAGTCCTTACTCTTGCTCTTTTTTCCCGTCCTAGTTATCACGGAATGGGGTCTCGAAACTGTTCAACGCTACATGAAGTTCATCACCGACAACGCTGAGCTCGCCGTACGCAACATGCTCAAGCGAACGGTCGAGAAACTCGGACGAAGCGAGTTGCACGCTGTCGACTACATGGACGAGTGAGTTCGAGTTCTCTCTCTGTCTCTCGATTCTTCGCCCTGACCCGCCTTATTCTGTGTCGTGTAGTGGTACCCCAATCGAGCTTTCGATCAAGATCGACGCCGAGACTGGAGACGCTGTCTTCGATTTCGAAGGAACTGGATTCGAAAGTTGGTCCTCGCTCAACGCTCCAATGGCCGTTTGCTACTCGATGATCATCTACTCGCTACGAGCACTATGCGGCGAACCTATCCCTCTTAACTCGGGTTGCCTTAAACCACTCGAAGGTGAGCAATGAACCTTTCTCAATTCCTGAGCTCCTTCAAGTTCGCTTACACTTTTTTGCCGTGCAATCGTCGTGCAGTCAAGATCCCGCACGGAACAATCTTACGACCGAGCGAGACATGTGCCGTCGTTGGAGGAAACGTCACGACATCACAGCGCGTCGCCGATGTCATCCTCCGAGCGTTCGAAGCTTGTGCCGCGAGTCAAGGGTGCTGCAACAATTTGACGTTCGGTACTGAAGACTTCGGCTTCTACGAGACCGTCGCAGGAGGGTCTGGAGCAGGACCCGGATGGAACGGCGAATCTGGAGTTCACGTCGCGGCGACCAACACACGAATTACCGATGTCGAAATCATGGAGCGACGTTACCCGGTACTGCTGAGGGAATTTTCGTTGAGGAAGGGAAGCGGTGGAGATGGACAGTACCAAGGTGGTGACGGAGTTGTGAGGGACATCGAATTCACAATTCCGAACGTTCAAGTTTCGATCCTCAGTGAGGTAAGTCTCCACCCCCTCTCCTTCTCCCTTGCACGAGCGAACTCTCACCCTCATATCACCGTAGCGTCGAGTTGTGGCTCCCTACGGAATGGCAGATGGAAGCGAAGCCTCGAAAGGAACGAATACATGGGTCAAGCAGCGACGAGCTGAAGATCGAGATCTCAAGGAAGGCGCAGGACCTCGACGGATCAATTTGGGACCTCGTAACTCTGTCAAGTTCGGAAAGGGCGATCGTTTCGTGCTTCACACCCCTGGAGGAGGAGGATACGGCTCAAAAGTCGCTTCGCAACCTGTCGAATCGAAGGAGAAACCTTCAACCTCGACTTTCCGCGGGTTCATGGGTTCAATCGCTGAACGTGCAGCAGCGCAGCTGGGAGTGTAGAATGTGTTCACCATGTCGTTATGCTGTAGTTCTACCATTTGTTCCTGTGTTTTTTCTCTTCTCGTCGCAATCCGATAGCGTTTCCTTCCCTTTTCGCTGCGTCAAAGTCGGGTCGTCACGATTTCGCAAAGATACATTTTGACTCTTTACCTTTCTGAGAGTGTCAGCGAAATCTCGCTAGAATTTTGAACTGTCCTGCCGAAGAACAACTTTGTTTTTTGCGTTCCTCCACTTCGCTCACTTCGTCAAAATGCTCGCTCAACAGCGACCGGAGAAAACTGGTCGTAAAGTATCTACATCAAGGTCCAAATACGCCTCAAGGAGCTGCAACCCGTGTCGGCGAAGGTGAGTTATCTTGATCTGTTTTCGTCTCCTCTACACAAGTCGCTGATACAACTCCCTTTCTGCGGCGATAGGAAAGCAAAGTGTGACGGTATACAACCGGCCTGCTGTTAGTCGCTCTCTCTCTCCCGGGAGGTCGAAACCCCCACTCGTACTGATCTCTGCTCTTCTAACCCCTCGCTCGGCACTGCAGCTACTTGCACACTGTACAACGACGAATGTACATGGTCAACGGAGACGGACAAAAGGAGGATCGCGAAGAAAGGCGAAGTGGCAGCCCTGAGGGAGAGGATTAAGGTCTTGGAAGGACTCCTCGAAGGAACCACAAGGGATAACGCTCAAGGTCAAGTCGAAAGGCGGGACGAGAGAACAGAATTGGTCGACTCGGACGAGAACGAGGAGGACAGCGATACGGAGAAAGAAGTAACTAGCGGAGCCGGAGTTAATCGCCTGAAACTCGACGAAGAGACACTACAATTCACGAACTACGGTCCGACTTCTGCCTTTCAGCATCTTCCCGAACCTTCCGCTTCTCGACTCTCAGCTTCTCCCCTTGCCGCGAACGATTTTTCGCCTTCCCCGATCCCTTCTACCGTTCTTTCCGACTCTGCCGACGATGGGGGCCCGATTCACTGGAACAAGTATCTACCCGCTCTGGACTCTTGGGACAAAGAGCTGCACGATGAGCTACTCGAATTATTCTTCGCGCACTTCAGTGAGTCTGTTTCGGAATATTGCGAGGGAATCGATTCTGACAGCTTCTGCCGTCTGTTCAGACAATTGGTGTATGTGGCTCGAAGAAGACTCTTTCCGAAGAGACCTCAGAAGGTGTGTTCTCCGTTGCTGATGTTCTCGATACTGCCGCTGACGAACAATTTCTTTCGTCAGCGTTCTCGCTCTCGATTCGACCCATTCCACTTCCCGAACATCACACTACTCCCCGCTTCTTCACCTCGTCGTACTCGCTATCGCGTGCCCGTACAGCGACGACGCACGAGCGTCTCGAACCGCTTCCCAACAGCTAGTCACGACGGCAAAATCTCACCTCGACGAAGAGGGGGAAAGACCGACGATTGCGACGGTTCGAGGTTTGCTGTTGATGGGAAGCTGGCACTCCGGGAACGGACTGCAAGGACTAGGCAACTTGTATTCAGGGATTGGGTTCAGAATGTGTATGACTTTAGGGCTCGGAATCGATTGTCGATCGTTCGTGAGACGGGGAGTGCTTTCGGAATCGCTACAGCGAACTCGAGACTACACCATGTAAGTCTCGTACGCCTCTTTTCGTATCTGAGCGATACTAACTCCTTTCTCCCTCTTCGTAGGTGGACAGCGTACATTCAAGACAAGCTGTGGTCCTCTTACGTCGGACGAAACCCGACGCTTCTCCTCAGCGTTCTCGATACTCCAGCTCCCTTCGTCGACGAAGAGATCGATTCGCGACTTTGGAAACCTCTCGCGGGCTCTCAACGGCGCTCGCCCGCTCTCAGCAACCTCACCAGCTGTTTTCGTTGGCTCACGACTTTATCGGTGCTTCAAGAACGAGTCTTGACGATCCTGTACAGTCTCAGAACTAACGTGAAGTCACCGATAACCCTCAACCTCGTCTCTGATCTCAAGTAAGTCTATCTCTCTGAGTTTATTTTGTGTGCATTTCGACTGACGGTTTATTCGTTACTAGTCTCAAACTCGAATCTTGGATGTCCAAGCTCCCAGCTTCTTTGCGAATCCCTCCTCAGCTCACGAAACCTCCTCCATCTGTAAGTCTCTCCCCCAGTTCCCTAGGGCCTTTTCAGCGTGCTCATGACACTTGATCACTTGCAGCACGTTATCATGCTCAACGCTCTCTACCATTTCGTCATCATCCTTCTGTATCGCCCTTACTACAACAACACGGATCAACTTCCAATACACGAGATCGCCGTGAAAAGGTGCAATGCAGCGAGTTCCCGCATCATCTCCCTCTTCGAGGTAAGTCTCTCCTTCCTAACCTGTCTCGTTTGTATCTTCGGCTCAGTTTCTTCCTGCGCAGCTGTACGAGGTCTCACCTGGACTTCGACGCGCTCCCGTTTCTCTCGTTCAAATTGCGTTCGCGGCGGGAACGACCCAACTCCTCGCATGCGTCAACTCGAACGGGAAGAAGGCGCAAGATGCGAAAGAGTCGGCAATGAGGTGTGTCGCGGGCCTCAAAGAGATCGGAAACGCGTGGAGATGCGGAACTCAAACTGCCGGAATCCTCGAACGACTCGTCAATGAATGGGCGCCTGAAACTTCGCCTACTCCGATTCAGAATGACGCTTCATCTTCTGTGGCCGAGACGCCCGAAGTCCCGAATCCGCAACTTGCACCAGATCTCGTTCAAACGCTCGTTTCGATGGGTTGGGTCCCTCCGACTCAGCCTCCGCCTGCAACATCTTCAACATCGTTTCCTCCTCCAGAGGTGAGTACATAATTGACGTTCTTGACCGCTTTCTGATGACTGAGCAAAGTCACCGCTCGACTTGCAACAGGCTCAACCGCTTCTCGCTTCTCCGCCGATGAACCCTCTCTCGCTTCAGAACGGTTTCGCCTCGGCCTTCTCACAACCATTCCCTCAGTACCCATACACCCACCCTCAGCAATTCCCAGCGTTCTATCCTCCACCCGATCATCAATACGATCCGAATCAGATGCCTTGGTTGCCTTCAACTGCGACTTCGACTTCGACCTCGGAACCTCTCCCCGACGACGTCTTTGCGGCAATGCTCAGCTACGCAGGACGCGACGCCATGCTGAACGGAGATATGAATTTGGGAGGATCATCTCAGAATTCGGATTGGCAGTTTTGAAGAGAAAGGATTCAGTCATGCAGTACAAAGAATGTTGTTCCTTCGAGGTGTTGGTCGCTCTGTCGTCGTCTGGTCTTGTGAGCTTCCGTCTCCCCCAGCTCTGGTCAACTCGTTCAAAAGTCTTCTGCGAAGGTCGAGAATTAACTCGGCCGTGCTTTTCCAGAAGGTCGGCCGTGCTTCTACGGCGAGGTTCGGCAGACGAGAACGGCGCTTTGGGTCAAAGTCAAATTCCGAAAGATTGTCAGGAATTCGACTTGCACATGTTCTGTTCTCCCTTTTCCTAACATCTGCATGTCCTCGATCACCCTGTCGCTGGGCCCCACGAAGTGGTTCACACTCTTATCTCGACCCTCTATACCCCGAGACTCGACTTGATCCCTTCGAAAGTCTCCTCTCTCCTCTTTCCCTTATCACCCTTCTCCCACCATCATCGGAGATGTCGCTCAAAAGAGATGTCAAAGACCCGAACGGTAGCCTCTCTCCCGAATCCGACAAAGAACTCGCCTATACTCAACCTGGCGAGATTGATGAAGCGTCGACACATGAGGAATTACTCGCCTACACCATCCCTCCCTCCGAGCTAAAGTCCCTTCTTCGAACCCTCGACTTCCACATCGCTCCAGTGCTCATGATCCTGTACCTCATCTCTTTCCTCGACCGTTCCGTAAGTCTTTATGCTAAACCCGCCAAATTCAAAATGCTGTTCTTCTCGCTGATTCTCGTCTTTCCGCTTAGAATTTGGGAAACGCTGCAGTGGGAGGACTGTTCGAGGACATCAACGCACCTAGCAATGGTCTCTCTGTTACTACGAGTATCTTCTACGGTGAGTCGACACCCCTCCGTCAAAGGCCAAAGCTGAGAACTGACTTTCTTTCTCTTTAGCTACCTATGTCACCTTTGAACCTTTCTTCACGACAATCCTCAAATCCCTTCGACCCTCTCGACTCCTTCCCGGTGTTGTTATCGCTTGGGGTGCAGTCTTGCTTGGAGCTGGATTTATCGAGAACTACGGCGCCTTGATCGCTATTCGTTTACTTTTGGGTCTCCTCGAGTCGGCTTTGTGAGTATCGATCACATTCCTCCTTCGCACGTGTACTGATCTCGTCCTTTGTTGCGTGTAGAACTCCCTGTCTCTTCCTGTGGTTGACTTTCTTCTACCAAAGGAACGAACTTGGACAACGAACTTCGTACATGTTCGTTTCGGCAGCTCTCTCGGGAGTCGTGGGAGGTCTTATTGCTGCTGGATTCTTGAAGATGGACGGCCTCGCCGGATGGGCAGGATGGCGGTGAGTCACGATCGATTTCGCTTTGTTTTTGCGAGTGAACTGACTCGTTTCAACGATTCCAGCTACCTCTTCGCCATCGAAGGAGCGATCACGATGGTCATCGGCTTCGCTTCCCTCTACTTCATCGCCGACGGATGGCAAAGCTGTCGATTCCTCAGCCCGAGGCAAAAACTTTTGATGAAGGTGCGGGAGGCTCAAGCAGCTCAATTCAACGGGTCACAGGATTTCAGTTGGCAGGAAGTGAGGAAAGCATTTACGTGAGTTCTCTTCTCTACCTCGAGAGAGAAGGAGACAGTCCGCTGATTTTCGAGTTTTGCAGCGAACCAATTGTCTATGTCTCAGGATTCGTCCAGTTCGGATTCGACGTTTGTCTCTATGGATTCTCGACGTTCCTCCCAGTTATCGTTCGAGGACTCGGTTACTCGACGATCAACTCTCAACTCCTGACTGCCCCCGTCTACTTTTGTACGTACTTAATTTTGGCTCATTTGCGCTCGTTCTTCTGCTTCGAGCCGCTCACTGACCTGTTCCCCTTCTGTCTCAATAGGGGCCGCCTTCGTTTACCTCGTCGGCGCCTACATCTCGGACCGAAAAGACGTTCGCTACTGGCTCCTCATGCCAGCGGGAATGGTAACCTGCGTCGGATACGCGATCTTGGTCGGGACCGGATCGACTGGAGCTTCCCTCTTCGCCTGTTTCGCCTGTGCGACCGGAATCTACCTATGTGTCGGTCTACACGTCTCGTGGCTCAACTCGAACGTCGCCGGAGTCAGGAAAAGGGCTACCGCCATCGGGATTCAACAAACTTTGGGTAACAGCGCTGGAGTAGTATCCGGACAGATCTACCGTTCTGGAGACAGGCCGCGATATGTACTAGGTCACGCGATCTCTCTCGGCGCGATGGCGCTCGCTTTACTCGGTTTGACGCTCGAAACGTGGATCTACAAGTCTCGCAACGCTAGGAAGCTGGCTATGACTGAGGAGGAGAAGGAGGCTGAAGACGCAGCGGGAGTGGTCATTGGAGACCGTCACCATTCCTTTATGTATGTTTACTAAAATATCCCTTTTTATATCGTCTGTATGGTCTGTGCTCGTTGTCATCCAGTCTCACGTCTTACCTATCAACCCTTCTGCTTGCCCGAGAGCTCAATGACAAGGAAGTAGGGCTCGTCCAGATTGAGAGCTTGGATCGAGAGGAGCGAGAAGGAGAACAGCGGAAAAACACATCGGCGACGGGAAGGACGCTTCTCTGCGAAGTCTGGCAGCTGAGGGGCCTTAAGAGCTTCACTTCTTCGCATTGGCCAGCTACGACGATGTGATCGCATCGAGGACAACTTTGGAAAGATTTTGCGAATCTCCGACAGGCTGAGCTTTCTCTTCTCACCGCTCAACCTCGCATCGATCATGCCGGACCCCGATCCGCACTCCGACTGGCACGTCGTACTTCAGCCGTCTTCGAGTCAACGCAAGGTCGTCCTTTGGCATCCAACCCTGAACGAGTTGACTGTTCGACCAGCTTCATCTCTCTCGACCGTCACGACTCGAGACACCTCGAAAAGGCGCTCAATCAGTTCGGAAAGACCTAGGATAGCTACGAGTGATGTCCAGATCGAACCCTTGGACTCTGAAGATGAGAGATCCCAACCCTCCCCACTACCTTCTCCTCCGAACTTCTGCCCTCTGTGCTACTCGCCTACGCCACGCTCGAATCGATCGAATCCAACTCCGAGACAACGAGTTCTTCCCCTACCTTCGTCCGATCCGAATCAGAACGAAACTGCCCTCAGGAGGATTCCCTCGTATTTTCAGCTCCTCTCTCATGCGAATTCGCGTGCGAACACTCCAACGACAACTAGGCAACCTCGCTCTTTCGGAGAACCGGACCGCGAAGGACATCCCCTCGATCATACTCAATTCAACGAGGGTTACTTTGCGAAATTCTTCGAGGAAATACAGGTGCTTGGAAGGGGCGGGCAGGGAGTCGTGTACCTCGTACGACATCTGTTGAACGGCGAAGCTCTCGGATTGTACGCCTGCAAGAAAAGTAAGCACTTTCACGTTTTTGGCTTTTGGCGTTCTTTTCAGCTCATGCTTAGACGATCTCGATGAATCAGTTCCTGTCGGCGACTCGACCCTTTCCCTTCTTCGTATTCTACGAGAAGTCCATCTTCTCGAAACGGTTCAACATCCAAACATCGTCTCGTACCACCACGCCTGGCTCGAAACTTCGATTCCCGCGAGCTTCTCCCCGGCTGTTCCAACTCTTTTCGTGCTCATGTCGTTCGCAAACGGCGGTTCGCTCTTCGACTTTGTCTGCGCGAGAGGAGGCGGTAATTCTCCGACGAATGAGGAAACGGAGATCTCGCTCGAAGAGAGGAAGAAACGATTCAAAAGTCGCAAGAAGGGTTGGATCTCGGGTAGGGCGGTTCATTTGCTCAGTGTGGAGGATATCTTGAAACTCTTCGGAGACATTGTGCACGGCCTTGGGTTTTTACATTCTCGAAACATTCTTCACCTCGATCTCAAGGTGAGCAATTCTCTCGCTTGTGCATGCATGCTCTTCCTCGCTCATACCGCAGTCGGAGGGAATTATAGGCAGAGAACGTACTCCTAAATTGGGAAGACGAAGCGCTCCTACCGACTTGCAAATTGAGCGATTTTGGAAACGCGACCGACAGCTCGTTTTCGATCGAACGCGAAGGGGACTCGGGAACGTTGGCGTACACTGCACCAGAAGCGTTCGAAAGAGACTCGGAGACCGGAAAGTTGACGGCTGCGACCCGCGCGACTGATATTTGGGGTCTCGGTAAGCTAGTTCGCGCTTTCCAGAGATTGAACCGACATATGACTGTTTCGTTTATTTAGGTTTGATTCTTCACCTTTTGTGCTTCTTCACTCTACCTTATCGTCACTACGACGACAACGTCCGACTCGAGGAAGAGATTCGATCGTACCGAGGGTAAGCTAGCATTCTGTCGTTCTCGTTCTTCCGCCGATTTCAGAGTTTTTCGCCAACGCTTGTGTCGTCTCGGATTGTGTCAGCTTCTCTCCATCTGACGCTCATGCACTCGATCACGGTACTCGACACGACATTCCCGACTCACTCCTCCGCCTCATCGCGAAACTCGTCAACATCCGACCTTCCGAGCGACCGAACTGCGACAAGATCCTTCAAGCCCTCGCCGAGATCTCAGAAGAGGTGGAACTGGCGAAGCTCAGGGAGGTCTCGTTGGACAAGTCGGAAATGGTAGTTCGATCGAGTCGGGTCTCGGAGCAGGTAGAGGACTCGGCGACCACGAGCATTGCGTCGACGTCGTCTGTCCGTACGGTTGCAGTTCAGGTGAGCGAACAGACTGACCTCGTTTCTACCTAAGCTCACAACTCTACCACTGTCGAGCCAATTCAGAGACCTCTGTTCTCTCGACAATACTCTCCTCCACTCAAGGAATCGAAGGACGTTGCGAATAGCAGCAGAAACCGTTGGCTTGCAAGAACAGACCTTGTCCACATCGTTCACTCGCCTGTCATCCAGCGACAAGTTCTCGCAGGTTCGGCAGCTTTCGCAAAGGTGAGCTTGCGTCTCTTCCTTCTTACGCGATTGTGTCGTAGTCACGTCACGCTACGAGGCTACTAACGAACGCCTCGCTGTATCGTCTAGCTTGCGTTACACGGCTCATTTTCTCCGACTCCTCATTCGGCTCCGTCGAATTTGCTCACCCAGCTTCTCCTTCTCGAAACGATCGTCGACGTCTCCACCGCCGATTTGCGACTCACTCTCTTCCTCTCGTCTCTGCATGCTGTGTTCGTTGGTGTCTCGATGCTTCTCTCTCGAAGTTTCTGAGCTACATTTTGGAATCATCTCCGATTGGTGTTTTTCTCTGCAACAGTTTTTGCTACGGTCCACTTTGTCGGTCCTGAGTTTCGAGGGCAGCTATTGCGATATCGGGAGGAGAGCCTGAGAGACGAGCTCTTCACGCCTTGCGATCCTTTCTGCGATTCACCTTTCACTCTCCCGCCGCTCTCTCCTGTCGATGCTCCTCCATTCGCGCGTGAACGCCTCAAAACTCCGTTCCATGCGGTCGATACAAGTCTAAACTCCCTTCTCCGACTCTCCACCTTTCCAAATGCAAGTTCATTTCCGGTCGGAAGATAAGGGACCCTCGCTGTTCGTTCGACTGCGAACTTGCTCTCCGATGTCCACTGTACCGCTTTGCCGACACTTCAGAAACCCCTCAACTCCTCTCGACACTCCTTGAACTACCACTCGTTTACTCGACAAGTTTGATCTACAAAGACACGAATGCCTTCGATCCTCTCTCCCGCCGAAGTCCGTCTGGCCTGTAGGAATGGCAGCTGGAAGGAGCCGACGACTGCCAACTTTTGTCCCGGTTACGTACAAGCGAACGTGATCTTTTTGCCTCAGAAGTATGCGGATGATTTCCGGTCGCTTTGTGCGAAGAACCCTGTGCCGTGAGTGCTTCTTAGCTTTACCACTGATCGCAACGGAAGCTGACGCCGGTTCTCTCCCTCGTAGATGTCCCCTGCTCGGAGAAACAAAGCCAGGAGATCCGACGGTTCCCTCTCACCTCGCCAAAGACTCCGATATTCGCACCGACTGTCCTTTGTATCGAGTGTACGCGAACGGAAAGCTACTGGAAAGCAAGACGGATGTCACGAACGAATGGAAGGAGGACACGGTCGCGTTCTTTATTGGTTGCTCGTTTTCTTTCGAATCAGCTTTGATCAAGAATGGCCTCGTACCGCGACATGTCGAGCTGAAACGAAACGTACCCATGTGTGAGTCTGCTCTCTCGCCCCCTAGATGCTCTACCTCGAGGCTGACGCAGAGTGTCTTTCTCGTTTCTTCCGTCAGATAAAACGAAAGTTCCCCTCGCTCCCGCCGGTGCGCTCTCAGGCCACTGGGTCGTCTCAATGAGACCCTATCCGAAAGCGCTCATCGAACAAGTCCGAGCTATCACACGACCATTCGTAGGCGCTCACGGAGAACCGGTCGCATGGGGAATCGACGGTGCTCGGTCGCTCGGAATCGACGACTTTGACGGAACCCGACCTGATTATGGTGATCCGAGTGAGATCCGAGAAGGAGAGGTTGCTGTGTACTGGGTGAGTGCAGCGTTGGATCCCTCCCTCATGGACGATCGTTGCTTAACCATTTCTTTCTCTTGCTCCTCTCCAGGGATGTGGAGTCTCGCCGCAACTAGCGATTCAAGACTCAAATCTGCCCGAGACGGTCCTTGGGCATTCTCCGGGGCATATGCTAGTGTGCGATATGAAGGATGAGGAAGTGTGCAAACCTTCCCGTGGTTGCTAGTTATTCTGTCGTGTTCTGTTGTTATTTTATCTATTCGAGCTCGCTCACACTCATCACGACCTGTGTTTACTTTCACGGACGCTGCTATAGGCTGTCGGAGTCAGATGTCAAATCTGCTGCAGTAACGCTGCGAAAGAAAAGTTTGAAAATGCAAAACCAAAATTTCAAGGCCTTCCAAGTCCAAAGAGCGTGATAGGCTTCATCGACGACTGTCCTGCCTACGATACGACGAGCCGGATGAGAGGCAGAGTCAAATTCGCAACGTCCGGACCGTCGGATTACTCCACAATCTGTCGACTTGGCTCCCGCATCGCTATCTCTGTCTTGAACGAACTTTTTTCGACTCTTCACTTCACTCTTTCGACCTACGAGTCAAACAAAGTACAAGTGCACCAGCGAACAACCCTTCTTTCGACCGACAAGAGCGACCCAAACAACTTGAGATATGAGTGCATCCGCATCTAGCTCAACAACGGTCCACGGAGCCATGCCATTCGACACAAAGGGTTCTACGACCAGCGCGGGAGTATCTGACGCGCCCGTGGCAATCCAGCAATCGCGGAACCGACCTCGAAGCTTCCTCACGTCCAATATTGATCAAGGACAAACTCTCCTTCAGTTGACCGTCTACTGCTTCCTGACGGGGTTCACTTCAGCTCCTACGTTCTTGGCATGCTATCTATGGTGCGGTTTCCAGAGTAAGTCCTCCTCCCTCGTCTTAATCCTCCTTAGTCGCCGTCGGAACGCTAATCTCTATCTCCATCTCCTCGCTCACTCTTAGCTGGAGGACTCGTTCAACTTTCACTCGCCGTAGCGAGGCTCTTCGCTTCCTCACCGAGGGATACGACTTTCCACAAACCTGATCAACAAGCTCTCACTTCGCTCCTTTCATTCCTCGTCGGAACTTCTTTAGGCAGAATTGGGGACAAAGTTGGGCCTAGAAGACGCTGGTGGATCATGTCTGCGACCTTCTTCATGAGTCTGTTGACCATGGCTGCGGCACTATGTGCTCACTTCAGCGCGGGACCCAGTATCGCCGAGTAAGTCGCGAAATCTCGCCGTTCGAGGCTCTCATATCGCAAGCTGAACTCTTCTCGCTTTTCCCAGATTCCGCACTGAAGCTGGGTGGCAAGATGCCTTAGGAATGGCTGCTCTTGGTTTCGCGAGTGCAAGTCTCGGTCTTCAGGTGAGAACGATTTCCGAATTTTACTTCTTCGTTTTGTACCAGTAGCTCACTCTGTCGCGCGTCTGGAACTACAGGGTATCGTCTCGAAGGTACACTCGTTCTCATCTCGCGCAATGCCGCCCTGAACCCACGAACTGACACTCTCGTCTTCTTTGTCCCGTTTTTCGCTTTCTTCCTCGGCTTGCGCTCAATAACAGCGTATAAACTGTACGTATCACTCTTCGTATTCTGCAACGCAGCCGAAGGGGCTGCCCGCGAACAGTCGCTTGTTTTCCTTCCCGGTTTGGTCACTTTCATTTTCTGACACTCTATTCTGACTCGCTTTGCCTCCCGATTGCAGCCCAGTTCGGTACCGCGGTCGTTCTCACTACTGTCTACGTAGAGCTCGTCAACGATCCTAAACTCTTCCTTCCCAAGCTCGTCAAATCTCGAGACCATCGCTTGATGGCAATCCTCGCAGTTTTTACGGGAGGAATGTGTTCAGCTGCTATCGTCTTCGCCACCAGTTCTGCCGTCGCATTCGGAGTCTGCAGTGGTGAGTGAAGCCTCTGTGTCTGCCTTAAGACCGAGCGAGAAGAAGCTGACCCAGGTTTGCGAACAGGTCTTCGAATCATTTCGATGTTGACTTGGCTTTTGGTTCCGAGTGATGTTACGGCTTAGCTTAGTCTCTTCGATCTCCTAGAAATCTACTCTTATAGACTAATCAGCGTAAAGCTTCTGCATCGCTCGAAAGAGCTTAATTTTGTACAATATTATCTGGGTATCTTGTTCTTCTCTCGGCGGCTGGAAAGCAGCAAGGATGCGGTTCAGGCCGTACAAGGAGAGTAAGAATGCGTAACGAGTTGCAAAGGAGTCAAGGTATCAAAGGAACAGATCGGGGTATCGTAACGAATGAAAATCAGACCCTCATCTCGCTTCGACAAGGTTTCTCATTTTCCTCTCCAAGTTCCTAACCCTCTCCTTCTCTGCCCACAGCTGTTGTTTCGGATCCCTGCGAGCGCTGCGCTCCCGAGTATCGGTAGAGTTGACTCGAGAAACCTGAGATAGGTCGACCAGTTGAGGTGTCGCCGAGATGAGTCTCGCCTCTCGTAATAACTGCTTCGACCTGATCGCGAACGACTGAGCGGGCAGAGTCGACCGTGTTGACCTCGCTGCGACGAGCGATAACGGGGGAGCTGAAAGTTCTTCGTCGTCGGAAGTCGAAGGAGGTTCAGGAGTGAGAGGAGGAGTAGGGGGAAGTTCGTAGGAAGGCAACGAGTCGAGCTCGGCGAGGAGATCTTGCGACTTGAGGTAAGAGTTTTCGGAACGGAGGAAGCGAATGGTCGATCGAAGAGAGTGGATTCGGTCGACCAAGTAGGCGGTTTCGAGATTGCCTTCATAAGCGGACGAGTCTCCCTGAGTGTTGCCCGAGGTTGTGCCGTCTGTAATACACCGGGAAAAAAGGGATTAGCGCGAGAGCCACTGAGGATCGAGAAGATTGAACACTGACTTTGTTTTTCAGCGCTCGCAACGTTCTGTCGAAGTTTGCCGAGTTCTTGTTCCATATTGTCGAGATCCCTTTGCAAGACTTCGTTTGCCTCTTCATAAGTCCGTTCTTGTTTACGAGACTTGGCGAGTTCGGATTCGAGTTGTGCGAGAACATCGGCTTGCTTCTTGACTGATTCGAGTCGTTTCTCCATGAGTTCAATCTTGACCGTACTCTCTTGGAAAGATTGTTCCTATGAAGCAAAGAGCGTTAATCAGCGTGTACATCTCGATGCTAGATTACCAAGCGCAAACTCACCTTGGTCCTGAGTTCTCGAGCCAACTCTCGCATCTCCTCATTGAGTTGAACCACCTTGCGTTCGGCGTCGACGTTGATCGCGGCGTTGGACTGGATCTCGGCGACTCTTGCCTCCCAAGGCGGAGAGTACGACACTGAAAGTATAACGAAGTGTCAGAAAATCCGTGCTTGTTCCCGGAAGACTTCGTTGAGGGAGCTGTGTGCTTACGCTGTACAACGTGTTCAGCTTCCATAGACGTCGATAGGGTAGTTCCGACGTCTGTCGACAATTGAACAAGTAGAGCGTTGATCTCCTCGAGCGGGCGAGCAGATTGTTTTCCGAGTTCGACGGCTGCGATTTCTCGAGCGATCGATGCGAGAGTTTCGATTTGTAGCGGTTGTTTCGAGCTTCGAACTTCCGTGCAATATGCGAGAACGTCCGAGGCGAGCTAGGATCGAACGAGCAGAAGGGCAGTCAGTTTGTAGCCTGAGCAAAGGCTTCATCCCGGAAGAAGATTCAAGATTGGCTTACTTTCGATACAGCTTGCGCAATTGCAGTACTGTTGTAGGCGAGAGTGTCGAAACCTTCAGCGTGATCAAGGTTGAGGGCTGAAGAGGTTGAAGCGAGGTCATCGAAGCGTCTTAACAGTTTCCTGAGGATTCGAGGAGGGTGGGTCAGTCTCGGAGAAGTTTTGGGGATAATGGAAATGTCGCAACGAACTTGGTCAGTACTTTGGCGTTTCGAGCGTGATTGACAAGGTTTTGAAGAGGTTTGAACAGGAAATCGTCGATGTTGGCGTCTCCGACTTCCATCTCGATGTCTACTTGTCGTGAGCAGGGGGTCAGGATCCAGTGCATTTCGTGCTCGCGAAAAGAGATCGCTTACCTGGATCACGCGCGAGAGTCGCGATAGTTTGCTTCGTGAATCCCGCGGCGGCAGCGATGATGTCGTAGTCGAGATCGAGGATACTGATACAAGAGACCTCGCGTTCGGCGAGATCGAGAGTTGGGTCCAAACCAGACAAGTGAGTTTCCGCGAGATGTTCAGATTGTGCGATCAGACTGTCAGAGTTGGATGTTGGTCAGCTCCTCCTAGTCACCTCGAGATCGCACGTCCTGGAAGTGAGCTGAGGGAGTACTCACCCATCGATCTCCTTCCCGCAGTCGAGAACCTTGAGCTCTTCCTTTCGCAAAAGCTCGACAAATCCGTCGAGTTTCTTCTCGTTCGGTGCGAGCTCCCTGTACACTCTGCCCATCTTGAGGAAGACGTCGGGAGGACAACGTTTGAGGTGAGCAGCAAAGCGTTTGTTGATCGAAGAGTAATGTCCCAATTTCGCGCGAGTCTGTTTCCCCAATTTCGTCAGCATGCAGCGCACAGGTCAGCATACAAGAGGGTTTCACGCACCTCGCAGATCCCGACAAAGTCTTCAGGAACGATACCATCGAGCGCTTCGTTGACTGGCATGTTTTGCTCGATCGAGTTACTGACAAGATCTGCTTTGTACGCGAGCCGTTCGAAGAAGAGAAGAGAGTCGACGGCGTCTGCATCCGACTCGAAGAATGCAGGTAGGAGGTAGGGCTGTGCGAATCGGATTCAGCGTTTTGTACGCGTAACAGAACAGTCGGGGATGACTCACTTTGACCATGGCGAGATGTTCCGAAGCTTGTCGGGCCTCGAGCTTCCTCAGTTCGAGATCAATCGCTTTGACTTGGCTCTTAAGAACTGACGTCTTGAGCTTGAGGTTGAGATTGAGCATTGCTTGAGATTGTGATGAGAGTGATTGAGACTCGGAAGCTTGAGTCGATTGTTGTCGACGCAAATCCTCGAGGTCGCTGTATGATGAAGCTCAAGCGTTAGTCTTGAGATCCCGGCGCGAGGATAGGAGACGGGTTAAACGCACCTCTGTAACGAAACGACGGCGTCGCGGAATTGGGAGATAGTCCTCTCGTAATCGACGCAGCTGTCTTCGAGGGAGTCATTGCGCTTCTTCAGGTCTTGAATGAGCAAGTCCTTGAGATCTGCCATAGCAGGAATGAGGTGGAAGTCAGCACAGATTCGAGAAGACTCAGCGAGATGCGTGAAAAAGCGACTGACCCAATTCTTCTTGCAGCTGTTTTTCCGTCTCGACGTGACTTTCTTCCAACTCGTCCGCGAGCTCTCGGAGAGCTTCGAGTTCTTCGATCTCGAGTTTGAGCTCGTCGTTGTCCTAAACACTCGATCACGCTCGATTAGCTATTGAATCGGAGCGACGGGATGAACGCCTTACATCTTGTAGTTTCATGTTCCTGTCAGTCAACTCTTCGAGCATGTCTTGAGCTTCGGAGGCTGCGTCCAATTGAGCTTTGAGCTCCTCCACTTTGGCTTCTGACTCTTCCAATTCGACTGCCATGTTGTCGAGATCACCTGCAAGAACAAACGAAAAAATCAGTCAGATCACGAGATCAGACTTCCTTTTGCTCGATACTTGCCTTGCAAGTCCGAACTGAGGTCAAGTTCCTTCTCGAGAGCTTCGATTTTCTTTTTCGATTCTAATTCATTCTCGGTCGTGAGGTCCCTCAATCTATGCCGTAGGGAAAAAGAGAACGTCAGTATGCTCTCGCGATCTTGGCTGAGAGAGAGAGACTGACCGAAGCAAGGCGTCCTTGAGCCGGAGATTTTGCTTTTCGATCTGCCGATAAGCGAGAGAAGATACTCCTCCCGATCCCGACCCTTCTGCGGTACCTTCCTCGTCAGGAGGACCTTCCAGTCGAGCTAGGATAGGAGGCAGAGCATTAGACTCGTGAGGCTCGTGCTTCGCAGGGAGAGAGGCAAGCCTACCGTTTTCTTCTCTGAAGACTCCGACTTCAACTTCCAATTCTCCCACTCGTTCTTCCAAGCCTTTGACCTTAGCTTTCTCTTCCTCCAGCTCGCTCTCGGCAATCTCTTTATCCAGCAACGAGTGCTCAATCTCCTCCTGAACGTCTTCGAGCTTCGTTTGTAACGATTCGAGTTCAATCTTGAGCTCTTTGTTCTGTTGCACGCGCGTTCGTCGCGAGGGGTCAGCTTCTCGCTGATCGTAGTACGAAGTGAAGGAAGGCCGAGACTGACGTCTCGTTTGAGTTCTTTCCCCTCTGCCGCGACGACTTCGAGACGACCTTTGATCTTTTCCCTCAGTTTCTCCCATTCTCCTTCCTCGTCTTTCAGCCTCTCGAGATCCCTTAGTTTTTCTCGATCTTCGTTCCTCCTTCTCTCTAAGATTTGTAGCCGAGTGAATAAAGAATCGTACTCGCGTTTCGAAACAACCTTTCCGACATCGATCGACGACTCTGTCAGTGTTATAGAAGTCCATCGACGGCGTGGGAGAATACTCACTGCTTCTTGCGCTAGTTTCCTCGAATCTTGACCCTTCAGACTCAGCGGATCTTGCGGTTCTTCTCCTTCTCCTCCTCCCGTACTCGCGCTGTACCCAAAGCTACTCGACGTCGTACTCAAGGTGCTTTCGGGCCTCTTGAAAGGACTCGTCATCCGGTCTCGTTGAGCCTCTTGCGCTTGCTCCTTCTCCTCGGGTTCCCCTTCATCAGAACCATAACTCGCCTCTAACGCTTCATCTTCACGACTTGCCAAACTTCCTTTACTCGATCCTTGTCCCGCTACACCGAGTGTACCTCTTCTTCCTTCTCCAGCGGCGGGTGTTCTCGTTCTCGACAGATTCCCAGCTGTCGCGCTTCCAGGTCTCCTTAACCCTGAACCCGGAGTCAGTGTTCCTCCTCCAATCCTCGAAATCGAACTCGTCCCACTCCGACTCGAGCTCGTACTAGTTCCGCTTCCTGCACTGAGGGTTCTCCCCATTCCTGCTGAAGTCGGGTTCGAAGTTTTCAGACCACCTGTCGTTGGAGTTGGACGGACGAGTCGAGAAGCTTTCGGAGTCTCGTTAGTTTTACTCGAATTCGAGGCGGTCGGAGTCTTTGGGGCGAAGTTTGGAGGAGGCGGAATTGAGGAAGACGAAGATGTGGGCTTTTTCAGCGGAGTTGATCGAGGAGAAGGAGTTGGAGGGACGATCGAGGTTCGAGAAGATGAAGCAAGCCGAGACGTAGAAGGGGAAGGAGGTGGAATACCTCTAGAGATGGAAGTAGAAGAACTAGGTCGAGGGGAAGAAGAGACGGAGGAAACGTTCGACGAAGTGCTTTGACGAGGACCTCCGATTGCGAGTGAAGGTCTCGATGATGGTCGTTTCACGGGCGAATTTGATCGAGTATCTGTCGAGGAGAGGGTTGAGGAAGGTCTACGGGCCGAGGAGGGTCCAGGGGCGGGTGGAGGAGGCATCGAACTCGAGACGCTCGAGGAAGGACGAGAGTTGAGAGCTGTGCGTGAGAGCGGTCGTCCGGTAGTCGCCGAGGTCACTGACGCTGATGAAGATGGACGACGAGCGGTGGCAGTCGAGGAAGAAGGCCGCGAGGAAGAGGCAGGGAGAGGAGGAGTTTTGAAAGTTTCTTCTGCTGGTTGTACTGGAGTCTCTGCCTGTTTGCGAGCGTCCTAGATTACCTCAGTCTCTGCTGGTGACTGCAGGTAAGAAGTAAAAAAGAGCGCACTCTCGTTCCCTCGAAATTGCCTTGTCCTTCGTCTTCCTCGATTATCTGCACCATTCGATCCCTGACAAACACTCCCCTGCCCGGGTCGCAATTGAAGTATCGTTTCCCTGCTACTGAACCATCATTCTTGCCTGTATTCGAGTCGAGTTCGACTCCAACCCATTTCCCAGCTGCGAACGAAGTCGGTCCAACGAATCTAACTGTACCCGGTCCTGATGAGGTCTGTACTCGCGACGAGAGCGGGATAACGAGACTCATCCCTCAGAGTCAACCCTTTGAGGGCGGGAAGAGGTTCGAGAGAGCTGTTTAGTTGATCAAGCTGAATCACGACTCCCTCGTGTCGGACTGAGGTTGGCGGGCTTCCGAAGGCTCTGGTAGAGTGTTCAACGCGTAAATAGGTGTTTGCTGTCGTGTTTATGTTGAGTCGGAGATGGTGTTCAGGTGAAAGAGATGAACGACGACAGTCTCGTCAAACTCTCTGTCTCCGACCTCCTCCTTATCGCGAACTCACATCGAGTAGCAGCAAATAGGTAGCACAGAAGCTAGCCGTGAGTCCCCCGTCTCCCCTCTTTCTGGGTTCCCGCAACTCTGACCTCATCTTCGAAACTTTCCCAGGCCTCTCTCTCCCCTTCGTCACACAGGCTAGCAGCGGCGACAATTCACGCAAGATGCTCCAACTGAGGCAGCTCAGACGACCGCATCCAGTTTCTTCCCTTCACAAACTGGCCCCACTTCCGAATCGCCTTTCTTCCACTCTTTCCTCTTCCCCAGCAACTCAAGTCGACGAGGAAGAACCGACTCGCAAGTCTTTCTACCTGTACTACAACCTCCTATTTCCCCTCCGCACTTCCCTCCTCGACGTTCGCTACCTCTTGACCCGATTCCAGCGACCTGAATTGCTCGCTTCCCTCTCGAAGCAACTGGAACCACTCGACAAACGATACGAAGGCGTCAAAGTAGAAGAGATCAAAACGAGGGAGAAAGACGGAGGAGCATTCGTCAGGATTAGTTGGGACGAACAAAGAGCGAACGAGAACGAGTTGGGAGAGGAAAAGATTAGGAGTTTGGTCGAGGATGAAGCTCAACATGCTCTCGAAAAGGCGGCGTTCAAGCCTTGGTTCAATGTGTTGAACCAAACCCCGAAGGCGTTCTTGGTCAAAGGGAGGCCCTGGATGGAAGATATGAATCGATTCCCTTCGCGAGAGCTCATTGTCGAGTTCGAGGGTCCCGAAGTGAGTTTCGCCTCGTCTTCTGTGCGTAGGAGATCGGGCCAGCTCACTCACATTTCGTAACAGATCCCTCAAGAAAGACTATACGAGCTATTTCGACCATATGGCAAGATCCACGACATCGTTCCCTCTTCGCCAAAATCCGCTTCAATCATCTTCACCTCACTCCGTTCCGCCACCTCCGCTCGCAACTGTCTCCACTCGTCCTTGATCCAACCTTCTTCTCCCAACGTCACTACCCCTACTCTCGTCCGAATTCTCTACAAACCGAAACGACATTTCGCATATTTCCGAGATTGGGTCGCCTCCCACCCCAAGATCGTCTTACCTCTGGTCGTCGCACTGTTGGGCACGATCAGTTATGCCGTGTTCGATCCCGTCCGTGAATTCTTCGTGCAAGCGAAAGTGACGGGAACGTTCGATGCCGATCAATGGAGAGCCGTCAAATGGCTGAAAAAGGAGACTCTTGGCCGACTCGGGTTGACATCGAGCGGAAGGAACGCACTCGAAGGAGGAATGAGTGGGATCGAGAAAGAGAGGGAAGACGCGAAGGAGGACCTCAAGAATTGGTTGAAGGGAAATCCGGAGAGTTTCATCACGGTGCAAGGACCGAGAGGAAGTGGGAAAACCGCTTTGGTCGACGAAGTGCTCGTTGATGGAAGAAATATCCTTACGATCGATTGTAAGAAGATTTGTAAAGCTGCGAGAACTGATACGAAACTCGTTTCTGTGAGCTCTTCTCCTTCGTTCTTCCAAATTATTCCTGAGCTAATCTCGAGTCGGGTTGATCAATCAGGAACTCGCAAGCGCGGTCGGATACTATCCTCAATTCGTTCTCGCTTCCTCATTGAACAACATGATCGATCTCGCCGCCGTGGGATTGATTGGTCAAAAAGCTGGTTTCTCGAGCAATCTCGACACTCAACTGAAAGCCGTACGTAAATACTTGTCCTCGATCGCTCTGTCTCGGGCTGACATACAGTGTCGAGACATCAGATTCTCGAGGTCACGGCAAGCGCACTCGCAAAGCTTTCAGGCACGATTCGATCTCGTTCGTTAGCTTCAAGTGCCTCGGCTTCGTCGGCGATCGAGCACAAACAGCTCAAAGACTCCGTCGCTCGTCAACTCGTTGAAGAGCGCACAATCAGGGACGGACGAATCGATGCAGTTGCAGGGAACGGAGCGATGTCTGAACTCGGAGCTGGTGTTGAGACACCGTTGTTGTCCGTCAAGGACGAAAACGAGGTCATCAAGGAGGAGAAGATGGAGATTGTTGGACCGAGAACGAGCGAATTGGTGAAAGAGGCTTCGAAGAGTTTGAAGAGGGACACGATCGAGATTGAGACCGGAGAGGGGAAGATCATCAAGGAGAAGGAGCCAGAGATGGAGAGGCTACCCGTCGTTATCATCAAAGGGTGAGTTCGATCATGGAAATCCGTAGAGGGCGGTTCACTGATGAATCGTCCGTGTAGATTCGCTGCGAAAGGAGAGGCTAAACAGGAAGTCTTGTGGGATGTGTTGGCTGAATTTGCGGCCATCGTCGTTGAGAACCAAGTACGTGAACTCTGCTCTTCACGAGAGACTCTCCTGCCTCCCTCGCTGACGTTACACGGATTCCAGATCGCGCATGTCATCTTCACCTCGGATTCACCGACGCTATCGAAACCTCTCGCGAAAGCTCTCCCCTCGAAACCGTTCAACTCGATCACTCTGACTGACGCATCGCCCGAAGCGTCGCTCCAATATGTCTCGACGAAACTTTCCGCCTTCTCGAAGCCGCTTCCTCCAGATTGTCACTCTTCCGTCGCAAGGTTAGGAGGTCGTCAAACCGATCTCGAGTTATTGATCGAGAAAGTGAGAGCCGGACAAGATGTCGAAGAAGCAACAGACGATATCGTGTGTCGAAGTGCGACCGAGATCCGCAAGTCGTTCTTTGGAGACGACGAAGAGGAAGCGAAAGGATTGAAGTGGAAGAGGGAACAAGCTGGCGCGATCATTCAGGGTTTGTGTGAAAAGGGAGAGGTAAGTTTCTCGTCGAATCGCAAACGACAGCCCCAACTGACTCCGTTACCTCGGTCGCGCGTGTAGCTCAAATACGCCGAAACTTTGATCAAAGTGTTCGGAGGGGACGAGGCAAGTCTACGAGCACTCGAGAATCACGAACTCATTTCGATCACTCATCGAGACGGCAGACCTTCGATCATCAAACCTGGACGACCAGTTTACCGATCTGCATTCTCACTCCTTCTTTCGGATCCGATCTTCCTCTCGACTCTCGAATACCGCTCAGTTACCTCGGCACTCAGTTCAGCGTCTGCAGACCTCAAAGCATCTCAAGCGGAATTGTTGGAATTGTCGAAGCTCTTTGTGCCGGATACAGGGAAGTGGAGCTTAGGAGGTGGTAGCAGAACACCGAAGGAAGTCGAACTGAGGGTCAAGAAGACGTTGGAGAAGATGAGAACCTCGGAGGAGAAAGTCGAACAGCTCACAGTCGAAAAAGCGCGATTGCTCAAGGTCTTCGCCGAGAACGAGTAGGCGTTCTCGCATTCTGTATCTTCTGTATATAGTCACTCTCGATATATCATACTCTCATTGCTGCAACTTATATCCCTTCGTCATTGTTACCATCTCGAGCGAGACTGAATTGAAGTTCTCTCTTCTCACTTTCCCCACTTCTACTTGCCTCTGCAGCATCTGCGCCTCCCGCCTCGACTCGAAAGTATCGTGGACCGTCTGGGCCGCCTCGTGACTCCTAGATCGTCGCTAGATACACCCAGATCCCTTCATCAGACCTTACCCGACGATGGATTCGAATCAACCAGTCCTAGTGTTCGACAACGGTGGACATTCGATCAAAGCATGTCTTACGAGCCCTCTAGATCCATACGCGAACCTCGCTCCTTCCAGGCAAGTCCTCCATCATTCTTCATCTATCTTCTTCCTTTCTTCCGCTTACACCTCACGGATCGGGCTGGGAGCGTAGAATATCAACGTACAGGAATGCAATTGTCAGGAGTAAGACGGAGAAACGAACCTATGTTGCAGATGAGTGGGATGAATGCAGGGATTTCGGAGGGTTGACTTTCAGAGTACCGATGGATAAAGTGAGTCCCTTTATGTATCTTATCGGAGTAGATGGCTCCCTGGTCCAGGGAGCGCCGGCCGAAGACGAGAAGCGCGGAAACCCCTCGCGAAATATCCCTAAACGAAGAACTGACGATTTCCACCTCGGCTTGTCAATAAGGGTATCTTGAACAACTGGGACATTGAAAAGCAGGTCTGGGATCAAGTGTTCAGTGGAAGGGGCCGGAGTTTACAGGTAAGGCTTTCGAGGTGTCGCCTCTCTCTTTTGGAACGTCGTTGAGAAACGCTGACGCGCTCGTGGCCTCTCAACAGCTCGATACACGGAGCACGTCAATAGCGATGACGGAACCACTGATGAACCTGCCGAACGTTCAAGAACACTACGACCAGATGGTCTTTGAAGAGTACGAATTTCAAAGTTATCTGAGAATACCGGGTAAGTTCACGTTCTTTTGAACCTTGTACATCGGTTGAGGACCTACAGTCTGACTATCTGCGCAGGTCCTGCGACGATACCTTACGGATTGGACGCGAGAGGAGCTCCTCATATTCATCCTCCAGAATGCTGTCTCGTGATAGACGCAGGATTCAGCTTTACTCACGTCGTACCGATATTGAGGGGGTCAATCATCAGTTCTGGAGTGAAACGGTAAGCTGTCGTCCGTCACCGCTCTTGCGAGAAAAAGACTGATACTGCTCGTTCAGAATCGATATCGGAGGGAAACTCTTGACAAATTACTTGAAGGAACTCGTATCGTTCAGACATTGGTACATGATGGATCAGACGAGTGTGATGGAACATGCGAAAGAGTCGGCTTGTTATGTTTCGACTGAATGGGAACACGACTGGGAAGCGGCCAAGTAAGCAATCCCAACCTCTTCTCCACATGGAGCTTTGATCTGACACTATTTTCTCTAGCGCGGATACCAACAACTCGATCGTTCGAACCTATGTTTTACCCGATTTCACTCCTGAGTCGAAGAACAAGCTAGGTTACGTTAGAACCGGTCAGACACCTCCTCCGACACCGCCTCCCCTACCTGAAGGTGAAGATTCGGTCGATGCCCCTCCGGCACCGGTTCAAGAGGAGGAGCAATTGCTGTACCTGTGCAACGAGCGGTTCGCGGTTCCCGAGGTTCTATTCACTCCGACGACAATAGGTGAGTCTAATCACGTCTCAGCATCCCGAGACTGGTCTAACATTCCTCCTCGTTTTGCAGAGTTGAACCAAGCGGGATTGGCGGAATCTATCGCGAATTCGATCAACTCTCTCCCGCTCGACTTGCAAGGAATGTTTTGGAACAATATCGTATGCGTCGGAGGAAGTGTCGGATTCCAAGGGTTCGGTCAACGATTGTCAGTACTCTCTTGTTATCTCGTGGCGAGTCACTGACATTCGCGATGAATAGGCAAAATGACCTGCGATCTCTCGCACCTCAGGAGTATTCAGTTAGGGTTGTTGTTTCTGCCTCGTACGTCTCAGTTATCCGTCTTCTGCTCCAGTGACTGACTGGGAATCTCGATAGACCGATCAACGCTATCGCCTCGTCGCTCTCGACTGCACTCTCGCAACCTTTCGTTTCCCACCCTCCTTCATACTCCCATCCTCCTCTACATCAAGCTTTCGTGACACGGCAAGAGTATCACGAGATGGGTAGTAACGCGTGTAGAAGGAAGTTTAATTCGAGGTTTTACTGGAGCGAGAGGACTTTGGCGGCGGAGTTAAGTAGTGGTTGAACGTAACGAATCCGTTCCAGATCTTAGTCCGTTTGTTGCCAAGAGAGATGCGAGAGATGCCTGGTCGCTGAGACGAGAGTCGTCATAGAAGCAACTTGAGCTCGTCAGAATCTGGTCTGTGCGCCGACTTCGTCACTCGTACGCCCTTATCGCTTGGTATATGAATGTGCAGTAGATGTCCCGCGATCACTTGTGCGTTACGTCGATGCTGAATTTACAGTGTTCGTGCGATTGAAGCCCTTGAAGTCGATTTTGCATTTTCTTTCGCGAAAAGCGATCGCGGTCGTTCCATCAACTCTTTCTGTTTCGTTCCAAGCTCTATGGAGGCCTCTTGAGCTGTACTATCTGCCCGAGCGTACGGTGCGCGCGAATCAGCAGCGTTTGCAGCGTTTTTCCGTGTTCTGCTATGTGTACGTTGTTTTTAAGCCGTTTAAGCATCGATTGATTCTTTAGTCTAGTTGGTTAGGGCACCGCATTGTGGCTGCGGAAACCGGCGTTCGAATCGCCGAAGAGTCAAAGACGCTCGTAGCCCAAAAACTACGAAAGATCTCTCTTTTTGCTTTTTCGAACCTTTCTGCAGATCCCCTCGCTGCCTTGTAACCCACTTGTTCGAGCACAGAGCTGAGCAGAGTGCGTACAACTACCGTCGTGCGATTCGCAGAGCTTCGGCAAGCAGTCTCGAGACATTTGAGCGGAAGCGCACGGACACTTGCGACAGGGGTTTCGTCGTCTTTCCGCTCCCACCTTCAGGCCTAGCTGTCGAGTCCTCGCTGCCAGACTACTAAGCGACTGGACACCTCATGACGAATGTGACACAACCCGATCCGGCAAGTCTGAATGGTCTCTTTCTCCCCTCCGGCGGCGAGACTTCCGCTGCCTACTGAGCAGACAACGAGATACTTCGTACCCCGCGAGTTGGCAAGCTCGCCGGAACAGTCAGCCTTGAGACAGGGTAACTCGTGAGTAACAGGAGCAGAGGAACAAGACAAAACTGCGTGAATTTCGTTCGATACCCATCGAAAGGCTACTTTCTTCCTTCAAGCTTCGATAATTCACTTCCGTCCGAAACTTCCCCGCTGCCCTCAGACTACCCCAGGTCGAATACAATCCACGCAATTTCCAATACCGCCAAACAAGCGTTTTCCAATCGCGCCCCGAGCTGATCGTCAACTCCAACTCCGCAGATGATCCCTTCGAGCCGAGAAACCGCTTCCTTTCCCAAGATCTTCGACGACGGGGAAACCGAGGAGGCCGACGTCGACTGGGCCAGGAAGGAGTAAAGGAAGTTCAGGAGCATGTCAATCTCCTCCTCCGACTTCGAAGATGGAGAGGACGGCGGAGTGGCGAGTAGAGATTCAAGAGAGTTTGAGACGTCCTCGAACAGGTCGAGCGCGAGTCTGGAGCACGAATCCGGCAAGAAGGAGGATGTGTCGATAACGAGAGAGGCGAGGCGAGTTGACTGTTCATCCAGTGATCGGGGAAGGGCAGCGGAGTATCGTATGAGAGAAAGAAGGAGCTATGAAGCAGATCGAAAGCCAGAGCTGTAAGGACCCAGGAAGCCAAGCCGAGTGCAATGCGAAGAGTCACCTACCTGGTCGCAAAAGTCAGAGCTTTGACTCGTTTCTCCGTTTGCAAGCTCAGGTGGACTCGGCTCCTCGAGATATGACTTCCTCAGATGAGGCTCGAAGAATCTCAAGCGGCAAACAAGGACGAAAGGAAGTATTGTTTCGATCGACGAGACGATGTCGTGCATTCGAGCAGTGTTATCGTCTGAATCTGGCGGACGAGCCTTCTGCAAGACCTCAAAAGAGAGAGATTGAACCAAACGAGTAAGTCGTTCGAGAAGAGTAGCGATAGCCGAAAGTGAGAGGTCCGCCGAGTAGAGCGAAGAGATGGATTTGTCGATTTGATTTCGCTGTGCTCGTTCCTCGCGATGCATGAGGATATCGAGGACAGACTTGAGTGTAGAGTAGACCTCAGGAGAAACTGTAAGAGCACAATAAGCATACATTGAGCTGAGCAGACTCTGGAACCCAAACGAGCGAAACTCACGAAGGAGAGCTGCCTTTGACTGATCCTCGATGGACCCGTCGTGGGGGGTCGAGCCTATCGAGAACAGCGTATCGTCAGCCTTGGATACCCTCAGAGAGCGCGCAACACGGAGGAGGAGGGGAGGAACTTAAGCTCACCTTTTTCGTTGTAAAAATTCGATTGGTCTTCTCGCCTCGGAACCGTCTCTGACCCTGATGACTCATCTACTGTGCCTATATTAGCCCCTCGACAGCTATACAGAATCGAGAGAACCTCACAGCGGGCTTGACTTTGAGAGATGATTTGTTGACGAAGATCAAAGAGATAGTCTGTAACGACGAATGAACCCATTCTAAGTCAATGCTGTAGCCGAATGAAAGCAGCTACACTGACCTGCCAGCGACACCGTGTTCGGCTTCTGTTCGAGGATGGAGAGAGCCTAATCAGAAGAAGCGACAAACAGGTCAGACCGTGTGCTGAGCTCAATAGCCAAGATGTAGAGCTTGCAAGAGCTATCCGAAGCGAGGCGAGCATGATTCGGAGCGGGAGAGAGAAAGTGAGGAGAGAGGGTGAACCGGAAAGGTTTACAAACGAATTTTCAAAACTCGCCTGCACGATCTGTTCGCACAATCTCTTCACTTCGCTAACAACTCCCGAGGTATAGATTCAAGGTATTGCATTTTTGTCGTTACAAAACTCAAAAAGTGGGTAAAATCATTGGGGAATCTTTTCTCTACTTGTCAGTTTCCATCTCTTCCTCCTCGAAACCCTTGTTCTTCGCCAAGACGACATCTGTACAAAGCGATTCCTTTCACTCAGCGAGTGCACACGAGTGCAAGAGAAGAGTTCGAACGTACATCCTTCAAGAACATGCGAGTACGGGAGGTACTCTTCCGTCGCCATTTCTGCCCTTTCTCGGTGTCCCAACCGCACTGGCGTTTGGTGGGTTTGGAATCCAGAAATCGTTCTCGGTTTTCCTGCTTGTCCAACGACGTCGACCGCTTGACCAACGCGAACCGTCGCAGGTAGTAGTTCGCCCGATTCGTCGAAGGTGATGAGGAAGCGCTACGAGGAGCAAACAAATGAACGTCAGTCGAGCAATTCAGAGAAGAATGGAAGAGGAGTAACGTACAGGATACATGGCCATTATGAGGAAATACAGCATCCAGTGAGATTTGTCGAGAACGAAACCTCGGATGTCGGTGAAAGCGATAAGAGTCGATAGAAGACCGCAGACGGCGACAGGGGACATAAGCGATCGATCGGTGTGGAAGGGGTTGACTCCGATCGTTCCCTTTCCCATGTGAACGAGACCCTGATTGCGCGACAGAAAAAAGGGTGAGAATTATCCGAGAAGAAGCAGGATGCGACGATGTAGGTGAACTTACTTGAGCGATTCGTACAACAAACAGACAATCAGCTTCCTTGCTGTAATAACTCGCGAGTTGCCTCAACATTTGAGCGAGTTTTGCGTTGTTCGTTCCAGCTCCAACCAAACCCATCGCGAAGATTGCGTTCATCGCGACTTCGAGATCGTTGTCGTGAGAGTATCGAGAAAGGGTATCGAGGATCGAGAGGACGGGGTTGGAAGCGCTGATGAGACCGAGGGCGAGAGGAACGGAACGACGAATGACTGGTTCACCGTAATGCATCTGTTTGCGAAGACGAGGTCAGTCCACTGAAAGCTCTTTCCGATCCAAAGACGAGAGACATACGAGGTGGTTGAACTGCCTCAAACTCATCTCGGAACCAACATCTTCTCCCATCGCGATCAAAGCGATTCCGATCACGGCGATCGCTTGATGCAAATCGCTCTCCTTCTCGGCGTCGATGTGATCCGTACATAGGTGGAGCGCCGATTGGATCTTGAGGACGTTTCCAGTTCCGGCGTACGAGCACATGTCGACGAGAACGAGAGCGACTTTGCCGAGAGGAGCTTCGACAGCTTTGAGGGTTTCGATCGTCGCATCAGAAGCCTCTTGGCGACCTGTCATCACCAAGTTGAGGTCAGCATCTCTGCTATAAGAGGCGAAGTGAGGTAGGAACTTACCGAGGTAGAGAAGCGCGAGACCCAAAGCCATAAATCTTCCCCATTTCTCCTTCAATTCCGCCTCTTCTCGTTCCATCATTGTTTGTAGAATCGACATTGTCACATCTCCGTCACACGAACCAACGAAGACGAATCCAAGTGCGAGAGCAGAGATCGCGGCGATTTCGAGCGAGACGGCCGTGTCGGAAATGGCAGGAAGAAGAAGTTCTCGGATGTCTTCTCGTTGCGAACCTGCGTAGGCGATTCCAATACTAAAGAGAGCACACAGAGTCAGACTTACTCTCACGAGATAGGAGAAGGACTGGGGTAAAACGTACCCGATAATCGACGCAACTCGGAGGGGTACACTCTTGCTCTCAACATGTTCCGAGAGTAGCGCTAGCGCAGCATCCATCTCTGTTCGTACTCCCGAGTGAATCAAACCGTTTGCGAGCATAGCACCAGCCTGTCGAAGTCACAAAGACGAATTAGCGCTGACCCGCATCGAAAGAGATTAGGGAAGACTGACCTTGATCTGATCGTCTGATGCGTAAGCGTATTTGTCGATATGACTCAGTCCAACATCGGTATCCCATACAAGTGAAAGACCGAGAGAGGCGGCAGCAGAGAACATTCCTGATCGACAAGGGAGAACGAATGAGCTCAAACTCCTGCAGGCGAGTTGAAAGAGTTGCGCTCACCGTGATCCTTGTTCTTGTAAATCCAACTTTGACCTTCCTCCGCCTCTACCATGAGCTTATCATTTCCGAATCCAGCGTTCACGAAAGCATTGACGAAAGTTCCAGCCAAATTTTGTCGAGCAGAGTCGACGGTCGCGGCAGAACGAGAGTTTTCGAGGTTCGATTTGTAAATATCTTCGAGAGATTTCGGTTCGGTCACTGAAAGTTCTTTGCCGAATCGCTTGAAGTTTTCGGAAAGTTTCGTGTTGTTGAGAATTTCGACGAGTGCTTCGTCCTCGGTTTCGACGTTAATTTGCTGACGAGCGAGGATGTAGGCGAGTTGCCGTTTCATGTGACTGTTTCAATCAATCGAGAGCACATCAGTTTCGCTCAAGTCAATCCGGATCTCTCGACAAAAGCTCACGGGTTTGTAGGAGCTTCGAAATCTTCCTTGATCGCTTCTTGATCCTGTAGTCGGATCGAGAGAGTGAGGGCTTCGGTGTAACGTTGGTGCTTCCTATAGATCTCTCTCGCAGTCTTGAGGAATTCGACATCGTCGGGCGGGGGGAGGAGGTTGACACAGCTGACCATGTAGAGGCAGACGCGGGGAAAAGTGTTCGAGTCGACGAGGGAAGCGATTTCGTGGATAGCTTCGAGTTCGAGGAGTAGAGCGACGGCATCGGCTTCACCGTTGTGCGAGAGGAGGAAAGGAACGAGTCGCAGGCCGAGTTTGAGGAGATCTTCTGTCGATTCTGATTGTTCTTGTCGGATGTTGTACTCTTCTCCAATCTCGGCGGCGAGGTGACTGCGTCGAAAGAGGGTCAGAGAGCAGCTCCGGTCGAGGAAAAGGGGAGAATCTGAAAACCTTACCGAACGTATTCATGTCCCCAAAGTCCTGGGTCTTCCTCACTTCCGCCTGACAGTCTGTACTTGAGTGTTTCTCTCTTCCCGCTGTCCGAGTAGGTCATCGCCAATACGGAAAGAATGTCTGCGAACAACGCTTTGTTGGAAACATTCGCCTGTTTCGACTCTCCCTCGTTTCCTCCTAATCCAACTGCCTGTGCTACTGATTCTACGACATTCGTAGCTGTCTCGACAATACCATTCGTAGGGTGATCAGGCCAAGATTCTCGGATCTCTGCGAGTTCTGCATAGTGAGGTCGAAGGAATTTGAGAGGTTTCGGTACAGAGGTCATCGAGGAGGTGGAAGTTCGAATAAGCGTTCGTAGAGATTCGAGTGCTGGTCTGTACAGTTTCGTATCAGGCTCCTGAGCGACCGCAAGAGAGGGATCGAAATAGGGAGAGTCAGTCATGACTGCTCAACATCACAAGGCTAGCTGCAGATTGTACATACCTTTAGTCGTTCTACGAGCATCTCTAGCTCCCCTTTGAGCGCTGCATCCTCCTCACTCTGTCGAGGGAAAGATGACGAATAGTCGAGGAGAGTCGTCAGCGTATTAGCCACCTCGAACGGCTCCTCTAGAGGTGGAGAGAGTACTCACGAGTTCATCAGAATCTGCCTTGAGTTCTGCCTTTGCTTTCGCTACCGCGTCGAGCGAGTGATCTTTGGGCTTTTCAGGTTCGGAAGGATCATCCGATCGAACGGGCGCGACGGTGAAGGGGACGGGCTCTTTGTCTCCCATACTTGCTGTGAAGATGGGTAGTCGAAGAGAAAAGAAGTGTGTCGGGTCGAGAAGTGCGCGAGTACTGGTGTTGAGTGAGAAGAGAAATCGAATTTCGCGAGAGACTTTCGCAACGACGGACCTCTGGCTTCCTCACTTCTTCGCCTGTTTCTCCTGCGGCAGATTCGAGCAGAGCACGAGGTAAGCTAATAACACGATCCGCAGCAAGGAATGCGAACAAGACGACGCGCTCTTTCGTCGACAGAAAAGTGAGAAGATCACTGAGAGAACTGGATGCGAAAATTGCGTTGCAGATGTAGGAAAACTGATTATCGATGAGTGTAAATCGAGAGAGAGAGAGAGAGGAAGAAGGAGGAGAAGCCTAACAAACTTCAGAAGAAAAAACCTCCCTCCGAAAGTGTTATAATACAAATTTTTGAGGAAAACCCCTTTGCTCTAAGTTGTTGATGATGATCCCCCTCTTTCCCTTCACCCTCCCGGTAGTCTAGGTATATACGGTCGTTCGTCGGTCGATATCTAATTCCCCTTCTCCCTTTACTTCCCTTGTCACAACAATTAGTCGGTTCGAGAATCTATTCCTCCTCTTCCTCCTCGGCGAGAAGACGTTCGGCCTCCAAAGCGGCCATGCAGCCGGTTCCTGCCGATGTAACGGCTTGTCGATACCTCGAATCTTGGACGTCACCAGCCGCGAAGACACCCTTGACATTGGTCAAAGTAGTTCCGGGTTGAGTGATGATGTATCCCGATTCGTCGCACTCGACTTGTCCTCGGACGAGCCTGAAGAAAGTGTTACGATTTGAGTTAGCAACGAGGTCAGAAGTGTTTAATAGAGCCAGGAAAAGGAAGAAACTCACTCGGTAGCGGGAACGTGACCGATCGCGTAGAAGAGACCGTTCGCCTCGAGGTCCTTCTCCTCTCCAGATTTCGTGTCTTTGATGCGGAGGTGAGTGAGAAGATCTCCATCTCCCTTCGCTTCGGTGGGGACAGTATTCCAAAGAATCGTGATTTTAGGGTGGTTCATCGCTCGCTTCGCCATAACCTTGGAGGCACGGAGAACATCTCGTCGGACAAGCATGAAGACGTGGGAAGCGTACTGCAGAGGCGAGTCGGAGATGTCAGCGCAATCTCACGAGGGTGTGCTAGGATTTCGGCTCACCTTAGTCAAGTAGATAGCCTCTTCACACGCCGAATCACCTCCTCCGACAACGGCCAAAGGCTTCTTGCGGAAGATAGGAACAGCTCCGTCGCAAACAGCGCAGGCCGAGATTCCGGATTGCCAGTAAGTCTCTTCTCCGGGAAGATGCATACGACGAGCCGAGGCACCGGTCGCAAGGATGAGGGTGTCGCATGTCTCGGGTTCTTCGTCCTCGGCGTATTCTCGCCAGAGCTTGAAGGGACGGGAAGAGAGGTCTGAAGAAAGTGCAATAATTCAGTTTTGATTTCCTCGGGACGAGTGACGGGGATCTACACTTACCGACTTTCGAGATAGTCTCAGTGTGGATGGTGGTACCGAATCGGAGGGATTGAGCACGGAAGAGATCCATCATTTCGGGACCTCGGATACCTTCAGGGAAACCGGGGCTAAGTTTTGCGAAATTTGTCAGGGTCCCGTCTCCAATTGATACAGCCGATTCATGCTCACAAGTTCTCGACATCGGTAGTCGTAGTGAGTTGTCCACCAGCGGCGAATCCGTTAGCGAGCATTCCCTCGAACATAATCGGATCCAAGTTAGCGCGAGCAACTAACCGTCTCGGCAAGTGTCAGCTCTCGAATAGCAGTAGATCTGATTGAGCAGTTCGAGCTTACGGTAGATAGCAGCGGTGTGTCCGGCAGGTCCAGATCCGATGATCACGACTTTGTTGTGCTTTGAGGGCTTCTCAGCGGCAGCTCCACCATTGGCAGTGATAGGTCCAGTCATATCGGCTATCAGACAATGCGTTAGATCGTCCTGACCCCATTGAATGGGAGGAGAGATTTCTGACTTACGGGGAGAGTTGGAGTTTGAGAAAGGGCGAGAGAAAGTTGCGTTGGCGACGAATGCGGTGGCTAAGAACGGAGCGGCGTAGAGGATCCGAGAGAACGGTTGTTTCGTGAACGCTTTGGTAGAGTAAGGGCGAAGTGAGAGAGTAAGAGATCTCCGTGCGAGCATGCAATGAAGGGAGAGTATGACAAATCAAAGATTCAAAAGATTCCTCGCGAGCTTACAAATCACAGTTCTCTAATCTCTCGTCCGCGGAGCATCAATTATTCGCTTCACTTCTCCTCCAGCACTTTTGTGGTCATTGTTGTCAGGATATTGGTAGCATAGAGAAAACATTCTGTCGAATTGACATTTTTCGAATGACTCAACTCTCCCGCGTAAATTTCGAAAGCCTGATTCGCGGAGAAACTTGCCGAAACTTCTCTCAACTCGACGCCGTCGCAATGCTTCGCCTTCACAGCAACTCGACTGCGGCCGCTCGAACGGTCAGCCGTCAAGCTACTCGCAGCTATGCCTCGCAACCCGGCAAAAGTCCTCTCGCTCCTGCTGCCGGAGATCGAATCAACCGTTACTCTCACTTGATTACGAATGACAAGACTCAAGGTGCCAGTCAAGTGAGTCTTCCTCATCAAGTGGACTATCGAGTTTCGACCTCGAACGAGAAGGAGAGCCGGTTGGAGGAGAGCTGATATTTTGATCTGGGATTAGGCGATGCTCTACGCTACTGACGGGATTGATTCGGAAGCTGATCTTGCCAAGCCGATGGTCGGTGTAGCGAACGTCTGGTAAGCTGTCATTCTTTCTCTCGTGATACTGAACGCTCGTCGCTTATAATTTCCGAACTTCTTCGCAACTAGGTACGAGGGTAACCCGTAAGCGAGCTTTACTGTATTTCAGTCAGAGCACCTTGCTAACGATGATAGGAACCAGCTGCAACAAACATGTTCTCGGTCTTGGTACTCGAATCAAAGCTTCCCTCGTAAAAGCTGGAATTACTGGTTACCAGTTCGGAACTGTCGGAGTTTCGGACGGTATCTCGATGGGAACTTTCGGAATGAGTTACTCTCTCCAGTCGCGGGATTTGATCGCCGATCAAGTCGAAACGGCGGGAGCTGGACACTGGCTCGACGGAATGGTGACGATTCCCGTACGTCACTCCATTCTCTTTCTTCTCCGCTGGAGATTACTCGTCCTAATGTGCTCCTTGCGTGCAGGCGTGCGACAAGAACATGTAGGTCAAGGCGGTATAATCAAGTTTACGGCAAATTCAGCTAATTTGGGTCCTCCGCTTTCTTGCGCAGGCCCGGTGTACTAATGGCTCTCGGTCGATTAAACCGTCCTGGATTGATGGGTACGTCGAACGGTTTCTACACAAGCCGAAGAGTCAACTCTTAGCTGATAAAACGAGAGATTCGACAGTTTACGGAGGAACGATGCAACCTGGATCTTGCGCCGATGCGCCCGTTCTCGACGTTGTTTCGGCGTTCCAGTCGTACGGAAGGTACCTTGACATGGGAGCGACTGAAGAAGCCGAAAAGATCCGTCTCATGACTGTTCAAAACTCGTGCCGAAAGGAAGGAGGAGCCTGTGGAGGAATGTACACTGCCAAGTGAGTAGCCTTTCTCTACTAATACGAGCTGGGAGACTGACGCAGCTCGATCTGGTGATCAGCACGATGGCGTCTGCTGCCGAAGCCATGGGAATGAGTTTACCCGGATCTTCGAGCACCCCCGCTGCTTACAAGGAGAAGAAGGAAGAGTGCGACTCGGTCGGAGAGGTCATGCTCAACATGCTCAAGAAGGACATCAAGCCTCGAGACATCATGACCCGAGAAGCTTTCGAGAACGCCATGGTGAGCTTCGAACGAGCATCTGCTTTCTTGTTCAGTCACTCACTCGTAGTGTAACAGGTTCTCACCATGATTCTCGGAGGATCGACCAACGCTGTCCTCCATTTGATCGCTATCGCTCACTCTGTCGGTCTCAAATTGACGATCGATGATGTTCAAGCCGTTTCCGACCGGATACCTTTCCTTGCCGACTTGAAGCCGTCCGGAAAGTATGTCATGGAGGACGTACACAAGATCGGTGGTATTCCTTGTAGGTTACCCCTCTGCTTTCGCTCATTCACGGCACTTCAAACTGACAAGTCGAGTCGAAACAGCCGTTCTCAAATACCTCCACCAAAACAAGCTCATCAACGGAGACATCATGACCGTTACTGGAAAGACTCTCGGAGAGAACCTCGAACAAGCGAAAGACCTCCCTCACGGCCAAGACGTTATCCGACCTCTCAGCAACCCGATCAAATCAACTGGTCACATCCGGTGAGCTTTCATTCTTGCTTCGCTGAATCCTGTCCCCGTTTCTCTGACCGTCTCGCACTCCGATTCCGCCACGCAGTATCCTCCGAGGTAACCTCGCGACTGGAGGTTGTGTTTCGAAAATCACCGGAAAGGAGGGTCTCACGTTCGAAGGTAAAGCTCGCGTATTCGACAACGAGGACGACGTCGCGAAAGCAATCGAAGCGAAATCGATCACGACGAAAGAAAAGACCGTCATCGTTCTTCGTTACCTCGGACCCAAGGGAGGACCCGGAATGCCGGAGATGCTCAAGACAACTTCGTTGGTCATGGGAGCTGGATTGGGAATGGACGTCGCCTGTGTCACTGATGGTCGCTTCTCGGGAGGAACGCACGGTTTCACTGTTGGTCACGTCGTCCCCGTTCGTTCACTCTCTATCCTCTTTCCGTCCTGTGCAATGGACTGATCTTGTCTTTTCGATTCTTGCAGGAGGCGTTCAACGGAGGAAACATCGCGTTGGTACAGGATGGAGACGTGAGTCTTTTCAGGGTCAAACGAGGAACGAGAAATCAGTTTGTTCTGGGAACTGACGAATCACCTTTCTCTTCTATTCTCGACAGATTATCCACATTGATGCTGTCAAGAACACTATCGACATGCGTGTATCTGACGAGGAGCTCGAACGTCGTCGCAAGGAGTGGAAGCCTCGGGAACCCAAGGTCAAACAGGTAAATTTCGCTTCTCTCTTCGTTGACGCTTAGAATCTTCGAGGCTGATCACACCCCTCTCATCATTGCCGACAGGGTACCCTTTACAAATACCAAAAACTTGTAGCCGACGCATCTCATGGAGCTGTCACCGATGCCTAGATTTTCCTTATTCCGTTTGTAACAAAAATGCATTTCATTTCTTTCGTATCCTTTTGACTTGTCGAGTTGTTCTCAGAGCACACGCCGACTCACTATCCCACGGCGCTGCTCGGCACGGAAAGACTGCTCACATTTCGCGAACGAGGGAAGCCACCAAGTTTTAACAGATCGTTGAGTCTTTATAGTTTCAAGTACAGGCAATGGAAGTGGGTTATATGAACGAGTGAGCGAGAACTGGTGAACACGAAAAAATGGTGGAGTGACAAAGACAGGGTTGAGCCCAGATAGAAAAGTGAAAACTGCGAGAGAGTAGAAGAAAAGTAAGAACAAGGAAGCTACAAGGCTTACGAATGAAAGTCTTTAGTGAGTTCGCTTGATCTTGGAGGAATCGGGAACACCGGGAAGAGGGAATTGAGTAGCGAAATCCTCGACTTCTTGCTTCAATTGTTTGAGAGCTTGAGCCGAAGCGCCCGAACCAGTAACGGTGCTGACGAAGTCCTTGAGGAGTTTCGAACCGGCTTCTTCTTGAGCTTGGAGGGAGATTTGAACGGCACGGTGAAGGAAGTCGGCAACCTTGACCATTTCGGGTTCCTTCATCGATCGCGAAGTGAGGGCGTTGGTACCAACTCGGACTCCTCCAGGGACGACGGCAGACTTGTCACCGGGAACGGAGTTCTTGTTGAGGGTGATCTCAGCGAGGTCGCAGATCTAAGAAGATAGACGAAAAATGTCAGTTATTGAGTAGTTGATCGAGAGACGAAGAAAGTGAAGGGTTTACCTTTTCGATCTTGGAACCGGTGAGACCGAGAGGTCGGAGATCCCAGAGAACAAGGTGGTTCTCGGATCCAGAAGTGCAGAGCTTGTAGTCGTGCTTCATGAGCTCGGCAGCGATAGTTTGGGTGTTTTTGATGATTTGAACAGCGTACTCCTTGAATGCGGGAGTAGCGGCTTGCTTGAGGGCGACAGCGATACCGGCAATAGTCTATATGTGACAATAGGAGATCGAGATGTGTCAGTCTCGCAACCGAGTAACAAGTCGAGGTAGGAAATGGCTCACGTTGTTGTGAGGTCCACCTTGGCAAGCAGGGAAGACGGCGTCGTTGATACGCTTCTCAATGTCGGATTCCTTGTCCTTGCGGAAGAAGATGAGACCGGCACGAGGACCACGAAGAGTCTTGTGGCTGCAAGACGGAAACGTCAAATACAAGGTCAGTTTTGAATTCTCGTTTTTCGAGACTTGAAAACTCGACGCGACTCACGTGGTGGTGCAGACGACGTCGCAGTATTCGAAAGGATCGTTTTGAACTTGAGCGGCGACGAGACCCGAGATGTGAGCCATATCCATCATGAGGTAAGAACCGTTGATGTCGGCGATCTTGCGAAGACGCTTGTAGTCCCAGTCACGAGGGTAGGCGGAAGCACCGCAGATGAGAATCCTAGGCTTGAAGAGGAGGGCGTTCTTCTCGAGGGCGTCGTAGTCGATCAAACCGGTCGCGGGGTCGACTTGGTAAGGGAGGGATTGGAAGTAGATCGAGGAAGCGGAGATCTTCTTCTTGGGCGTGTAGGCACCGTGAGTAAGGTGACCTCCGTCGGCGAGACCGAGACCCATGATACGGTCTTGAGGTTGAATAAGAGCGGTGAAAGTGGCGAAGTTGGCGGTCGATCCAGAGCTATTCGAGATAAAACCTTGTCAATGAGATTACGAAGAAGATGGAATGCGACGAATGGAAACGTACTAGGGTTGAACGTTGACTCCCCAGGTCTTGTCCTCGAGGTGGAAAGCTTGAAGAGCACGCTTTTGGCAGAGAACTTCGAGCTCGTCGACAACCTCGTTTCCTCCGTAGTAACGGGCACCAGGAAGACCCTCAGAGTACCTGATTCGAATAGGAAAGAGATCAGTTTCAGATCGACAATTTCGCGAGGAGAATAGAAAAGAAAACTGAAAAATTGAGACTGACTTGTTGGTGAACATGGATCCGTTGGCTTCCATAACAGCGAGGGAAGTCAAGTTCTCGGAAGCGATGAGCTCGAGACCACGGAATTGACGGAAGGTCTATCGAGCAAAGTTGCGAAAATGAAAACAGATCAGCTCAGTTTAGATTCGAGATGGTTGCCCCCTTCTTTCGCTCCTTTCCGCAGTGATCCATACTGCTTTATCCTTCCATGTAAAAGGCAAATAGAAATGAAGCCTCTCACTCCGATCCACCGATATCAAAAGGCAAGTTTCGCACTTCGCCCCACGTGCTTCCAGTCGCCTGTTTCCGCTACCTCGTGTAAGGCTGCATAGATGAGTGAATTGTAAGCTTACCTCGCGGTCAACGAGAGCTTGAACTTCGGGATCTGCCTCAGCGAGAGTGGTGTAGAGGTCCTTGTTCTAGATCAAGAGAGGTGTGCGTTAGCTCGAGCGGATCGTAGGGCTGCCTGCATGAAGCAAGGAAAAGCAAGGGAGTATTGACCTACGAAGTCATTGGGGATGGGGATGGCGGCGGACGACATGATTGAAGGAGAAGAAGTGAAAGATCTAGTAGTTGAAGAAGTGACGGATTGACGAGGAGCTGATCGCAATAGAGGGCGGGATAAAGTCCTGAGCGATTGGAGCATAGAAAGGGAGAACGGAAAGAGGGGAGCAAGCAAGGTCGATCTCGACAAAACGGGTCTCTGAAAAAAGTTGAGACTTTTTCTCTCGGCTTTTGACTCCTTCCTTTTTGCCTTATACGCCTCAGTTCGACCCTACGAGATGCCAGCTACTATAAGGAAACAGCCTACCTCTACTACGAGTACCCCGACTCCTCAGAAGAAGCGTCAACGACAATCTCCTCCTTCTTCGGTCGATTCTTCCACTCTTCCTTCAACACAGCCTCAACCAACTTCGATCAGTTCGGCTCCTCCTGTGCTCAGTGCAGTAGCTGCTAGGAGAGCTGCTCGACTCGCTAGCGCCTCTGCCTCAAGCAGTCCAGCTCCTCAAGTGCCAACTCCGGTTAAAGTCGAATCGAAACCTCAATCTCCTCAACCAGTAGAAGTCGAATCAGACTCGCCAGACTCGGCATCAGATGTAGAGAACGCCTTGTTGGCTTCAGCGCAACGTAGTAAGGGGAAAGGAAAGGGGAAACAAGTTCAGACGAAGAAGAAGGAAACTCCTTCGAGGTACTTTTCGGGAGCTCAGGAGGACAGGATGCGCGTGGATGAAGAAGAAGCGGACAGAGAATATACCGATGAGGTCAGTGAGCTACCTGCAACCCCGAAAGCAGCTCGTCCTCGTCGAAGAAGAGAGAAAACGTGAGTTTTCGATTTCTATCGGTTTACCTTGCGAAACCGCTAACTTGTTCTCATTTCAGAGCCTTCGTCGATCCGGAATGCTACTCCAACTTCCGTCTGGAAGAATCCGTGAATGCTTGGTCCACGAACGTCGTGAAAGAAGATGGGTCAAATTGCGAGGGAGTTGTATATGGGCTTCGAATCGGCGAGGTGAGCTCCTTGAGCGAGTCTGCCGTACTTCGCCAAATTACTGAAAGTCTTTTTGATCGTCGCAGGATCTCGTCATTCACGGAGCGCTCGACCTCACCCTTCTTTCCGGCTCGATTTCTCTCCTCGGTTCCTCTCTTTCTTCCCCTTCGACTGTTTCCGAACTCACCATTCCGCGACTCTCAACCTCGACCTCGCATCGTGTCTACTCTCCCGCCTCCCATCCGATTCCTCCAATCTCAGCTCTCCCAAATGACTCCAATTCGTCGAAACCCGACTCTCTTTCGCTCTACCTCGATGCTCAGATCGATATCTCTCAATTCTGCGCTGTCGTCCTCATCACACCGACTCAGACGGGGATCGAAGGGATTGAAAGCTCGCTAAAATCTGGAGGTTTGGGTTGCGCGAACGGGCTTTTCCCTTGGCCTTCGACCGCAAGTGGATCCATCTCGACGGGAAGAAGTTGGAGACTGGTGAGTTCGAGGCAATGTCTCACCAGCACTGAACAAAGAGCTGAAAGAGTCTCCGAACTTGCGATGCAGGTGACCGATCCCGTCCCAGGATTGACGATTCTGCGACAAATTGAACCTTGGTCGTCCGCACTTGCGTCTCTCGTACCTTCTCCGACCGATGAAAGCAGTACGGAGACTGTGGCGGACCCCGGACGTCTTACTGTTCTCGTCGAAGGCCCGAAACGAGTCGGAAAGAGTACTTTTTCGAAAATGCTGCTGAATCGATTGCTCGACCGGTGAGTGTCGCTCTCTCGTTGCGACTCAGCGCTTCGTATAACTGACTCCAACTTCGTCATGGATAGCTACGAAGCTGTGGCTTACCTCGATACAGATCTGGGTCAACCCGAGTTCTCGACGCCTGGATTCGTCTCGCTCAACGTTTTGCGCAAACCTACCTTCGGTCAGTCGTGATACTTCTTCAAGCTGAGCTCTTGAAGGTGGCACTCACGTCGACATACGAAACAGGTCCCGCTTTTACGCATCTCTCCCTTCCAGTCTCTTCCCAATTCCTCGGTTCGACCTCACCAGCTTCAGATCCGACCAGTTACATGGCGGCGATCTCGGCTCTTCTCGCCATCTACGCACTCCAGGTCGAATACCCTCTCCTCGACGAACCCGTTCCTTCCAATCCTCGAAGGAGACATCACTACCACAGTCAGAATCAACCGAGATCGTCAGGTGTTGGTGCAGGAGGAAAAGTCCGAGAGCGAGTTCCGCTCGTGATCAACACGCAAGGATGGGTTAAAGGTCTCGGGGGAGATTTACTCGCGAAGCTCAAAGCGGAAAGCCAACCTACGCACGTTTGCTCTTTCGTTTCTCCCTACGATTCGGAAGACAATGGAGGTTATTCGGATGGACAACAACCCGAATTCGTTTCAGTTGCCGCTCAAGAAGACAACCTCCCTTATCGACTCTTCACTCTGCCCGCCGCCCCTTCGAATCCTCTCGAATCGAAATGGACCGCCTCGGATTATCGCACGCTCTCTTTCGTCTCCTACTTCCACTCGAATCTCATCGATGCCCCGACGGATTCCTCGCCCAGCAGTCTCTTCCCTTCGACCTGGAATTTCTCCTCTCCTCTCATCGCTCAAACCCCTTATTCGCTCGACTGGAAACGAGAAGCTGGCCAAATTTCATCAGTCCACCTTCTCGACGGCGAAGATATCCCTTACGAAAACATCCTCCACGTCCTCAACGGCAGTCTCGTCGCGATCGTCGAAACTAGTTCTTCGCCCGACGCCGTTCCTCTACCTTCGACCTCTTCATTCCCCTACGATCCCACTTCGACTGTTCCCTCTCCTTCCGTCTCTCGATCACTCGGGCTCGGGCTAATCCGCTCCATCAACCCCTCCTCGACTTCCCTCCATCTCCTCACTCCGATTCCACCTCCGTCGTCCTCAATCTCTCTCGTCAAAGGATCCCTCGAGTTACCTCTCGCCCTCATGCTCGATCATACGGCTTCGGAAGCGGAAAGGGAACAAGGTTTAAAGGGGGTTAGTTGGAAAGATGTACCGTTTTTGAGTGTCGAGGAAGGGGAAGGAGCGGGTAGGAGGAGGGTCAGGAGGAATTTGATGAGAAGGGGACATGCTTAGAGAGAGAGAAAGTCGTTGTATTTGTGGAAGCTGTGTTGCAACAAGCTCGACGAAGGCTTGCGAAAGGAACGAAGAGCTGCTCGAGACAAGAGTCACAATCGCGCCTCATTTTGGGAATGGGCGGGAGTGAAGATGCAAGTCCTCGTTCGCCGAGGACCAAGCTCGAGACGAGAGATGATGGCTTTACGTACTATAATAAGTTCTTGCAACCATGCAGCGCTCCTTTCGCTTCTCAAGTCCTGTTATCTTCATCTCTTGAGACGTCGGATCGTTTGTATCTTTTAACGGTCTGATCGCTCACTAGATCGGGACAACGAGGAACTGAGGCAGCGGACGGGGAATTGGGAAGCTTTTGAGCCCTTGCACTTTCAAGTTTTGAAGCTGAAGATTGGTCGAAGACGGAAGAATGGGGAGTCAAGGATCTCGCAAGCAAAAACTTGACAGTCGTGCAAACGTTTTGGTCCGATCGTATAATGGTTAGTACACAAGGTTCTGATCTGCTTGTAAAAGACGATTATCCTTGTAATCGGGGTTCGATCCCCCGTCAGACCTTTCTCTTTTTGTCGTTCATCCTTGCCTGTGACGTCTCCTTCTTTTGCTACCGCACACCGTGGTTCGGGTCAACGCCCACCGAGCGGAAGGCACCGGGTCGCATCCCTTGCGCAAGTTCAGCTGCAGTTGAGCGCTGCAGGGGAAGCGGACGAAGAGAGAATTTTGACACTGCAGAGAATTCAACCGGAATTCAACTGCTCGGCGTTTGAGCTCGCATGCCAAAGAATAGAGGAGCGCTTGACAGCGAGAGCAAGCCGAGAGATCGATCTTGCCTGGAAGCCCCACCCCTATCGCGCAAATGCGACGAAAGAAGCGAGAAAGGGAGAGAACGGATCCAAGCTCTGATTCCAGGCCCTGTTCCTGCTGGAAGTAAGCCGGATAGAAAACAACCACCCAGTCGATAAGGCTTGTAAGGCAGGTCACTAGGTATCGATGCGGTGTGATCGAGACGAGGAACAAGAAACAAAAGTTCTATCAGGCGCGAGAACAACGCTCGAAGACTGCCTTTTCTTGCGACGGCCAGACGTGCCCACGCAATATGATGCGTCACCGAGATCAGCTGACCTCTGCGAACGTAAGTAGAGGTGGTTCAAAGCGGAGAACGAAAAAAAAAAAAACACCGCGAAGAAGTGTAAAAAGAAAAAAAGAACATCTTCCTGGCCGGGAATTGAACCCGGGTCCCACGCGTGACAGGCGTGTATACTAGCCACTATACTACCAAGAACTCGCTTTGATGTCTAGATTGTAATTTTGCCAGATATAGACTGCCGGATATAAACTACTTGATATTCTTCTCTCCCCTTTCCGTCATCAAACCTGCAGCCAGGCGCACTCACTGCTCCTGAGCAGCTGACGAAGCAGTTCAGCCATCAAGGGGACGAGGAAACAACGAGAAGGGCGGCAGTTCTGGTCGAGGAGTAAAAGATAATCAGCTTGCTTTCGAACACGCTGCTTTCTAGCATTCTCGCTACTGACTCTCTCGTAACAGCTCGAGCTCCAGAGACAGGTCATTGACTGTGAGCACAAGAAGTGCTTTTGTATTTCGCAACCGACAGCAGGGGAAAGAACACTGAATCTCAACAGAAAGCTAAAAAAAACAAAGTGCACGCTCGTCGAAAGCAAGAAAGGAAGGAAGAAGGAAGGGAGAACGTGCCAACAACACCAAAAACAACGGAACGACAATATATACTGAAATAAGTGGGAAAATGATATAACGAGAGAGAGAGAGACGATAAATAAAGATAAGTTAAGTTCAGAGAATGACGTTTTTACTGCCTCAATCCGTTCCTCTGTTGCTGCCTTTGTTGTTGATGTGAGACTTCACTCGTAGGTAACCTCATTCGTTTGTACCCTGATCCCGAACTCAAGGACGCGGCGTCGTCGTTCCCTCGAAGATGTGACCTCGCGACTTTGTTCGGTCGTTTCATCGTGACGGGCGTGGGAGGTAATTCGGCGGTTCGTTCGTCGTGTCCATGAGGTTTGTTGACGGCTGCTACGGCTTCTTGTGGTTCAGCCGTGGTCGAAGTCGAGGAACTCGCACGTAACGCTTGAAGGAAAGAGGAAGGCGGAGTCGAAGGGATTTTGGGAGGAGCAGGAGGGAATAACAGTTTGGGCGTCGTGTAGGTGAAGGGATCGTCGGCGGGACAGGAGGAAGTGAGAACAGCGGTGAAAGGGATCGAAGTATGGATTCTTTCTCCTCGTCTGTCGAAACAAGCGCGTTAGCCCTCACACGTCTCATTAGAAAAATGAGAGAGTGGGAAGACTCACTTGACATAGGTCAAAGTTTCAGGTCTCTTTAATTCTCCTTTCGATTGATTCCTCTTGAACATTTCGTCGTTGTTATCCAAGAATGGGTTGTCCGGATCATCCCATCCCATCATCTCTCTACGTTTCCTCAGTTCTTCCTCCTCTTCTTCTCGTAAACGTTCTTCCTGTAGTTGAGAACGAGTCTTCTGTGGTGGAGTGATGTTTTGGTTCAGTTTGATTCGATCGGGGTCTACTCTTCTCCGCGAGTGTCGAGTTGGAGAAGTCAAGTTGTGAGGGTGTTCGGGAGAAGACGAGACATTCTGTGGTGGTCGACAAGTCGTTGAGGAGGAGGTAGAGTGAGAATCCGAGGAGGACGAGGAGGAAAGGAAGAACGGGTTGAGTAACTGTTTCCTCGACGCCCTTGAAGCGCTCGTCGCGGTTGATACATTGACTGGAGACCCCAATGCGAGAGTTGCGAGTCTCTTTGAGGTGTTGCGCTTCTTGAGAGGAGGTTCATCACTCGTCGATTCTTCATTGTCGTCACTCGCGAGTTCGTCCACCTCATCCTCCCGCGGTGATTGACTGAGTAAGGTGTGTGATCTCTTTGACGCGCGAGATAAGGCCATAGAGGGGTTCGAATGGCGATTACGTCCGTTCATCACGTTGAAGTCTTCCTCCTCCATTTCTTCTTCGTCGTCGGAGAGGTTCATTCGAGTGTCGGCTGGTGGAGAAGGTAGAGAGCACATTGAGGAAGTACGCTGCATCATGTTCGACATGGTTGATATGAGGGGAAAAGGAGGCTGGCGAGTGGGAGGAGTTTCGAAGGTGAAAGAGGGGGTAGTCCTGCTACCGTTCAGAGTCGTATAAAGTAAAGCTAAGAGTGGTATAACGGGCGTATAAAGTCGAGAGTTGGGAGATGAGGTTTGGATGAGGAGTAAGGACAAGGGGATTCTCAGAGAAAGATTTCACCAATTTCGCGTCACACGTCGGAACACGTACGAAGTCTTTGTCCTCTCGAGCTAGGATCTTGCACACTGTCCAGGATGTACAGTCGCTGCATTGTTTCGCGAACTTACGCTGCTCTCGCGGCAGAAAAAGGTCATAGCGAAAATAAATGGACTTGTTCGCTCGCTCTGTAGTATGTACAGTCGCTGAACTCACTTTGAAACGCACGTACAAGTACGAAGCATACAAGACAGTCGATTGAATCGTTGAAGATTCGAGAGATGCCAAGAGACAACAAACACAAGCGCGCGCGACGTTTGGAATTTTGAATCGAAGTTTGTTGCTCTCTTCTTCTCCCCTCTCTCTCCACTTTCAACTCTTCACGTTTCTCGCCAACGAACTCTCCAAGCCGGACCTTGGGATCTCTAGTAACGCTCGACCAACTCGTCTCACACTCTCTTTCAGCCCTTTCAAGCGCAAAACCCCCCTTCCTTCTCTCTTTCACCGAACGCTCTCCCTCGTCCTTCCCCTTCTTCTTCCTTCAATACTTACCATGAAGACCTCATCATCTATCGCTCTATTGGCTCTCGCCGCTGCTTCAACCGTTCAAGCTCAAGGTATCGTTGACAACGTGAAAACTTTCGTCAAACTCGCCGTTCGTTTCCTTCAACTTTCTCTGTCGCTCTCTCGCATCGCGCCAACTGATCACCTCGCCCGTTACATAGACTTCAGCGATTGAACTCGATGGTGATTTCTTCATTCAGGTCAGTCCGTCTTTCTTTTGCACACGCGCCCCTCTTGAGAAAGAAGGGGAAGAACCCGTTCGCAAACCGTCCACCTCTGGAATGTTTCTTCTTCGACTCGCGAACGCGTTACTGATCTCTCCCCGTTCGTCCTCTCATCGACAAACAGAACGCAAAGACGGGCAAATACCTCTACTTTGACCGGTAAGTCGTCGTTCAACTTTTTTTGTTTGTCGATTCGCGCCAAGACAACCCGTTCCTCTCTTCTTCTTTTTTTGCTGAACAATCTTCTCTCGATGATAGACCTGGAGACACGACCAACTTGATCACGGGTAACGACAAACGACCTGTCACTTTGGGACAAGATTCTCAATACGGTCAATCGGGAGTGAAATGGCAAACTTGGGCCGGAACTTATATTCGAGGTCTCGAGAAGTGCGCCTCGTCTCAATGGGGTCACGATGAGGGATACAACATCGCCGCCGTCTCTTACGCTTGCAGTAAGTTCACCCCTCCCTTACATTGATCCCTTCTCAATCTTCCTTGCACGGACCGAGCGAAAGCAACTGACCTCGTTTCCTGCCCCCGCTCAAACAGAGGTAGGAGGACACAAGGACGGTTCCGACACTCTTGAAGTCGCGAAACAATTCTGGAAACTCGTGCGTTCTATCGACGTCTTTCCTTCTCCTTCTCACTTCGACGCTGACATTCTTCCCTCTCGTTTGTGTCCACGTTCATACAGGTCCCCTGCGGTTCTCAATCTGACAACTCGGACAACTCGGACAACTCCGACGACTCTGACGACTCGAACAAGGTCGTGAACCTCAACGCGAAAGTCAAGCTCGCCTCTACCGATTTCTCCTCGTCATCCGACAGCTCCTCTTCCCGCACCTTGAAGGCCTCGTCCTCGACCGACTCCTCTTCCTCCGCCTCTTCTTCCTCTTCCGACGACAACGAGCCCTGGAAACCTCTCCAAACTCAAACTCTCGTCAAGTCTGACCGATCGACTTGGATCTGTCGTCACCCTGGGTACTGGTTAGCTCGTCACCCGAAATACGTCTACGAAGCCGGACACGTCGAGTGCAAGGACGACCTCGAGAACTACTTGCAACAACAGAAGAAGCGCGAATTGGGATTCAAATCTCACGAGAGGATGCACAAGCGCAACAAGAGGTCTCTCGTTGAGAAACGGGCTCCTTCTCACCGTGTTTGCATGTAAGTCAACGATTCTCTTTTTTCGAGGTTCCGTTGCGTTGCGATGAAAAAAAACTGATCCCTCGTCGGGTTGTCTCTTCTCTTCAGGCTCGCCGTTGACCACTCTCTCGATATGGACACTCGAGCGATCACCCCGAATGTCATGGACACTTTCGGTGGATACAAATCAGTCGCCCTCGCCAACTTCGACGAGGTGAGTCTAAGCTCTTTCCTCCTCTAATCTTTTCCCACCCGTTTATTGACGATTCTCCTGCTGTACACAGTCCGACGAGGCCCAACACTGGATCGTCACTTCTGCCTAAGTCTAGACCTGTCTCTCCCCCTCTTCCCCCCTTTTGGCGCCGTTGTGTTTTGTCCTTTTTCTGGCAGCCTCTTCCCTTTCCTCTTCCTCCGTTCCCCCCTTCGTTCTTTCTCTTCCGTATCCCCACCTTTTTAAACCTCTTTCTTCCCTCATGAAAGGGTGCCCACGTTCATTTCTACATCACGTTTTTCACTCATGACTCCTTTTTACGTCCTCCTCCCTCTCTTTGTGCATCTCTCTCTCTTACTTATGTTCTCCCCCTTCTTCTTCTTCGCTTTCTTTGCTTTTATCGTGCATATACTACAAACTCACTGCTAGTCAGGAGTTTCTTTTCGCTGTTTACCCGTTGCTGCGTCGCAAAGCTCTCGTTCTTCAAAAACTTGACTCAGTGAGTGAGACAGACTCGCGAGTCCAGCGGACGAGAGCAGTCGAGATGAGGGCGATATAGACAGGGAATATAGTACAAAGCATTGGGAGCGGTAAGCTACAGAAACGATAGAGCAGGGAAAAGTGAAGAGAGAAAAAGGAAATCTGGGACTGTTCGAGCATGGGGTGCCGCGAATCAACTCTTCTCGATTCCTACTGGGTGGCTCCATATCCTCCACCTTGACCATAAGCAGGTTGAGAGTGTCCATAAGCGGGAGGCGCTGCGACAGGTGCGTATTCTCCATTTCCTATCATCCGCCGCAACAAGCTCGCGTCAGTTCATTCCGAGTCTCAGATGCGGGCAGGAGGGGAAGAGCGGGTACGTACCGAGGTATTGGAATCCACCTTTACCGTATCGTTCTTCGGCTTGGGCGTTCTTGTAGATTAACCACTGTTTTTCGATTTTCAGCGAGAATAAGGGTCAGCTTGAGTCTGTCAGTCTCCTCTTCGATCTCTACATTGAAACGAGGATTCCCAAGGAACACTTACGAATGCGTGAAGGTGACCAGGGATGTAACTAAGCGAGGCAGAAGCGAAGACGAAGGAGACGAGGACCCGGAGAGTCAGCTTTTTCGTCACGGCGAGACGTAGGGGCGGGTTCGAGATAGTCACGTACCCTAGCATTGTCAAAGCGATGTTGATCAAGAGGTCACAAGAGCACCCGGTAAGGATTCCGGCTGCGGCAGGCGGGAAGAGAATCGCGACGAGAATGAGGAGAACTGTTTGCAAAGACGAAAGGACATCAGTACAACCCCGAGTCCTTGAAGGGTCTGTGAGTGCTCTCTTGCTCGAGGGAACGGTTGGAGGCGTAGTGTCGGGCGGTGTTTTGAGGTTGGAGATGAAGATAACGAGGGGGCTTTGTTTGGGTGAAGACGACTCACTGTCAGATGTGCGAGCCATATCGAGGGTTGCGATTGAGTGGTGTGTCGAGTGAGTGTGTGGGACGAAGTGAAGTGAAGAAAGAGAGGTTCGAAGGCGGTGAATTGAAATCGTCATCGCTTTGGATTTTTGAGAGAATTTCGAGCTCAACTGCTATCACGAGTCCTGTACCGTCGAGGATAGTAGGGGCTGTACAACAACAACTGAATCTCCTTTGCATCTATCGGAAAGACAGGTAAATACAATCTAAAGTAAAATTATTCTGTAGTCCATTCTTCCTTCCCGCCTGCTGATTCCACCACCCGCGCGCTCACCACCAGCTCACCGCCAGCTCACCGCCAGCTCATGGTTTCCAGCCAAAAACCGCCCTCTCGACTCCCCATGGATCCGAAACGATCTCCGCCTTGTATCCTCGACTCCTCAACATTTTCCCAACTTCTTGAGCCTGTCCTTTCCCTACTTCGAACGCTACATTCGGTGGTCGATGTTGTCCTCCTCCTCTTCCTTGTTTCTGATCCTTGTTCGCGAGGAGGTCGTCGAGAATCGAAGTGATCTTCCGATAAAAGATCAATCCGTCATCTCTCCCTTCTCCGGCTCCCTTTTCCGCCTCTCCTCCGCCTGGACTTGAAAACGGTAGTTCACCGACGAGCGCTTTCCGATCTTCCCAATTCTTGACACTCAGATCCAACCCTTCGTATTCCTTCTTCGTAATATAAGGTGGATTCGAAACGACCAAATCGAACGCCTCTCCCTCTCCCTCTGCGCCTCCTCCTCCTCCTCCTAGTCTTTTGACGCTCGTGACGAAGTCTTCTGAAAAGAGGTCCATCTGATGAACCGATACCGTCTCGCCCAGACTACACCTTTCAGCGTTTTCTCGCGCCAATTCAACCGCCAAAGGAGATTGATCAATCGCGATTGTTTCCAATCTCAGTCCCGTCCTCGTCTCGGTTGGAGTTTCTTGTGATGGCAAGAGGGATTGAGAGAGTCCTAGAGCGATACATCCCGACCCAGTTCCAATATCGAGAATTCGAAACTTTCTTTGTGTTGTCGGAGAATCCGAGGAGGTAGAGCTGGCCGTAAAGTCGACGGAAGAGAGGATGGTTTGCGAGAGATGAAGAACCCAGTGTTCGGTTTCCGGACGAGGGACTAGGATTGGAGGTCTAACGAGGAGATCGACGGGTAAAGGGTGGAACGGTTGACTGCCTACTTCCCTCTTTTCTCCATCAGTTTCGGCCCTCACTCGCAGTGTGAAATTATCAAGCTCACCTAGAATATAAGCGAGAGGTTTATGATCCTTGATGATTGAATCGACCAAATGCGAAAGTTTAGTCTGCCAATTCCCTGAACCGTACCCTTGAGATCTCGCATGTTGTTCCAACCATGTCAATTCTTGAGCTGCTACTTGTTCGTGGACTCGAAGGGGGAGGTCGGGGTCGAGGGAGTGGTAGTGAGAGGAGAGCTTCTGCTTGAGGATAGAGACAGTACCGGATGAGGTCGTGTAGGGACGAATCAGGGGTGCTGGAGGTAACAGAGGGCGTATGCGACTCGTAAGCCGCCACGGGGACGCCACGGTGCCGTCTCGAGGTCCGGTTCGAGAGAAATCAAGATCAAAGAGCAAAATCTCGGATCAGAGCTGCCCTTTCCTTCATTCCTTTCTCTCCATTCGAACGTAAGCTCCTAACACCCATACGACGTTCACTCACGCCAGCGAACGGCGGCTAGGTCCACACAATTTCCCCACCAATTCTTCTCGAACCCGATCCTCGCTCTCTTCTGCTCTCCCTAGTCTCCAATCGATGGAGCCCACAGCGGTAGAAGGTCTCCCTATCGATATCCTTCACTACCTGATCGAACAAACGCTCCCATCCTTCCTCTCTCCCATCCCTCGCACTCGTCTTCTCCTGTCCCTCTGTCTCGTCTCCCACTCCTTCCTCTCAATAGCCCAACCCGTCCTCTATCGTTCCCCATTCCTATCCTTCGATCCACCCGACACGACTCCTCCCGGTCGCACCTATTACCGAATCGCTCAACTCTTGAAAACCCTCACGAAACGGCCAGACCTAACGAGGAGAGTGAAGAGGTTAGAGTCGTTGGGTAGGTGGAGTACGAGGTGTTTGTCGGAAGGGGTACCAAATAGGAAAGAGGTTTCGAAAGTCATGTTGGAGTTGGTGAGGACGGTCATTGCGAGAGGAGGGACGAATCTACGGGTTTTGTCGTTCCCGTTCGTCACGGCTTCGGATAAGGGAGAGTTTCTCGCAATCCTCTCTTCTCACAGACAGGAGGAGGACGATCATGAGGAGACCGACGACTGGAGAGAGGGAGGAGACAGGATCGAGGAAATCCTGTTTGGAGAAGGAGGAGCCTTCGAGCCGTCAATGGATCCTTGGGTTATCAACCTCGACCAACAAGTTCGAGAAGAATGGGGAGTCGCGAGGTTTACTATTAACGACTTCCGCCGTCTCTACAACCACGAAGGGGGGACATTGAGAGGAGTGAAGAAATTCAGGTTAATGGCTAGGTTAAGGGTGGAAGATCCTCTGGAGGACGACGACGAGTTGATCGACGAAGAAGGCGGACGACAGGATGAGGAAAAGTTCGAGTTCCGGCTGGAACAGTTCGAGTTGAACCTGTTGAGAAACTCGAAACTCTCCTTCAACTACCTCGATCGACTCCTTCGATCTTCCCGGGATACCCTTACGACTCTCATCCTGAAAGAGCATCAATTCCGCTCTCCTTCAACACTGTACCGGTTTTTGGAGGCTTACGGGATGAATCTACGGGTGTTGAGAACTGCCTCCTCGAATCAATACGACGATAATCGTCCTCTCCTCGAGACGATCGTTCGGTCCTGTCAAAACCTACGGAGTCTGACGATCGGGTCTCCGACTCGGAACGCCCTAGGTGACGCTCTCGAATTGTTGTCGAGCTCGGAAGGAGAACTCTGGAGAAAGTTGGAGTTTCTGGAGCTCTCGAATTGTTATTCCCTTACCTTCTTCCCGTGTACTAGTTCATTCGGAGCGGAAGAGGAAGGGCGGCAGTCTGAGCGAGTCCAAGAATTGTCACGTATTTTGTTCCATTTCGACAGTTTGAAGACCCTGATCATTGGACCTCAACACCGAACGATCGAGGACGGCTACGAGCAGGAAAGGAGCGTCGGGAAGTACTTTCGAGATTTGGATGGCGTTAGGGAGATAGGACGGAGGAGGAAAGCGAGGGAGATAAAGAGTTGCGTATCATTCTGGGAGTGGAAAGTGGAAGTTGGAGATGGCTGAGACGTATACACATGCAGTATCTTACACTTATGCCGTCGCGCCCTCGGTCCCAGAGCAGAGCGAAGCATCTGGGCGAGATTGAGATCCCGGAGCGCAACAAAATGTGAAAGGCCGGTCGCTACCCTTTCCCCTTCTCTCGTATGATTGCCCTCTCTCGACTGGGCCCACAACTCTGTTTTCTATACTGCTGTTTCAAGGGGTTCGTAATAAGCGAATTGTAACCATTTTCTCTCTTCAACAGAATTCCAGCCCGACTACATACTGCCGTTCCCAGTTTAGTGGTGTCCAGCCTTGGACTTCTCTTCGTGTTCGAGGTCGTTGATGAAGTTTTGGATGAAAGCGGTTTCCTCCTCACTGTTTCGAGTGTCGCACAGAAAGACGAAACATGATTAGTATTTACGAGATGCAGACTCCCGCGTTGCGACAAGGCGCTGTCGATCAATAGGAAATACTTGTCTGAAGCTTACGAAGTGGAGTTAGCCTTAGCGGAGGCAGTTTCGGGGACAGCGACCTTGTCGGATCCACCTCGCATCGCAGCCCATGCTCCGAGTCCGGTGAGACCGTAAACTCCGAGAGCGATGTACTCGTTGAGGATCTTCTTTCCGGCGATAGTGCTACACGATAAATCAGGGGAGAAGAGGGTTGCAAAGATGAAGGGAGGAGGGAGAGGGCGGAAGAGAAAGAGTCAGCGGAAGAGTTCACGGAGGATCCGGTGCGCTTGCTTAGCTGATATGAGCCTGGTTCTGGTAGTCTGAGTGCTTCGGAGGGAATAGTCGACGAGTTGACGCGATCTGAGGACAGATGAGATTTTGATCTTTGGCACTTGGCGTCGTCGCAGGGGTCGAGAGAGCGCCGTCGAGCTCCACTGAAGAGTTTCGAGAGTAAGTGCAACTCACTAAGACATGTCGTGCGAGAGCTGAAGTAGAGATCGAAGGAGACTAGTGGAAGGGTAATCCGGCAATTTCAGTTCAAGTCTCTCCTTACAATCAACTTTACCTCAACTTTCACACACGAGATGCTAAACACGATCAGGGGGATAGTGTCTGGGAAGAAGGCGAGGTATCAGGAGGAAGGATTCGACCTAGACCTCGTAAGAGTGACCGTGAGCTCCCTTTCTTGTTCCCTCAACTTGGCGTCATTGACAGAGTTTTTCTCTACTCTTGCGCTCGCTCGATTACAGGATAGGATGATCATCATGGGATACCCTGCAGCTGGCCTCGCTTCCCTGTATCGCAACAAGCGGTGAGCTCTTTCCCTCTCTTTCCCTCTCGCGCCGAAACCTCGTCTAACCCAATCTTCATTTGTTCGCAAGGTCCGACGTTCTGAAATTCCTCGAACCATACGCTCCACACTATCGGATCTTCAATCTCTGTCCTCTGTACGAGAACAGCTACGATGCGAACGAGATTGCCCATGAAAACGTCAAACGAGAAGAAGGGAATTCTGCTGTCGAGAGGTACCCTTGGCCAGATCATCATCCTCCACCGCTCAGTATGTTCAGGATTATGGTCGAGGGCGCGAAGAAATGGTATGAAGCAGATGAGAGGAACGTGATTGTCATTCATTGCAAAGTGAGCTCGGAAACTTTCTCCTTTCCCCCTCCCGCCAATAGCTGACTCGCTGTGTTTCGCTCTAGGCTGGCAAAGGAAGGCAAGCTCAACACGTTGCTCGCATGGAACCAAGCGACCGTAGACTAACCCATTGTTTGGAATTTTTTAGATCTGGCACTTTCGCCATTTCGATTCTGATGGCTCTGCCTAATCTACCTTCTGAGCCTTCATCTCCAAACAAGCGCCAGACTATACAGGCCGGCAAGGAGGAAGAGGGAGACGGATCAGGAACGGGAGAAGCTGAGGATTCAACAGACCCCACCACTACTCGAGATCTTCCACAATACTCGAAAGAAGATGCTGAACGGTTAGGGATGAATGAGAAACTAGAGTGCGGAATCCTGTCTCCTTAAGTCAACATTGAACTGACTAGGATAGTGGGTTTTGTACAGCTGGTTACTCAAGTTTCATACGCATAGGAGGATGAAACCCAACGTGAAGAACCTCGGAGTTTCCATCTCTTCACAACGAAGGTTCTTGCGTTACTGGGCTCGACTCCTCGAAGGTGATGATCCTCGTTCGCTGCCTTCGACGACGAGTGGGAAGAGACTCGTCGTGCTCGAGTATGTGAGAGTTATTGGAGATGGGTTGAAAGGACCTCAAGGGAGGATATTCGGAGTTGGGAACGATAAGATTGCCGTACAGGTTCGTTGCTCTGCTCATCTATCGCCATTCGCGTCGGTTAAGCTCACACTCCCTGTCGCGAACAGGTCTGGAAATACAAAAATTCCATCGTCGACAACTTGCGGGAACGAGAACTCGATCTCCTCAACGGCGTCACAAAACAAGGAGACGATGAAACCAATTGGAACGATAGAGACACAATGTTTGAACGCATCGGAGGTTTCGTCGAATCTGCACAATCTCCTCCTTCATCAGGAGGAGCGACGAACCTCACCACGAGCTCTTCGAGATCGACTCTCGAGGTACCGAGAACCGAGACGGACGAGAACGCTCTCGAAGAGTACGCCTCAACCGCCTCTACCGTTTCTCCATATCCGTCTTCTTCTGGAACTTCAACTCCTCATCCGTCCGCGACTTCGACTCGGGAGAAATACCTAATCCCTCACAGTTCTTACCTCTCCCCTGCCTCTACGACTGTACGTTCCGACTCGGAAGCGAAATCTCAAGTGGAGAAGGATGGAGGGATCGTAATTGACGGCGAGAGGGAAATCATGTTGAAATTCCTCGTCGGAGAAACTGGGAAAAAACACGGAAAACTTCCTACAATGGTTCGTTTCATCTTTCCTCTACCGTCTTGCGTATTTGATGCTAACAGTAGCGGGAAGGTATCTAAACAGGCTGCTCTCGCAATTTCATGGTTCATTCCGCTATTCGAGCAACCCGGTCAGAGCGGAGAAAAGGTCAGGATGACGCTAGGAGCGAAGGATTTGGATTTCGTAAAGAGCTTTGCGGGGATTGATCAGGTCGAGATTGGCTGGAGATGGGTATAAAGAGGAACTCTGTGTTCGAGAGAAGTTTGGTTTTTGGCTCGTGTTTTCTCCCCAAGTCCGCTTGTTGTATCCTAGCCTCCTTATTCTGTCTATACTAGAACCTTTTGATATCGATGTTGCTTATTTGTCTGGACCTTTAATCGTTCGAATCTACTCTCACTCTGCGCAAATCTGTACGAGAGAGATCGTCGATAGTCAAAGCTCCTAGTTCTACCTCAAATCTCGATTCCAGGTTTTTCTCGATGCTGCTGATGCTCTGCTGCTTCCTCAGTGTTACCGTGTACTGTCTTCTAGTACAGAAGCGAGATTGTCTGGAAGATTCGAGTTTGCGAAAGGCTTGAACCTTATAAACGCGTTATTGGCGGCCGTCTTTACCGAAGTATTGGCCAGATGTCCGAGCGGTTAAGGAGATAGACTCGAATCATCGTTCGTCATCTATTAGGCTTTGCCTGCGCAGGTTCAAATCCTGCTCTGGTCGCAGTAACCTTTTGCCGTTTGAGCGCTCGAGAGACTTTTTGCCTTTCGACCTCAAATGTTCGAGGGACGCTCCAAGCTACCACTCTCCGGTTGTGTGAACGAATCTACCGACTCATGGTCGGGCAGAATCATTGCCGACAAGAACGGTTGGTTCGCAACGCTGTCTTGATTTTGCGAATGAACTCTGCAGACTGCTCGAGCACTGTCAAACGAGACAGAAGCCGAAGTAACTCAGGAGTAATAAGATGTTACACATACATATCACAAGGGGGGCAAACGTGAGCGAATGAATAGTACAAGCAAAAAAAAAAGATGAATCGAAAGACACAAGCGCGAAAATGGCACACCCTCTCCTCCAGTTCTTCGCCTCCTTGCGCCGATAACTGTTACATCCATCGCATACTGGTACACGCCGAGACCCTGTCTTCCCCCCCTCTCCCACTTGATGGGTTTACCCCGTTCTCCTCCTTGTTCTCCCTTGCCGCTCGAGCTTATCCACGTCTGCGCTTTGGCTTGCACGCCATCCTCTTCTTCTCCCCTCTCGCCGTGAACAAAGTTGTGGGAGTTTGTTTGACCTTGAATCCTTTCGAACTCCTGTATGCTTCACGACGAGAAACTCTCGGACCTGAAGTCGAGATCTTTTGTTTTGGTTCTTCTTCTTCCGTGGCGGTCGGTTCTCCTTCTACTTGCATACCTACTCGTACATAGTCCGAAAATGTCAGCTCAACGAGAAAGAGCATGTCAGAAATGAAAATGAGCTAGCTAACCTCCTTCAACATTCTCTCCCTCTTTCACGGGTTCGTCCCCCTCTTCCTCCTCGTCCGTTTCGAATCCCTCTTGTTTCCTCTCCCACTCCTGTTTATCCGTCAACGCTTTCGGTTTCAACGCCGATTTCTTCAATTGATCGTTCAATCGAGCCATTCGAATGTCTTCTGCCATCTTATACGCCGATCTGCAATGCATTCGAGTCATCAGCAAGAGATACTACTGAATTAGTGCTGGGACAGGGGATAGTTACTTGGGATCTTCACGTTTGACAGCACGGAAGTGTCGTTTAGATTTAGAACGGAGTGATTTAGCCTATCCACACGCTCAGTCAGCTCAACGCGCGAGGTAGCCAGACTGATTCTGAACGCTTACCATTGTGTGTGTAGAGTAAAGAGTAGTCAAGTGAGGAGGTAGAAGTTGAAAGTTGAGAAAAATTCCGAAGAGATGAAGAAAACTTCCCCTTGCGCTTCTTCTCTCTCCTTCACCGATACCGACTGCTCAGACACAACAGTCAAGCACTCTCCAGTATGCCGGCGAATACCAAGAGATCGGCCACGAAGCAGCAGAAGACCAAGAAGGGGAAACAATCCACGACAGTTCCGGTTCCAGTAGTTTCACCAAAGACTAAACTATCAAAAGCTACCAAAGTACCATTACCACGAGAATCATCCCCGGATGTACAAGATCTAGCTCCCACCGACTCGGAAGACGAAGATGGAGATTTACTCGAATTCGATGAGGAGGAGGAGGAGGATTTAGAGATGCAACCTTTGAGTGGTGAGGAAGATTCAGATGAAGATGTTAGTGGAAGTGAGGATGAATCGGAAGATGTTACACCGGAAGCGATGGAGAGAATGATGGAATTGTTGGGGGAAGTCGATGCGGCTGAATTGGGTCTACTTGGTCCTGAAGACGACGATGAAGACGAAGAGGAGGAAGAGGGATCCGACGAAGAGGAAGAAGATGACGATGAGAAGGACGAGGAAGAAGAAGAGGAGGCGCTTTATGAGGAGTTGGAGGAAGCGGATACCGATGTCGTTCCTGTTGAGAAGAATACGACGAACGATAAGGTACGCTCCTTTTATCTCTCTCTACCTTAGTTCACCATGGATTGTGATTGACGGTTTAAACTCGAACGCGAATCTAGGTCGCACTCGAACGAGTATTAGCCTCGATTCAAGTGAAAACAAACTTTTTCGATACTTTAACCCTCGTGAACCCTGTCCCTCTCCACGTTCCCGACGCTTCAAACGATCTCGAACGTGAACTCGAATTGTACGTTACTCTCCCCTTCCTCTCCCTTTCTCTCGCCTTCGTGAGCTTATACTCTCCATTTCGATTAAATTAGTTACAAACAATCCCTCTGGGCCGCAACCCACGCCGAATCCCTCTTCACAAAAGCCTCCCTTCCCTTCCATCGCCCTTCGGACTATTTCGCCGAAATGGTTAAAACCGACGATCACATGTCGAAGATTCGACAATCTCTCTTGGACGAACAAGCCGGGATGAAGGCGAGTGAGGAAGCGAGGAAATTGAGGGAATTGAAGAAGTTTGGGAAGAAGGTACAGGTTGAGAAGATTAGGGAGAGGGAGAAGGAGAAGAAGGCGGTTGGGGAACGGTTGGAGAGTCTCAAAAAGAGTAAGTTTTCCTTTTTCTTCTTCCTGGCTCTCTCACTTGACTGACTCGTGTATTTGTGCGCGCTCGTAGAACGTAAGAATGGAGACGCTTTCACTTCTACTGAAGATTTCGATGTCGCTCTCGAGGACGCACTCGCGACTTCGTCTTCTGCAAACAAGAAACAAAAAATGAATGAATCTGAGCGACCAGGACGAGGTCGAAAAGGGTTGACTCGTAAAGGACGAGATTCGAAGTTTGGGTTCGGAGGAGGAGCAGGGAGGAGAAGTAAATCGAACAATGATCGAGAGGATGGGGATGGTGGATTTGGCGGAGGAGGGAGGGGACGCGGAGGAGCAACAAGAGGCGGAAGGGGTGGCGCGAGAGGAGGGAGGGGAAGAGGTGGAGGAGGAGGAGGAGCGAAACAGAGACCTGGAAAGAGTCGAAGACAGTAGAGAGAGACGGGGAGGTCTGACGTTTTGTATTCGCTGTTTTCACTTTTCTCTTTCCTTCACTTCACTCGCAAATTCGTTCTACCCCAATCTGGCTCACGGGAGAGACGAGAGAGAGACAGGAAGTAGCTCTCGACCAGGCTCTCTGGCCAGAAAGTCTCGTGACTCTCTCACAAAGCTGCTCAAAAAGATCGTTTCTTTTCATTAGAGTTTACAGTCTACCTTTCTCATAACATCCCTTCACCGGCATCAACCCAAACTCTTTCCAAAACTCTCTCGAATCCAACGCCCTCCCCAATTCCTGTGGTGTTCTCGGTAAAGCTCTCACATCATGTTCCTTCATCAATTCTTGTACCCATTTGAACGATTCGGGAGTTTCTTCTCCTCCCTCGCTGATCCTGGGAGCGACTTTGTGAGGGTATCGAGAAGCTAGATCCCACCAATCGATCACTCGAAGATCTGTCAAGAGGTATCTTTGCCCTTTTAACCCATCTTCCCGCTTCTCTGACTCTTGAGCCTTGATTGAGGGAGCCAAGTGAACAGCTACGATTGCCCGAGCGACGTCTAGTCCATGAATGAGATGCAGGGACCCTTTGATCTCGAGTGCTTGTTTCGAACTCGCGATTCGACCGATCCAATTCGATGGATCTCGTTCACCTCCCTGTACGCTTGACGGAGTACTACATTAGCAACCACAAACTGTAGTCACCGATATGAGAGAGGAACCGCTGACGCACCCATAAACCGGAGAGGTTGAGTACGAAAGTATTTCGATGTAAACTCAATAACTCGTCTTCTGCGATTGCTCGTGCGTTCGTCTTATCGTATGGACTGTGTCGACCGGTCCACTTGAACGAGGATGCGTACGAAGGCGGATCTTGAGCTTGAGCTTGAGCACTTGAGGATTCTTTGAGTTTCTTCAAGTTTTCAATTTTCTCTCCAATCAATGTCGGACCTCCCTATCACGCAAACGCATCAGCTCCATTTCCTCACCTTGCTAATGTCTCTCTCGCCTGATAGACTTACGTCCCAAATCCCCGTCGAACCCAACTGAATCCATCTAACCTCCTCACCATTCTCGATTCCCTTAGCCCTTTCATAACCCCTAACCAATCCCTGACTTCCTCCCTCCCCTTTAATCGGGAACGTAACCACCACCGTCTTTGCTCTCGGCAGCCCTCTATACTGTTCCGGATCCTCAGCGTTCGAAGGATCGAAAGTCCATCTAATCGAATTGTTTCGTCCATCTCGGGTTGTCGAGGCGACGGAGAGACGAGGGTGGGAGGAGGCGAGATGGGGGAGGAGGAAAGTCGAGGTCCAGCCTGCTCCGAGCAGGAGGAGATCGACTGCTGATGAGGAAGAGGAGACTGGTCGGGGTGGGGATGAAGTCATTTTTGGGAGGGAGGAGAGGAAGGGGAGACAGGAGGCTAGCATATACCGTCGGAGTCGGAGAGGGAGAACGTATCGTAGTCGATTGTTGTGTGAAGAGGCTGATTGAGAGCAGGAGAGAAAGCTTGAAATCGCATCCTCGCAGATCATTCTTTCGATTGTTTATACTTATAGGCAGTGGATCAGGTGGAACCGTTGCAAGAAGAATTGTTGAAAGATAAGTAGGTGGAAAAACGAAAAAGCGAAAATACGTAAAAACAAACGAGTGGAGAATCAAAAACATGGTCAAAGCGAAACAAATGGACAATCGTAAGGGAAAGGGAAACGACAGAACGTGAAAGGGATGCAGATAACGTGAAAGGGGGTATCACCGAGAGACAGAGACACGGACTGAAAAGCGTGCGAAAACGAGAGGGAAAAACAACGAAAACCAAAACCCTACAAACTTCATTCAAACCGTCATCCCATTCAGTGCGCTCACTCAGTAGTTCGTAGTAGTCAACACCGGTCTGACCAACCCAGCCGAACTAACCGCTTTCCTCAACAATTTCGGAGCTCTCTTATCTCCACCACCACCACCGTCTACTCGACCTTTTTCCGCCCGTACGATCGTCCTCGCGATCCCCGATTGAAGAGGTGCGAACAAGGGAGTAGAGCTAGTGAGACCGAGTCCTACCATAGGGAGGGAGAAAACTTGAGAGGCTCTATGACGGAGGGAAGAGGTTGACGGAATCCACGATGAAGGAGAATTCGATGGGGATGAAGGAGATGGTTGGTTACTGTTACTGAAGGGAGAGAGGAGGGAATCGATCATTGGGGAAGGTTGAGGAGGGGAAGTCGATACGGAAGAGGAGGCGGAGGAAGGAGAGAAAGGGAAAGAAGTGTAGTGAGGGAGGTATTGAGGCAGAGTCGAATCGGAAACGACGTGACGGAGGGTCTTGATCGCCGTTGAAGATCGAGGTGGCGGTGAAAGTGTGGTAGAAGAAGTAGTTGGAGGGAATCGATTGAACAGAGATAGCTGGGATTGAGGAGGTGAAAGTGCGACGGTCGGAGAAGATGAATGGGCGATCGTTACTTGAGGAGGAGGGGAACGGACTGAAGATGCAGTGACGATCGAAGAGGAATACGAGCGACAAGAAGATGGGGAATCTTCGGTTGTCGAGAGTGAGTATTGGAAGGGAGGAGTCGAGTCCGATGTCGAAACGAGTGCGGGCGAACGGTCCAAATCTTGTGCGGTGGCGATCGCGACTCCTTGTACCCATTCTCGTGCTCGAGAGATAGGGGAATGCGTGAAGGTTCCTCCTGAACCGTTTGGACTCGAGGGATCTTGCTCTTCTCTACCTCCTTGCTCCGATCCATTCTCATCCTCGTTCCCACCTTGGTCCGTTTCAGCAGATGATGGTCCCCAGAGCGAAAACAATCCCCTCAGAGATAACATCGAGGTCTTTTCTTTGACTTGAGGCGGACAAGGCGGTGCGAGACTCGAAGAAGAGACGGTAATCGTTTCCTTTCCTTTCGCTTTCGCTTTCGACATTGGAGTCAAAACTCGAGTATCTTGATATCCTTGTTCAGTTAAGATCTGCGTGTGCGTCCAAATCAGGTTCAGCGACTGGCGGAACTGTTCGTGCGGAAGAAATGATCCAAACTCACGTCTTGTAGCGATGTGTATCCAACCTCCTTCGACCTCTGCATCCTCCCTACACTAGTCACGCCTTCCTGTTCGTCCTCCTCGGACTCCATATTGACCGCAAGAGTTGGAGCCCTCGAAAGTTCCGCATAACTCGCTTTCTTCCTCAGTTGATTCGTCGAATTCGAACGTACGATCGTCGATTCTCGAACCGCCGGTCCCCTTAGCGATGCTCGACGAGTTGAAGGAGAATCAACCGCTACGATTTCGTCGGGTCGTCGGAGCGGAGGAGAAGGTGAAGGAGAATCTGGAGGTAATTGAGTAGAGTTCAGAGTCGTTCTGCGCGGTAAGGAATCTCGTACTGGGCGTAGGGACCATCGTCTTGGGGATGCTGGTGTTCCTCCAGGTGGATTGTTCTCGTTACTTCCTCCTCCTCCGTTCCTCCTCGACAAGAGAGATTCCCGTTTCAATTCCATTTTCCGTTTCTCAACCGCTTCAACTTTGTCCCTTGACGATGAGACTCCTCCTCTCGATGGTCGAAGGGCAGTATTCGTCGTCCGAGAAGTAGAAGAGGAAGAGGAAGGAGCAGGTGGAGTAGGATCGGGTACGAAAACGATTTTCCGACTCGCTCGAATCGGGAGAGTTTTCACCGAAGTCGAAGACATCGAAGTCGAGGTCGAGGTCAACGGAGCGACAGTTGGTGTACGAGAAGATCTACGTGAAGTATTCGTTGCGAGCGGAGGATTCAACGGCTTTGCGGTTGAAATTGTTGAACGAGTCGTAGCTGGTTTCGTCAGAGCCGTTTCCGTCTTACTCCTCGTCAATTTATCCTTCCCTCTCTCCTGTCCATCTTCTTCCCCGGCTGCTGCTGATGACTTCTTCGGTTCCTCGGGTGCTTTCGAGAGGGGAGTAGTCGATCTGAGGAGGAATGGCCGAGGAAGTCGTTTCGACGGTTGAGGCGCGCGAGGTTCGGACGCGAGAATGGAAGGGGAAGAGATGGAGGGCGCTATTCTACTAGGCGGGACTGGATTTGAGGAGGGAGGAGACATGTTTGGGTCGATCGTCGGTGATTCGGTCGAAAAGAGAAGCGAGTTACGGCTACGTGGAACCTGGTCGAGAGGATGTAGTGAGTTTCGTAGAGGAGAGCAGGCTAGGTTGACATAGTATCAAAGCGCTGGGCTTGAGGGTAGAGGCGAGAGTGGGAGAAGGTTTTGATCGCGAAGTTCGATTTTGACAAACAACAAACCCGACTACCTCCAGTGACGTGTTTCTACACGTGCTGCTTTACTCCTCAATCAACGGAACGTCTCCGAGCTCAAAGTGAGACAGGAAGTCGAAGCCGCGAAAGGAAATGTCTCTCTCCCTCCAGTCTCTCTCCCTGTCGACTCCTTCCAGGTCTAGAAGCTTCAATAGTTAACAGCACCATGCAATATCGGACTTCAAAGTGTGTCCTCTCTCTCGGGAAGGGGATCATTCGATTTCGACACCGTTCATCAATCCTCGCTCCCGGTACGCAACGAACAACGACGACGACGATAGGAAGGACAACACCTTGAAAGTAGTACAGAAATCAACACTCACCCTAGTCTCGCAATCCGCGCTCCCCGGCTCTTTCGCTTTTTCATCATCTTTCAGCTCCCCTCTCTCTCTCCCCTCTTCTACCTGCCCGCGCACTCTCGCCGACACATTCAATCCAGAAACAGCGACATTTGAAGTGATAGGAGAGGAGAGATGTCGGAATCGTCTCACTCGCGGGATTATCACTACCTCTCTTCGATTCCACTCGCACCAAGATCTCGCAATCTCACTCGTTTAAACCCCTACTCTACTCAAAGTCACTCTCCGACCGACCTTTCCTCTCCTTCTACTTCAAACTCGCATTCAGCCGGAGGAGGCGGAGACGTTACTCCAGTTTTCCCATCTCCTTACGAGAACCCTTCTTCCGCTCTCTTCCCCTTCACTCCAGGTCCTCTCGAACTCTCCCCCTCTCCGGATGATAATACCTCTCCTCCTCCTCCTCTTCAGCCCATGTCCTCCCCACCACGACCTCGTCGACCCTCGAAACCTGATCTCGCGATAATCTTCTCTCAACCCTCTCCTCCTCCGAACGGACCTCTTCCTGAAGTACCAGAACAGTCTTCTTCTTCTCCGACCTCGCCCCGGTCCCCTCCTTTATCGTATCGTAAACCTGTACCTAGTTTCCTCCCTACTCCTCCGAGGTCAGATCCCCTCGCTTTCGATTTCAACAACCGACGTCGCTCCTCTACTTCCTCCACATTCCTCCCGGGTCAAGGGACTTCGAGATTAAGCGTAGGAACTTTCGAAGGGTTACTACAACAAGGGGAAACAACAACAGGAGAAGTCGCAGGGTATCGAGATGAACGTTCTTCGAGTCGATTATCTGCCTTGAGGAGCAGTGGACTCGACGAACCAGGAGTCTTGAATGTCGTTTGGAGTCCTCGCTTGAACCTAGGGCTCAATGAACGAGGTGTCGAAGCTCGGGAAGAGAGATTGAGACAAGATCAGTTGAAATTGCAGAGGGAAATGGAGGGGTCGGATTTAGGGGATCGGAATCATCTCGTCAGGGTTGACGATGATCGATATTTGAGTCCGCATACACCGTCTCCGAGGAAAGGGAAACGAAAAGGAGGAGATCGAGAGATTGGGCCAGTTGGGAAAAGAGATATTCCATTCCTTTCACCGAGGTACCATCGAGGAGGAGGCGGAGAACCGGAGGAAGATCTTGAAGAAATCGATCAATCGGGACCGGTTCTTCGAAGAGGAAGTAAACGACTAAGCGATCTAGAAGAACCAACTTCGAATTCCGCCCATAGCGCAAACTCGCCAGAACTCGAACAAATCGATCATGAAACTCGACGTCCTTCTCAGGGTAGAAGGAAATCGAGAGCTTCAACGTTACAGAAATTGTCAAAACCGAAACAACTGAAGGAGAAAGGGAGGAAACGGATCGTCTCTCGTCCTCAAGGTGAAGGTCAGGAAGTGGAAGTTGTCGTTCATGATTCAGCTTCCCAAGACGAAGGTAGCTCGACGGATAATGCGACTTCACCCGTTCTGACTGGGAACGACGAGGGGGATTGGGAAAGGACGAGGAAAGAAGCGACTTGTTTGGCCGGACGAATGAATTGGTCTTTCGTCGAATTCGATAGCTCTCTTGCTCGGTTCCTTCACGTGAGTCTTCCCTTCGAGCTCACTACGAGACCTTGAGTGTGAGCTGACGATCAGAATTTTGGTATTGAATAGCTCCTTTATCCTTTCGCAATGTTCGCTCACATTCCAGCAACCGTTTTCCTCGATTTCTGTCTCCTCTACATCCTCTGTCAAGTCGCACTCTTCCCCGCCTTCCCCGCCGCAAACTCAACTCTCGCAATCTTCATCCGTCGTCGCGCGAGTATCGTTCCCGTTCCAAACATCGCGGAAAGTACCGGATGGTGGGTCGCCGTGGGAGTTTACGCAGCGTGTACCGCTGTGTGGTTGTTTGGAGTTTGTTTATGGAGGGAATGCGGGAGAGGTTATTTGAGGAGATGGGGAGGTGGAGGGGGAAGAGTACAGATTGAAAAAGTTTACGTCGATTCAGCGTGAGTCCCTCTTCTCCTCTCCTTCTTGCTCGCGTCTCGTTCCTGACGTGATTCGTCGTTGTAGATCGTTCAATTACGCTTGTGCGAGGTCATACGGGACTTTCTCCTTCATGTGGCAAGTTCGTTTGGCTCCGCTTCGACCAAAGAGTCCTCTTGCGATCGCGGTTGAAGGAACTTCGAGACTCGATTTCGTACGAGAGACTCTATGCTGGTACAGACAGAGTGAGCTCTCTTCCGTCACGCTCACCCGCGTTCGACTTGGCGCTGACCGTTTCATTCTCCTCAGATTGGCCAACTGTCCTCCTCCTGATCCCTCGAGCCGCAATCTCGGTCGCCGTCTTACTCCTCTACACGACGACCGCCTACGGAGCATCTATGAGTACCGGTCAATTCGCCTCTCGAGATTCCGCATTCTTCAACTCGACAACTGGAGCTCTCACCGGATTCGCCGCCGGAGTCGTCCTCACGAACTGCGTCTGGGCCGCACTCCGTCTCGTCGTTCTCGTCGTTGCCTGGGTCGGTCTCTGGCTCTTCGACCGACCGTTCTCGTGTCTCCGTCGATCGAAACGAGACGAAGTTTATCCTCCTCGTTATCAACTCGATCGAACCGTTCAAACTCCCTCTCCGTTCGGATTCGAGGAGAAATCGTTTCAGCATGGCAACAATACACTTCCTCGACTCTCCTATGGCTCATTACCACCGGTCGATTGGAGGACGAGAAGACAACGTCGACTGAGAGCGGCGATCCTCGTTTGTCTCGGTTCAACTCCTCTCTCTTCCACTTCTTCGGCTTTCCCTTCACCGTTCCTGAAATCTCCTTATGTACTCGGCGCTGGTTCGCCTTGGACGGCAGCATCCGGCAAAACGAGAATCGGTACGGTCGAACAAGAGAAAGAATTCGAAGAACGCCGGAGGGCGAATCTGGCAAAAGGAGGCGAAACATTGGAGGACGAACCAAGGTCAGAAGTCATGAATTCTCCTCCGAGGAAACAAGGATTCTGGAGCAAAGTTTCACCATTCGTCGCACCGAGCGCAACTTTCCAACGTTCTCCGATCATTCAGTTCTCCCGGGTCAGTCCTTCGCCTCCCGTCGGTCAAGCAAGTGCCCTCGACTCTCAGCACCAGCAACATCATCGAGGACTTTCGACTCAACGCGAAGGCGACATCTCTGAATCTCGACTTCACCGACGAGTTCGCTCTCTTCCCCTCGAACAATCCGACGATTACCTTCATTTCGAGGAGGTTCCCCTCTCAGTCCGCGACGATCGACCATCGCAGGCATCCGGCACCGTTGAATACCCTCGTCGCTTCTCGACTCTTCAATCTTTCCCTTCTCCTTCACCTCCAATGGCAACTTCCTCCTCTAATCAATACCCTTTCCCTCTCGCCTCTGCCTCTATCGATACCCGTCTTCCGTCAACAGATCACCTGCGTCTTACAATCCCCGATCGACCTAGTCTCGTCTCGAGGTTCTCTGCATTCTCGACGAAACCCTCTTCGACTGCCGCTTCAACTCCCGCTTCCGGTCCCCCTCCTGTACCCCCTCCTCCCGGTAGTCAACTCGAAGCTCAACTCGCTCAAGTTCCTGTCGAACATCTCAAGCTCAGCGACAAGTTACTCTCGGAACTTCGAAGGGTCGAGAGCGACGATCGCAAAGCTTCATTGAAGAAGATCGACAAGTCTACGATTCGACACTTGGGCGCTACTCGAGATCTCCCACTCGAACGAGAGAAAGAGAACAAACCCATCCCCGTCGCCGTCCCAGTCCAGGATCCAACTCTTCGTTATTCCCAAAACTCGTTCATTTCTCAACCTGATTCGGTAGGAGGTCAATCAGATATTTCGACACTTCGAGGTGCGGTCAAGACTCCCGATCTATCGAGATCCCTCGCGACCTTCCCTACGACCGGTGAATGTAACGAAAGAGAAGCAGGAGGCGAGAAAACGAATCCGACGACTTCGAGTCCCGAACGACCTCTACTCCCTCCTTTCCGACTTTCGGAGGATCCGAGAGCCGATAACCTCTCGCTTGGTCCGGCGACTCCAGTCCTCGGTGGAAACGCAAACGAGGAAGGAGAGTTCAATCGTTCACCCGTACTCTGAGCCAATTTCGTGTGTTGGAAAACCTATATCATTCACTGTATCCATCTGTCTCATCATACCTCTTTGTAGCTATTCAAATAAACCTTTGCAACAAAATCTCGTTTATTCGTTCTCACCCGAAAAGAAGTTTTCGAATCTCGCGTTTTGAGAGAAGATTGCACAGCAGAAAGGGTTGGGTATAGATTGTTACTGAACGAAGGAAGAGGTGTGAATAAACAAGCAGGGGAAATGAAAGAGAGGAGACGAGGAAGAGGCGGAGGTCTATGCGGCCATAAGCTCGGCAGGGAAGGAGAAATCGGTTTGTTCTTGGAATGGGGTACCTCCAGAAGTGAAAGCGATTCGTAGTCGCAGTCGAACGAGTGCCTGAAGCGAGACGTCAGTACGAGTTCTGGATGGAGGAAAGAGAGCAAAGAGAGCAAAGAGAACTTACTCCTGCAGCGCTGACCATCACTCGAAGTTGTTGAGTTTCGGTCGAACCAGGGTTGACGTCCGTTTTCGACATTGCGAGCATCTGTAGTTTTTGTGTCTATGAACGATTGATTATGATCAGTCGAGGAAGCCAAAGAGAGAGACAGAAAGAGAAGATGAACGTACTTTGGGAACTGCAGCTTGGAAATTGACGCTTTGTACGGGTTGAGTCGCCGTGAATTTCGCGAGAATGTTAACGACGTTCCGATTGTTCGTGTCTCGAACCGGAGTGAGGGTGATTCGAAGACCGTTTCCGTTGTAGGCTTCGTGAGCTTGGGGACCTGACGGTGTCGGGGTGGGAGCGGGAGGAGAAGGCGCGGCGGCGGCGGCGGGAGTAGAGGCGAGAGTCGAGAAGAGATCGTTTGATGGTGTTGAAGAAGCGGCGGGAGGAGATGAATGACCGGTAGGTTGAGGAGAGAGCGAAGTTGAACCGAACAAACTCATGATATCGTTCACGTTCGATGAAGGTGCTGTCGGAGAAGAAGCGGAGGCAGGGGCGGAAGGAGTAGGGTCGGAAGAACCAAAGATGTCGGCGAGGAGGTCTTGAGTAGTTTGTTGTTGAACCGCAGGGGTCGAAGCAGAAGTAGGACTCGAAGATTCATCTCCCATGAGATCGAGAAGAGCCTGCGGGATCATTGACGATGAGTTGTGCTCGTAGCAGAAGGGAGGCGATAAACTCACGTCTTTGTCTCTGCGTAGGGAACCGACCGGTCGCTTTTCGCTCACTGTCAGAAGAATAGGCGCAATCAGCATCGCCTGAGAGCTGCCGAATGACACCCTTGACTGACCTGTACCCATCACTGTCGCCTTGATCTCGGGAGGAGGCATCCTCTCTAACACCCCCCCTCTGACCGAATCCAAACTCAACAATTTCCCAAACTCGATCGCCCTCTGTTGTAACTCGAGTTCAACGCTCGTGTCGAATTGATGCAGAGCTTTCCCGAGTCGTGCGATTTGATCCGGTTGAGAGAACCTCGTCGAAAGTTTCGTAATCGCCGTCAAAACGAACTGTCGAATCGTCGTATTCGTGTAAGGCGAAACCAAAATCTTCTCCAACAAGTCGATGACATCCTTCTCGTTGACTGCTTCACTCGTTGTCGCCGTCGCACCTTCCTCTTCTTCTCCTCCGTTATCGGCAACCGTTCCGCCTTGTAGTAGAACGTCTCCGTACTCCCCGATTGTCCACACTCCGGCTAAAGTGAGAGATTCTTGTGAAACGTCTTGTTTGAGCGCTGTGTAGAGTTTGTAGACGGTGTAGGATTGAAGATCGGGAGTGTGAGTAATGAGTCGAATGAACCCGGAGAGAACTTCTTCTCGAACGTAATTTCCGGCCTGAAAAAGTCAAATGTCAGTCAGAACTCTCGTCTCCCGTGAAAATGGCGGAGAAGACTCGCTAGTTTGAGTACTCGTAAGACAGTATCGATATGCCATCTTCGATTCGGAGCGAATCGTTCAGCCGCCGCACAAACTTGAGTCGTCATTCCGAGTTTGAATTCGTTATCGGCCACTTCGAGGAACGCCAACAATTCTCGAATCAAGACTCGAACGTTTTGTTCGTTGATCAAAGCGTACGAGAGTTCGAGTGCTCGTCGTCGAATGGAGATGTCGCCGTCTCGGAGACAGTCGAGAATGATCGCTCGGTGTCGTTGCACGGCGTTCGTATCCATCGCGACGACCTTGTTGAGCGTGTTGAGAGCGACATATCTGTACCCGTCTTACCCATCAGTGACTGGCTAGAGAACTGAACGAGGAACGGAAACGCACCGAATGTTGTTATCTCGGTTTCCGAGGAATTTTCCTAAAATGTTGATAGCCATGACTCGTAGACCGCTCTCGGCTTCGATTTCGAGGATCGTAAGCACCGTTTCGTACAAGATTGAGTTTCCGACGTTCTTTGCTGCTTCCGTGTTCGTCGCGACCTAAGGCAGAGGAATTGGATTCAGCGTTTCGTCCGAAGAAATAGAGAGGAGAACTAACTTGAGCAAGAATATCGTTCATCGCTTCACTCGCTTCTACATCTTCCTTTCCGAGTAACCGAAGGAGTCGCAAGATCTTGACTTGGAGGAAAGGATCCGTGATTCCACTAACGTCGTGTTCAGGGCTGTAATTTGTCGTAACGAGTGCTTTCAAGTGTCGAACGAGTAGAGGTACAGCCTATGTAGCAGTTCGTGATCAGTCTCAAGTAACAGCTTAGCGAGAGAATAGACTCACTTTTCGGAAAGGATCACCTCCAACTAATCTGACCATTTCGGTTACGAGCGTCACTCCCGTCAACAACACTCCATGATTCCTATCGCTCAATAGACTCGTTGCTCTCCCTTCGAAATGATCAACCAATTCAGGGACTTTGTATAGACACCTCAGCGCGGCGAGAGCTGCTTTTTTCCGAATGTAAGCGTTCCCTGATCCGAGGCATCGTTCGATTTCTGTGACGAGATCTCGAGCCATCTCTTCCGAGGCGATGTTGGCGAAAGTACAGAGGGCGAGGGAGACGGTAGAGGCGGAGGAGTGGTTCATGTCGCTAAAGGGAGAAAACGAAAATCAGCTCGCAATCCTGGGAGGGAGTCGGAGGATACTCACTTTTTCAGGGAGTTCGTGACGAGAGTGAGTACTTCTTGGTTCTCGTCGAGTAAGAGCATAATTCCGAGGTATCCTAACCGTTTGTCCGTGAATCTAGCAGATCAAGAGGTACTCCAGATTAGCTCTTTCAAGTCATTTGCCTGGTACCCTCGACTTACCGAGGCGAAGCAACGAGTTTCAGGCATTCGATTTGACCGAAATGAGCTGGATAACCAAGCATGTGGATGTAGAGCAGTTTCGCGATGTTGTGGTGTCGTGTGAAGGAATCTATGATCAGAGCAGAAGATCGGTGTGAGCTATTCGTCACTCTGATTGCGGTATTCAGCTGTACTCTGTGATCCTCCTGCTGTCCCTCGCTGCGATTGACCTGACCTCATTGCTTCCCTCAGATGCAACACTCTCGCGTACTCTACTCGACACCTGATCCCTCTGTCCGAATCCGTAGACCATCGTATCTCCACCACTGCCTCCGCGTTGCAGTAGAGTTCGTAGAAGATGAAGAGGTCGTCGAAGAGGGTTGACGCGTGAGGGTGGAGCGAGAGTCCCGAGAACAGCTCGGAACCGAAGGAGACTGAGCTTACCTTCCTCCTTGAAGCTCGTACGAATCACTGCACTCTCCTTGACGATCAACGCGCGTTCGTCGGCGATAGTCTTTGTCGCTCTGATCGCCTTGATCAACGTTTTGAGATTGTAGAACACCACTGCATCGAATCGAGTTTGTAATTAGCTCATGAGGATTCTGTGCTGATGCTTGAGACTCACTGATGGGTTCAGAGGCACCTCGAGGCGAAAGAAGTGGTGAGGTGATGTGGTGGAGAGAGAGCAGTTCCAGCTTCCTCTCCTTCCCTTCACTTTCATTCTGCGGAACCCAACGAACGGTCGAAATAGTCACAGAAGATGGACCGGTTACTGAGTCACGTAGGCGCCTCGTACTCTCCATTCTCTCACCCGACTCTTCGTCGGATTGCAGGACTATCTCTATTCTCTCCCTCCGTGACACTTCTCTGCTATGACCTCGCACCATGATAGCGAACTCAGCTTCGCTCGAGCTAGATCTCCCGCCGGGTTCAACCGGTAGGGAGTGGAAGGAGTTCAGCCTTGCAGAAAAGTGTGGGATCGTCGTTCAGGCAGTCGATTCCTTGTCTTTTCGCGCCACTGCGCCGGAACTCGCGAGAAGGAGTTGACCGAAGAGTACTCGCGGAAGGAGGCGCTGTCCCAAGACGAAGCACGGCAAGAAGGAATGGCGAAAGGATTGAGTTTGGCGAGAAGTGAGTTTGAACGCGGGAATGACAGGGATCAGCTAGTCGCTGCGTTGCATTGTAGTCTGTGCTCGCTTGTTCTATTGTGTGTCTACACTCGAGCGTTCTTTCGTTTGCAATGCTACGAAATTTGTTCTCCCTTGGGAATACGAACTCGAATTGATCGCGAACGCAAAGCAAACTCGCTGATGTGACACGCTTCAATTCGATAGCTACGCTCGATATGTAAAGAGGTGCGTCAGGAAGCGACTCGAAGTGAGGGGGATCTGCGAAAGTTGGAGCTTTGGTGTGATCGCTTTGCAATGCTTGAATTGTGATCTCTAGAACCTTCACTGCTCTCCTCTGACTCTGCACCTTTGTATCACCCCATCACTCGCTCCGTGTATCACGTCCACAAGAATCTGTACTCAACGACCCTCAGCGCTCTCTTCTCTTTCTCTCTCTTCCCATCTCTATCATTCATCTTTACTCGCTTCCCTTCACAATGACTCGCTCCAGCACCGTTCCCTCTCACCTACACTTCGGTACATCGTTGGTCGTCAAGACTCTCAAGAAGAAAAAGTCGTGGTTCAGCTGTGACTCTGGAACGTTTGAAGACGATGTGAGTCTCAGAACTCCTTTACCTCGCTCGTTTCGCCTAGGCTGACCTATGTCGAGAGCCTCATAGTGCCCTCGTATCACCGCCGAAGCTTTCATTGCACTCCCTATCGATCCCTTCGCAAGGTCGAGCGCCCCTCCTCGTCGACACCAAAAGACAGTTTCGCGACCTGTTACTCCCGACCTTCAATCCTTTCCCACGCCTCCTCCTCGAGCTCCCGTCACTCCTCCTCATCGACCACGTCCTTACCTCTCCGTACCTCCACACTCGACAAGTCCTCGAAGAGAAAGTCTCATGGCGAGCACGACGCAAAGAAGTCAAGAAAAGTTCAAGTCGAAACTGGTCGATGCGAAACTAGCTGCACTCTCTCTCGCTTGCACGGAGTTACAGGAACTGAACGAGAGCCTACGAGGAGAGGAGGACGGAGACCGATCAGATGCGGAATCCGTTTTTACCCTCTTCAGCGGCGACGACGCGAAGGATTGGAGACAAGCTGAGGACGATCTCTTCTTCCTCAAACCGGCGAGATCGACCACCTTCGACCTGTGCGCGAACCAGGACAAACCCAGGCCTCGAACGACCACTCCTAGGTCAATCCCTTCCTCAGCTTCTTCCCTCGCTTCCTCTTCTCGTTGTTCCTCAAGTAGCTCCTCCGTCTACTCGACAAACACGATACACGATCCTTCTCACGATTTCTTCACCCCTCGGGCATACTGAATAGGCTCTTTACGAATTATCCTTTCTTCCCACTCTCACTTTTCACTGTCGTTGTCCATTCTAGCTCTTCCGTATCATTCTTTCTGTAGCCATCCGTTTTGCTGTGCCCTTCCTTCTCACCGTACACGCTTGTCCGAGGAGCGAGAGAACCAATGAGAGAGTTGCGAAAAGTAAGACGTGCTAAATTGCGATTTGAACATCGTCGAGCTCGTCTCGACTCGCTCTTTTTGATGTCGCCCTGCCTCTCTACAAGAAGCTCAAGCCTAACCCGAACTGCACACCCTTGACGGATCCTTCCCCTCTTGCTGCTACTAGAGGTACTCCGACGTTGACTTCGACTCGAACCGACGAATGTCGATACATCAATCCCAGACCTGTCGTGACTGAAGGAGGTTGTGTGAATAGTGTCGAGAGTGGTTGAGCTATTCGTCGATCACAATCAGCGTCAGCCTTGGTCTCGAAGCCCTGACAAGAGAGAGACGAGAGCAGCTTACATCCACCGACGAGTTTTCCAGCATTCACGAAGAAATGTCCCTTCAATGGCCAATCGTGCTTCTTGTAGATCGGAGTGACGAGACTAGCCCCGAGAGCCCAGAATGCGTTTCCTCCTAGGTAATCTCGATTATCTTTCGGTCCCATCGCGTTTGGTCGGAACATTCGAACAGAGGTAGGACCTCCGAGGTGGAAGCGATCGGGGAGGAGGGAAGTGGCGGGTCTGGAGGAGGAAGAGGATGATGCGGAGGAAGAGAAGGGGAACAGGAGTCCGGATCGACCACCGAGAGAAACCGACTAAAGGATAGTGGGAGCTTGTCAGCGTTTGAGCGAAATATGCGAAGAGCGGACGAGGTGAACTCACGTATCCACCTCCTAGAGATCGAGAGACCGAGCCCTCTTGTTCCGCCTTGACGAAATTTGCGTCTCCTCCCAATCCCGCATATTCCTAGTTTTCGCGCGTCGAAGAGTGAGAGCGCGATCAGTCTTTGTGAACGAGCCTTGACTTCGAGAGCACTGACTCTACATACCTGTCTGAGCTTGAGGTAGAACCCTCTCGTAGCGATGAAAGGATCGTCCCTCGTATCCCGAGTGAAAGTATGAGATAGAGCAGATTTGACTGATGCTCCTGCGGCATCCCGGACCCTGTATCCCCGCACCGATCATCATCAGTCGTCAGGTCGGATGAGGAGAAGCGAGAGAGAGGAACGTACGACATGGAAGCTGAAGGAGCGACTTCTCCGATTTGTCGTAGAACTGCTTCGTACGCGAATTCGTGATATCCGAACGGACTCAGTGTCTGCATAGGATGCACGAACGTATCAGTAGACTGGAAAATGTGACGTAGAAGGTAAGACTCACCCGTAATCGAGCCATCAACCCTTTTGTCGATTCATTGCAACTTGCGAAATAATTGAGATCTCTTTGTGCCGAAAAGATGGAGAAATCGAACCTCGTTACCGCTGAGGCGTTAACAGGTGTATCGAACTTGACCTGCCAAGACACAGAGCCAGAAGTCAACCTCTCATAACAGAGACTGTAAGCGAGAAGGAGAACCCACTTGGAAAGCCGATTTCGTTCGAGTACCGAAGGAAACGTTTCCTTCAATCGTTTCACCTCCTCCGAACGCATTTCGAATCTTCGCGGTACCAGTCTGATGGTCGAGCAGAGTGATGTGTCAGGAGCAGACGACGACGCAGAAGAGCACAGATAGAAGAGCTCACAGCGTTTCCTTCACCATCTCCAACATCCGTAGCCGTTCTCAAGAAGTATTTTGACTGTTCCTTGACATTAAAGACCAAATCCACTTCGTCTTTCCCGCTGAGTACGCTATCGCATTGAACGAGAGTCGGCTCGATCGATCCAGGTCGGAAGATATCGAACTTCTCGAGCGTCTCTGTCAAGTCTCGAGTCGTCTTGAGGAGCGATTTGAGGGTTTGTTCGGAGGGCGGCGGGGGAGAAGGGAAGTTTGCGGAGAGGAAAGAAGGAGTCGGGATGGGAGTAAGGTAAGGGGCGACGACGCGGGAGAGGAAGGAGGGGCGGGTGTTTGTAGCTCCGAGGAAACGGATAGAGTTGAGTCGAAGAGGAGCATCGAGGTTGTCGTTGACCTAGCTCGCAAAGGAGAAAGAAGGAAGTCAGTCAGTATTTCGCGAGAATCCGAGTCTCAAACGGAGAAGCACTCACGACTTCGGCTAGCTGTTTGCCCATCCTCTCATATTTTCCTCTAAGCTTCCTCTCGAGTCGTTCCTTCTGCCAACTCTCTGCATCTTTGATCTGACTTTCGTCCAAAACGATTTCAACCTGAGCGCTGTCGATCTCGCCTCCGGTCGGAATCGCTTCGGGCGCGGGAGAAGGTGTCGGTAACGAAGGAGAGGCAGGAGGGGAGGATGTGTTTGGGCCTGGAGGAGGGGAGGAAGTGGAAGAGGAGGAAGGAGTCGCTTGAGGTTGAGCGAAAGAATTGACAGAAGTCGACTCGGCTGTTGAGATGAAGGGACCCTTGACGGTCACTTTCGTAGGTTCAACGTGTTCGGGAGTAGTCTTCAGGTGTTCAGCTGGAGTCCGTCGAGGGGGAGGAACATCGGCAGATGAAGTCGATTCCTGTTCGCGTAACGTCAGCCGCAGAGCTCTTGACCTGCGCTACGGGCTACTCACCTGACTAGCCATCTTCTCAGTACCCTTTGGTCGGAAGAATGAGCCGATTTGGGGATGAAGAAAGTCAAAGAACTTTCGATCGATCTTCCTTCCCCTCTTCTACCTCTCCGCGCGACCTTCAACACCCCTACACGCCAGCTAGACAAGAAGACTTCGATCCTCGACCATAGCGGACCACGCGGGAGTCCTCTTCCTCCAGAAACTGTCTCATTTCCCCACCTGTCTCTTTCCACCTCAATGTCCTTTCCTTCCGCTTCTACCTCGACAGAACTACCTTGGGATCAACAAGAACCCTTGTTCGGATCCCACGCAAGTCGGCTAGATCAAGAAGATTACGAAGAATCGCCTCTAGCAGGTCCTTCCGAAGGTTCGCTCTATTCGATCCTCAACCTATCGAATGACTGCACGGAGGAGGAGATTCAGAAGAGTTACAGGCGGTTAGCAGGTCCGTTTGCACGTCCTCCCTCGCGATCTAGCTTGATTTCGAGCTGATTATCCGCTTCCTCGATGCAGCTCTCCTTCACCCGGATCGACATCGAGATCCAGCCTTGAAGAAAGCCGCAGATTCACGGTTCCAAGCGATCAATCATGCGTTCGAGGTCTTGTCAGATCCACAGAAGAGAGTCATTTACGACGAATTAGGGGAAGATGGGTTGAAATCGGAGTTGAAAGTTGGGCCGAGAGGGAAAACTGCTCAAGAGGTAAGCTCATCTCGTCATAAGGAACAGATACGGATGATACTGACCTTGTCTGAGACGGTTTTAGCTGAGAGCGGAATACGAAAAACTGAATCGACAGCAACTCGAAGCGAACCTCGAAAGTCTCGTGCGGTCAAGGGTTAGTCCAAGAAGATGTCCCAGTCAAGTCGTTTACTGAGTCGAATCATTCTGTAGGGAGAGATCACGATCACCTCTGATGCTCGAGTGATGTTACTATCGGATGAAGAGAGAATAAAATACGGAGGACCTCAAGATTTTGGATTGATTGATCGGATACAGAGCGTATCGACTCGACAACTCTTCCTCAAACATTCTTTTACTGTGAGTGATGGCGGGGAAGTCAGGCTGATTTCTGCTAACCATTGAGCTTGATTAGACTCCAATCAATCCTGCGACCGCTTTGATTCTCACTTCGCAAATCGTCGCTCGTCAAGGGGTCGGGGCTGGTAATTTTATCGTCAAACTGCAGCACAACCCGACCTCTAGGCTGAATTTCGAGGTCAGTCGAATTGCCTCTCATACTGTTTTCACGAGCTCACTTCGTTCCCTCCGTGTAGATCGGCACAACGTTACTACGGCCTCGAGCACTCACCTTCAAGACGACTTACGCCCCCGACCCTGATTCTTTTGCTCGACTTGAACTCCTGCCGATTCGTTCTCTCGCATTCCCGCAACCTCCAAAATTCACTCTCACTCTCGGTCGACGGATCTACGAGAACCTCACCGCGATTCTCACTCTGCGATCCGGTTCCTACTCTCTCGGTCCCTGGGGAGCTAGTACAGCACAACCCGTTAGTGATTCGACCCTCTCCGTCGGACTTCAGCACACGAATGGGTTAGCAGTCGAATGCACTTCGGGAGTGTTCACTCAGCAACTATCGGGAGGATGGGGAACGACGGTGTTGAGTGGATTCAAGGTGGGTCTTAATGGAGTTGTGACAAGTACGGGAGCGATGAGTGTTGGTTGGAACGTCGATAGGAGAGTTACGGAGAACGTGAAAACGGGTTTGGGATTGGATGTGGGAGTCAATGGAGCGATGACGCTCAAGATTAGGTGAGCTCTCTCTTCGTGCAGATTGAACCTGCACGAGCCTGAAGAGACTTCACTCGCAGAATCATGAGATTGGGACAAAGGATCACCTTGCCGATTATCGTATCGACTTCCTTCGATCCAAGACTGTTCACAACCCTGACGGTCATTCCAGCGATCGGGATCATCACGACGAATCACTTCCTCCTTGCCCCGCGGAAACAGAGGAAATTATCTTCGTACGTTTTCACGCTATCGGACTTTCGACTCTCGCTGAACGTCCATTGCTGTTGAATCGTACAGAAAGCTGAAGGAGTTGAGAAGAGAACACGAAGAGTACATTCGGGAAAAGCGGGAAGAAGCTGTACAAGCTCAAGAGTTGGTCAAGGAATACGTTGCGAAACGGGTGAAAGAGGAAGAGTCGAGGAATGGTGAGCTGTCTTCGACGGACTCCTGCATGTCTACTCAGACTGATCGTGTCCGGAAGCAGGTCTCATCATCGACGAAGCGATCTACGGAGTTCTGCAATCTGTCGACGAAAAAGTCGAATCCGAGCTTGAACAACGCTGGTTCGACGTTACTCGTGAGCCTCTCTCTCCTCGATCTCGCCGAATTGTTACTGACAGTCGCGGACTGTGTTGTAGTCGCACTTCAAGCTCTCCTACCCGCTCAATCTTCCCAACTCGTGATTCCCGCCGGTCGAACAAAAGCGTCTCTCCTCGGGTTCTACGATCCAGCAATCGGAGAGAAGAAACAATTGAAAGTACGATATCGATTCAAAGGGAAGTTGCACGAGGCAATCTTGGGGGACAAACAGGCCGTCGCCCTGCCGTTGAGGGAACACATCGTTGGACCTTGAAATGGAACCTACGTTGGCTATTTCTGGCGGAATGAGAGAACGAGGCGATGATGGTGTTCAACCAGGGGGCAGTGCTCGAGGCCGGAGAGGGAGAGCTATTTCGAGACGCCTCAAAAAAAGCAAAATTGCAATCGGCACCGTGTCAACAAAGGAAAGCACAAATCCCTCTTCGTGGACGACTTGATGTGTACGACGAGAGCAATTACAAGGGGAGTCGCATGTATCTCAGCTGATCAGAGAGAGGAGAGACAGAAAGAGAAGCGAAGAAAACGCGGAGAGTGCAAATTGCGAAGTCGAGATTTTGAATTCACCGCTTTTGCTCTTTCCCTCTCCCTTTCTCCTCAACTTCACCTCTTACGCCTCTTCACCTCGTCAACCGATTACTCTCGCGATGGAGACTCTATCGATCCAGACCGACTTCCCCTCGGTTCAAACTGCTGACTTCTCCGTTCTCCCTTCCCCCTCGACGTTTTTCTCAAACAACGCGGTTACTTACCCCTCTCCTACGTTCGACCAATACCCGATCTCGGCTACCGATTATCATCAACACTTCCTACCTCCTCCGGCGGTCACGCAAGACGAGAGGAGCGATTTCTCGTCCTCTCCTCCTGGTGACGTGAACTCCTTGGCTGCCGATACCCCTTCTCCCGCGTCTTCGTTCCCTTCGACTCCTACTGGTTCTCCGATTCCCCAGAACTTGACTTTCGATCAATGCGCTGGAGCAGCCGGAAAGAAAGAGTTTCAACCCTCGATGAACAAAGTGAGTCTCCTCCCTCTCTCTTCTCAATCGCTGTGAATCGGAGTCGCGCATCGGACGAGTGAGTACTAACACAGTACTTTCGCTTTTGTAGCAACTCGACCCGTCGGTTCAGTTCGAAGTTTTCGACCAAATCATTCCTTCGCAGCACAAAACTCAATTTGACTGCGGAATGTTCAACGGTCCCTCGCTTCATCCAGATCTTCCCCCTCCTCCTCGACACTCTCACGCTCACGCTCACGCGACCCCTTACGCGCCGGTACAACCAGAGTACTACACAGTTTCAGGAGGAGAGATCGTCTACGTGAACGGAATCCCTCAAATCATCCCTCAACAACAAGCTCCTTACCCTCAACAAGCTATCCCGTACTCGCTCGGAGGAGGAAACTTCACCTACGCTATCCCACAATCGACTCCTGGTCCCACCGCGATCGAAACTCCTCTCGGAACTTACTACTTCGTCCCGAACGTCAACCCAGTCGCTCAGGTTCAAGCTCCTCCTTCGCCTCCTCCCGCTCACACTTCGACCGCGCTCCACCACAACGAACCAGTTCAACTTCCTTCTTCCCCTCCTTTCGACATGTCGGCGAATGTCAACTCTGGATTCGTTCAGCTTCCGAACGGTTTGACGGCAGGAGTCGCAATCGCTCAAGCTACGAATGTCGTTCGTTCGGCGAGTGGTCAGACCGCTACCGTCGTCGTAGGAAATCAGAAGATTCGTCTCCCCGTTGGACAAGGAAAACGAGGTTCGACAAAGCGCCCTTCGGCCAAGAAAGATCAAGTAAAGAAATTCGTTAGTCATTCTCTCTCTCCTTCTCTCGTTATTCCGCGTAATCAGAGCTGACACTGCTCTCAATAGATCTGTCCTCACGTCGGTTGCGGGCGTGCGTTCGCTCGTAACTTCAATATGCAGTCTCATTTCAAGTCTCATCTCGGAATTCGTGAATGTGAGCCTCTCTCCATCTTAGACCTCCTGGGATGCCGAGCTGACCCTCTTCGCATGATCAGTCTCTTGCCCTCACTGCCCGAAGAAGTTCTCCCGTCGTCACGATCGAGCCCGTCACTGTTCGGCAGTTCACGACTCTCGCGTCGACCGCGATGGCAACATCATCTCAGGAGGAGGAGGAGGACGTCGCATCTCTTCTTCCTCTTCTTCGACCTCGTTCACTTCCCACTCTTCCATCGATGGAGGAGAAGAAGAGGAATACGATGATACTTTTGACGAAGACAAGAACTTTCAGTTGTCCGGATTCTCCGGTTAAACGACGAAAGTTTCTCAATCTTCTAAAACTTCGTGACCTGAATGCCCGAAAGCAACTCGATGGAAAGGACCGAACACTCACGTCGAATCAAGGAGGAGGAGGAATCCATCCCTCTTCTCTCGCCTCGACTCTACCCGTTCGACTTTCCCTTTCTCTCGACGAACTTCCCCGCACTTCAAGTCACCACAACACACTCACTCTACTTTACTCGTTAACGCCTTTCGATCCCTTCTGCTCACTCATTCTTGAGTGAGAAAACCGGAATATCGAAATCGCAAAATAACAACCAACAAACTCGTATCGCTCCGGACGGCCAAAAAGTCACACCTCCACCTATTTCCTTTCTTCCTCTCTCTCTCTCCTCATCGCCATCACCACTCCCTGAAGAAAGGACGTAACCCGACTCTATGGCCGCTCTACCGACCTCCCTACAACGTTTTTCAAGCTCGAGAAAAAGTCCTCCTCCCTTCTCTCTCTCCCTGCGAGAGAGAGCGGGATGGTCTTTTCCTTTATAGAAGTTTATTTTACCAACTTTGAGCTTAAAACTAGAGGAGCCGAAGCAGACGTCGATTTTTCTCAGTGTTTCTCTTCATTGAGAAACGACTAGAAATCGAGGGTCTGATCTTCCGCTTGCGTCTAATTCAACAACAATCTCTTCCCCCTTCTCAAGAAAAGAACAACAACTCTGTACCGACTCCAACAAACGACGAACGACAATCGACAATCCTGGAAATCCCTCTTCTCTTCCCCTCCTCTTCTCGACATCTCGGATCGAATCAGTACATATTTTGTCGTACAATTCGTTTCCGATCCTCGAGCCGAAACTCCACTTCCGACCTCCCACTCAGGATCTCCGTCAACAATTCGTCGTCGTTGTCTTCCGGTACATTTTGTTTCTTTTTTCTTTTGAGGTTGTTTCTAGACCTTTGGATCGAGCCACTCTCCCCCTCCCCTATACTCTCTCCCCATCCTCTCTCCCTCTATGAATCTCTCTCCTCACTTCCTCCTCACCCTCGTCACTTTGTAAACTCCTCCCCCTCCCGATTCTTCTTCTCCCCTCTCAATATGTACAACTCCAGCTTTCAGATACACGCTTTCTTTCTTTCCCTTCTTGCCTTTCTTTCTTGATCTCACAATGGACAACTTTTTTTTTGCTCTTTTCTCTCCTCAAGTCGAGCTTCCGTTTTCCTCCGAGAGATTCCTTCGCAAGCGTCGAGACCGAAGTTGAAAACTCCTAAAAACTCCGGTTACACGAAATGACCGGTCTCCGTTTCACACGAGCGCGAAACGTCAACTTTTTTCTCTCACTCCACTTTGCTTCCCGACCACTACCGATCAAACCTCGACTAAGAACAAAATGGTAAGCCGGGCTCTCAGTAATCACAACGGGCTATCAACTGACGGCACTCGCGCGCTGGAACAGTCTAAAACCGCTGCTTCCATCCCCCCTCCGAGTGAAGTCCTGAACAAGGCGAAAGAGGAGAAACTCGCAGAGAAATCAGCATCGGGAATCAAATCCTTCATCTCTGGAGGTGCTGGAGGAGTAGCTGCTGTCCTAGTCGGTACGTAACCTCCTCCTCCTCCTCTCCCCCACTCTTTTCCTTCCTCCGTCTCGGATCCTAGGCTGATTCCGTTTGATCGTGGATTGGATTAGGTCAACCATTCGATTTGACGAAAGTGAGGTTACAAACTGCGAAACCTGGTCAATACACGGGAACTTTGGACGTCGTGAAACAAACTTTGGCGAGGGATGGTCTTAAAGGGTTAGCTCGATTCACTCTCTTTCCGAGTATTCCGAATGTAGTTGTGCTAATTGAGACGTGACTGATCAGGTTCTACCGAGGAATGGGACCCCCTCTCGCTGGTGTAACTCCAATGTTCGCAGTTAGTTTCTGGGTAAGTCTTCCTCACTCTGCTCTATCCGCTTCAAATGCTCTCTCTTGTGGTGTGACGGAACTGACGATTCGTTGCGTCGACAGGGTTACTCGATGGGAAAGAAATTGGTTTACGCCGCAACTCCTCAACGAAAATCCTCAATTTTGAGCTACACTGAACTAGCAGCTGCGGGTTTCTTCTCGGCTGTTCCTACAACTCTCGTAGCTGCCCCTGTAGAACGTGTCAAGGTGTTACTTCAAGTCAGTCCTTACTCCCTCTCTACATTTTGACGAGTTCGAACGAAAACTGATTCAACGCTCTATCAGATGCAAGGACAAGGAGGAAAACAACTTTACAGTGGACCTCTAGACGCAGTTTCGAAGCTTTACAAAGAGGGAGGATTGAAGAGTATTTACCGAGGTACTGGAGCAACTTTGGCTCGAGATGGACCAGGTTCCGCTGCTTACGTGAGTTTCTTTCCGCTCTTCCTCGCCCTATCTTTTCTCGTACTGACCACGAAGCGTCTCTCGATGATATGATTAGTTCGTTGCGTACGAATACGTGAAAAAGACTTTAACTCCCGCTGGTCAAGATCCCGCCGCACTCTCGCTCTCCGCAGTCATGGTCGCAGGAGGTCTCGCCGGTGTAACAATGTGGACTTTTGCTATTCCTCCCGACGTCAGTCCTATCCCATCTCCTCATTCTTCCTCAACTTCCAGTGAAACTGATCCGAGCGTCTTGAAAAAATAGGTCATTAAATCTCGATTACAAGGAGCTCCCGAAGGTACCTACAAAGGATTCATCGATTGTGCGGCACAAACGGTCAAGGCGGATGGAGTCAAGGCGTTGTTCAAAGGGTTCGGTCCAGCCATGTTGCGAGCTTTCCCAGCTAACGCTGCTACTTTCGTAAGTTCTTACTATCTTTCTCTCTTGGCATCCCTCTGTTGCGAGTTTGCTGACGAGATGGGTCTGCTGGTGTGTTTAGCTCGGTGTCGAGTTGTCGATGCAGGCTATGAACCGATTTTTCTGAATGGACCCCGTCCCTTTGATCGACCTTTTCCATATCTTACGACACATGAGCACGACCAGCAATCTCCTCTGCCAGGTCTTCCTCCGAACGCATCTATCTACCTTAAAACCGAGTTTCAGTAACCCTTCGTCTCTTTTGTATATGTCTCTCTTTGCTGCAGTGTTAGACTCTTGTTTCCCTCCCAAACATCCAATTCAGGGGGACTGATTATTCTCTCACGCTGAGATGTTCTCTGACGAAGTTTTCTTTTTCCCTCTCTTCTGCGAGCAACGACGCGCGTTCTTGGTCTCCGAGCTGACGACTTCGATTCCGACGACGACAGGTGGTAACAGAGACGCTTAGAATACTTGGACATAGCTCAATGCCGAGAGAGATGTCCGCACAAGCAAGAGTAACGAAAATCGGCGTCTTTCGCAGTCGATTCCTTTCAGCATATACGGGCTTGTGTTTTCTCTCGTCCACTGAGCGACATCTTGAACAAAAACCGACTAATGGACGACGACGGAAAAATGTCTCAACCCAAGAAAGTTCTCTCCCATTCTCCACCTCGTTCCTTCTCCACCCTCCGCCTTCCACCCCTCTCGAATCTCGCGAAATACTCGGAGGAACACCGCTTACTCCCAAGACCTATCTCCGAACTTCGCTCAACTTGTTCTTCTCCGAGTCCGAATTCGCGCAACGGTCGAACCAAGTCATCTCGACAACTTTCAACCAGAACTACTCGAGACCCGAAGAGAGTGAAGTGTATAGTTAAAGGAGAAGATAGCGAGATGCAACAGACTGAGTGGGATTGGGTTCGAGAGCGAGGACAAGGAGAAACTTTGTGAGTTCGGATGCCTCGCTTTCTTCGCAGACATCTCGAGACGCTTATTCGCTGACCTCACGATGTGAATATGATGTAGTAGAATCGATCGGGATGAAGGAGACTCAACAGGTGATGAGACTTTGTCGGATTCAGAACTTGGGGCAACTAGATTTGGTGCTACCTCTCGAGCGACGTACGACTATCAGTCTGGACCACCTTACCTCTCGAATCATCAATATCATTCTCAACATATGCAACAACTCGAAGAAGACGAGGAACCAGGCGATGGAGGAGGAGGAGGAGGAGGAGAGTTCTTGAATACTTTCTTCGGCTTGGACCCTCGAAGCTCTCCCCTTCCGTCGATTCAGACTCAGCAGCAAGTACACTCCTACTCCTCGGATACCCCTCGACCCTACTCCTTCCCGCCAACCGCAGCTTATCAATCGGAAGCTTATTCTTTCCCTCCTTCGTTCTCGTTCCCTTTCACTTCGACTTCGTCTTTCGCCCTCTCCTCGAACTCTCCACCCACGACTTCAAATCCTCTTTCACCCCTTCTACTCCCTACCTGGATCCCGCGCTCGAGCACGACTTGCCAACAAGCTTCGAGCTTCCCTCCGCTTTTTCCTCTCCCGCAATGGAATTCGACTCCAGAAGAATTCAGCGAACAACTCTACGATGCTTCACAACCTTCCGACAGCGGCCCTTCCTCCTGGTCGAGTCACGACTCTCAACTCGATTCCCTCGAGTCTCAACCTTCCGCTCCCTCTTCGATCTTCCCCATCTCCTCTTCTTCCTACGAGCTACCTACCCCTCCCTCCTCCTTTCGCACTCCCGGTCCCCCTTCCCCTACCCTTTACGAGTCCCGTCGCCATTCCTGGCCTCTCTCCTCCTCCTTCGACTTCACTCTCCTCGAACCGCGTTCCCCTTTCGTCCCAGCTCAACTCCAACTTCGATCCTCACCAATCATTCCACCTCCATCGAGTCTTCAGACTCCACCACCACCATCGTTCGAGAAGGAACCGGAATGGTTGTTATCGAGAGAGGATAACGAAATGTATCAAGGAGCTTTGGCGCTGAGCGAGATTAATCCGACGAGAGGAATTCAAGCTCGAGAGGAAGGTTCCGGGTCGATCGTACCTAAGAAACGAAATGAGCTCGAGACGGAACTGGAGGGAGAACAAGGAGACGAAGAAGACGCGGGAGAAAGAGGGGACACGACTTTGGACGGAGAAATTGATGAAAGAAACGAAGCAGAGGGATTGAACGGAGATCACGATGGGGTTGAGGGGACCGCATTGTATCGAGGAAGTCCTACGGTCGAGAATCCGGGAGCAGAGGAGGAGGAACAGATCCAAGTCAGGAGGAGATCGACGAGAAAATCGAATCCACCTCGTGCTTCTCTCGTCGCGAGTCAACCTACCGGATCCGGCGATACGAGCGGCGATATGGACGCTAATGACGTTTGGAAGTCGGATACTACTTTCTGGGCGCCGTTCGAACAGAACGAGACTTTGTTGAACGAAGAAGGAGAATCGTGAGACTTCAGCTCTCTTTCATTTTGAGCTCTCCAGTTTCTGACCATCTTCTCGTGCTCGACAGTGTCGATTTCTCTGAATCGATCGCGAATCCTTCATCTTTCTTCTGGAGTGACGAACTCGAAAACTGGTTGACTTATCGTCGCAATTTCCTCTTCTTCGACGTCTCGATCACTTTCGACTCTCCTGTCTCACTTTCGTCCCTTCACACCTCGACGAGCGACTCCCGCGTCGCTTATCTCGAGGTCAAGCTCGAAGCGGTCACCTACCCTCGAGGCTCGCCTGTCGAAATCTCTCAATTCGGAACTTCTCGTTCGTTAGCCGCTTCGTCTCCCGTCGGACCTCGACGACTCTTCCCTCTTGCCGTCACGAGGAGTGATACTGGTCATCTTATCGCCTCGACCTATTCGACTCAATTCAGTCGCCTCCAGTATCGCGCTTCAACTTCGAAACACGGAACGGAAGATCGAGACAATTTCTTCCTGAACGTTGTCACTCTCGTCGCGGTACACCAGGATGGGGACGAAACGAACCTAGGAAGCTGGAAGAGTGCGAAGTTGGTCGTTCGAGGGAGAAGTCCTGGAAACTTCGAAAAGTCAAAGAAGAAAAGGGAGGGAAAATCGTCGTCTTCGTCGTCGTCATCGAACAAACCAGCGAGGAAGCGTGCAAAACTCTCAAAGTAATCCTGTCTGTCCGTGTCTGTGTCTCCGTATATTGTCTCTCGCTTGTAGCGTCTAATCTGTAGCCTCTCTCTCTCTCTCTCTTTCTATTTCCTTCTCCCCCTTCTTCGTTACTAGCATAGCATTCATCCGTCCCGTGTCTTCCTGTTCACATTTATTGATCGTGTTGCTTGTAGGAAAACTTGGCTGTAGCTTGTTCGCTCGAATCTCTCTCTCTCTCTCGCAAGTAAAGGAAGGTTGTTGGAAGTTAAGCTAGGTTTCTGTCGATATATACAGTGGGAGCACGGTCGCCAGCTACTGCGACGACTTGACATCGTCGATAGCTTTCCGAACCGCTTTCGCGACGTCCTCAGCTCCAGGGAAACTGCGAACAAGTCATCATCGTCAGGTTCTCGAACGCACAGAGAGCTCATGATAGGGGAAACCAAAGACGTACTCTCCGTGCACACAAATCGAGACTTTGTTCGTGGACTCCGGGAATTTGAGCTCGACTCCGTTGAGAGATTTCCATGTGCTCGTTTCGAGCATCCCTTTCACACGAGTGTAAACCTCTTCTCCTGTGATCGGGTGTCGTTCGGCGGCGGATCGAGGGGCGAGAAGTTTCGCCTGCGGGCAATCTCGACGTTTCAGCCTCTATCGAAATCAAAGACTGTACATCGGACAAGAGCTCACCTCGTCGGTATACTGTAGATCAGCGTAGAACTCTGTCGACGAAACGAGTCAGTTACGAGTCGAGTCGAGGAATGCAACGTCCAACTCACCTGGAATGAACTCGACACCGAGCTCTTCACAAGCGTCTTGGTGAGCTGATCCCGGGAGACCCAACATCGGTACGCTGTAGAGCTTCGCGACTCTCGCGGCTTCTCGAGCGAGTTCGATGTTTTTACTCGACATGACATACTGCAGACGAACAAGTCAGTCTCTCGCTCGTGTCGAGGACGAAGATAGACGTATTGCTTGACCATGACACTTGACATGTGACATTTCGAGCTCGTTCAGCTTGAGGAATCCAGATAGAGCGCCAGCTTGGTAAACGATCATGTTGAAGAAGGATGCTGGAGGGAGATGCATTTCGCGTCTTCCGAAGCCTTGCAAGTCGGGGAGACCTGGATGGCATCCAATGTTGACGCCGTGCTTCTTTGCTCTGCATTTGGCAAATCGTCAGCAAACGAGCGAGAGGAGCATGGAGAAGGAAGAAGTCTCACAGAGCTGCCGTTTTCCCCATGACATCGTGGTCTCCCGCATGGTAGCCGCAAGCAACGTTCGCATAGTCTAGGTACGGCATCAGGGCTTCGTCTGAAGGGAAAGAGCGAAAGGAGTTCCGACGAGAGGTCAGCTAAGGGAATGCCGAAAGAAAGGATGTGGGACTAGCCTGCTCCGAGATGCCAAGGTCCGTACGACTCTCCCATATCGACGTTGATGGTAGCTGATAGAGGCATTTCGGGTATACGTTAAGATCTTTAGAGGGAGTAGAGAGGAGGGGAAAGGGATTATAGATGAGAATTGGTGACGGTGATTGTGAGTAGCTTTCGATGCTGTTCTGGTATCGAGGGCTTCAGGAATTGTGAGGAGTCTGTGTACGTTGAGCTCGGTCGTCTGGCTGATTGGGTCGAATGGGAGAGGAGAGGGAGTGGACTTCCGATTGCAATTGCTGACAAGGTCTCTCTCTCTCTCTTCCCATTCTCCCCGCACGGATTAGCCGCAAACAGTCGACAAGGGAGACCGCGTTGCTCTATCTTCCGTCTTGCCGCCGACTCCGATCGTACGGCCTTTTCCTCGCACTCCTTTCCGTGTCTCGCTCATTCTCCTCCGTCTTCCGCGACCTCTCCACACCTTACGTAGCCTACTTAGGCAGCCCTGAAGAACCTAGGGCCCAATGGTCGACTGTAGCGCGCTACAAGTCGAGGAGGTTCGCCTGATTCCGGACCGACGGAGTATATTTCCGTTCGCAGATTAGCCCCCGCTAAAACAGGGTGATTGCGATCGAAGACTCGTAAATCTTGCGGGGCGATTTAGCCGCTTATCTCCCTGTGGCTTTATCTGCACAGTGAGCGAGCGTCGTCTCATCTCTCCCCTCTTTCTCCCCTCAGTTCCTCACGATCTCCTCTCTCATCACGCATGGAGACAGCTCGCAAGATCGATAAAGTACTCTGCGTCAAGCAAGAAGCAGGCCTTCGGGGTAAAGCAACGTGAGTCTTCCGCCTCTGACCCTTTCGAACTTGAGACTGATAGATAGCATGATTCGCAGTCGCTGGTCCAACAAAGACCTCGATCCCGTTCCTCAAGCACATCGAACATGGAGTGCGCTCGACGTCTGCTCGTATTGGAACTCTGATCAGTTTGCTCCAGCGACTTGGGATCTCGGAAGCGCTGTGAGTGGATCCCTTCTGTACTCTCCTTGTGGCCTCGTAAGACTGACTCCATTTGGTGAGTGGTACAGCTCGTCGGACTGGGGCTTACGTTAAAGCAAGCAGTCCCGATCTCGTTCTTCGCGTTTTTCTGTATCGGAGTCGGTAAGCGTCGATTCTCTTGAACTTCCCTGCTTGATCTTCACTGATCCTCGTCGTCTCGCAACAGTGCTATCGCTGAATGGCCGAATCGGAGCCTTGACCCATTGCTCTTTCCCTGTTTGTGCTCGGGCTCCATTCGGCATGGTCGGAGCGTACATCCCAATCATCGTCAGATCGATTCTCGCATTGCTCTGGCTCGTTATTCTCACATACGTAGGTCTGGCTCTCTAGCTCACTGGGCTCACACGACTCTAGCTGACGAGATTTGTACCCTCGCTTAGCAAGGAGGAAATGTCGTAGCAGTCATGCTCGGTTCGATCTGGCCCTCATTCAACCGAATTGAGAACACTCTTCCTGAAGGACTCGGAATCACAACCCAAAGTCTAGTCGGCTTCCTCCTTCTCTGGCTCGTTCAAGCTCCCCTCGCCTGTATTCCGATCCATAAAATCAAGATTTTCTTCAGCATCAAAGCATGGATTTCGATCGTCGCTTTCATCGCATTCTTCGTTTGGTCTCTCGTCGTGACCAAAGGGAAAGGTCAACTCATTTCGGGAGCGATGGATTCGTCAAAGTTTCCGGGAGGTTCAAGAGCTTGGGCTATCATCTCCGGAATCAATACCGTAGTCGGACTCTATTCGACCGTATCGTGAGTCGATCCTCTCTACTGTGCGGCTATACTTCTTCGGGTCTGACTCCTGGTGCCCTCAGCGTCAACATTTCGGACTTTTCTCGTTTCTCGCGTTCTCCGAAGGCGAATCACTGGCAAATCCTGGCTGTCCCGTAAGTTCTCTCGATAGACAATTCCTGAAGCAGTAAGCTGACCCCTGTGTTCCGAGCTATAGTGTCACTGGAACAATCCCGATCGCCATTGCGATTCTCTGCGCCGAAGCCGCCCAACAAAATTACGGAGTTTCCATCTACGATCCTGCCAGTCTCTGTGCTTTGTTCGATTCTCGAGCAGCTCGTTTCTTCTCGAGTTTCGCATGGGTCGTCATGACGATCGGTGTCAACCTCAGCGCGAATCAAGTGAGTCCGTTCGAGTCTATCGGTTTCTGCTTCGACTTTGCTGATCGTCTCGAACGCTCTCTACAGCTCTCTTTCGCAACGGACGTCACCTCGCTTATGCCTCGCTACATCACTATCCTCCGAGGATCAATTTTCGCCTCCATCCTCTGCTGGGCGACTTGTCCTTGGAAGATCGTCACCGATGCACCGAGCTTCCTCGCTTTCCTCTCCGCCTACCCAGTCTTCCTCGCTCCCATCGCCACAATTATGTTCATCGACTTCTACCTCGTTCGGAAAGAGCGAGTCGATGTTCGCGAACTGTACGAACCCCAGGGAACTTACAGATACACGTACGGAGTCAACTGGCGTCCATTCCTCGCTTGGATCCTCGCGCTCGCCCCGAATCTTCCAGCGTTCGCTCACGCTATCGACCCTTCGAACCCTGACGTACAGCCTTACACCTATCGATTCAGGTAAGTCCCTTTTGATCGGCCTGTGCAAGCCTGACGACTAACGACGCAATCGTTGCAGCTGGTTCTTCTCGACTTTCGCCTCTGCAATTCTCTACCTCGCCATCAATTTCTTCTTCCCTCCCACATCATCGCTCATCGAAGAAGCCGTCTACGACATCTCCGAGACTGAGTTCGACGTCGGTAGCGAAGAAGGAGTCGAGGGAACGAGCGAGAAAAAGAAGGACTCGGATGACTTGAACGTTGCTCAGTCGGGGGTCGTCGCGGCGATCTGAGGTTCTGTCTTTGTTCTGTGCTGTCTGTCTTGTGTCCTGTGTCCTGTGTCTGTTGCGTCTTATGTAAGGTTATTCGGTCGATCTGAGACGGGCTTTTGAGAGTCACGAAAGTTGTGCGAAAAGTGAGAAACACGAGACTCGATGTCGGCCTATTTCCCTCGACGACCTGAACCTCCTAGGCACAGGCGTTTCAGGAAAATGGTGTCCAAATCAGAAAGACGGGGGAAATCGTTTTACTGTATCTCAAGAATCTAACCGCGACTTGACGCTCGAGTCTCCGCTTTCCTTTCTCTCCTTCCCTCCTTTCCCAATACGCTTCTCGGTCGCGCACAGCACAACTACACACCCAAACAACACAGTCAACCTCTCAGTAGACACCTTCCGACCTCCCCTGGCTCGGTTTCCTCATCAACTCCCCCACATCTTGATATCCGCTCTTCCTCCCTTCATCCATCGCTTCTGCCTTCGACGATGGATCACAAAGTCTTAGTCGCCAATCGCGGAGAGATCGCACTACGCATCATCCGAGCGGCTCGTTCCGTCGGGATCAAATCGCTCTCGATTTATTCGGAGGCTGATTCGTCGGCTCCTCACGTCTTTGAAGCAGACGAAACTGCTCTCATACCTTCCTACACCGATGGGTGAGCATCAGCTGCTCTTTCCACCTAAATCGCAGGACGAGCTGACGATGTTTTCTCCCCTCAGGCCGGCTATCGTCGAGCTCGCCAAGGCTCGCGGAGTCACGATGATCAACCCTGGTTACGGTTTCTTGTCGGAGAACGACGAGTTCGCAAAGCTCGTAGAAACAAACGGAATTGGCTGGTGCGGACCGACTGCCGAAACGATCCGTTCTCTCGGTTTGAAACATGAAGCTCGCGCGAGGGCGATCAAAGCGGGAGTACCTGTTCTTCCAGGATCAGAGATTGTCGATACCCTCGAGAAAGCGATCGAGCAAGCGAATACTGTTGGATTCCCAGTAAGTTCGAAGCTGTATCTCGCTCAACGATCCAAGCTCTAATGTTCTCCTCCGTACAGGTCATGCTCAAATCGTCTTCAGGAGGAGGAGGAATGGGAATGGAGGTCGCAAAGACTGAAGCCGAGCTACGTGAAGCGTTCCAGCGAACCGTCGACATGGCGAAAACTCTCTTCAACGACCCTCGTTGTTTCGTGGAGAAATTCATTCCTGCCGCCCGACACATCGAAATCCAAGTCTTCGGAGACGGGAAGGGAAACGTTATTCACTGCGGAGAGAGGGAATGTTCCGCTCAGAGGAGGAATCAGAAGGTTCTCGAGGAGGCGCCGAGTCCTTTCTGTGACGAGAATCAAGGTTTACGTGAAAAGCTCTGCTCGTCGGCAGTGGCTCTTTGCGAATCCGTCTCGTATCGTTCAGCAGGTACCGTCGAATTCCTCGTGGACGACACAACCTCCGAATACTTCTTCCTCGAGCTTAATGCGAGGTTACAAGTCGAACACCCTGTCACCGAAGCGATCCGACCTGGACTCGACCTCTCAGCACTCATGCTCAAACTCGCGATCGCTCAAGCAGAATCGAAACCTTTCTCTCTCCCTTCGCAAGAAGATCTATCGAAGACGACGGGGTGGGCCATTGAAGCTCGAGTGTACGCCGAAGTCCCGCACCTCAACTTCCGACCAGCACCCGGGCTACTTCAGGAGGTATCGTTTCCCAGCTACGACTGGCTTAGGGTCGATACCTGGGTTTCGAGTGGTTCCGTAATTTCGTCGTTCTACGATCCAATGATCGCGAAGGTCATCGCACACGGCAGTACTCGGGAGGAGGCTCGTAGCCGACTCGATCAAGCTCTCGGAGAGAGCGTCCTTCTCGGTACAGCGACGAATGTAGAGTATCTAAGATCGATCCTCAACTGCAAGAGTGAAGTTTGATCTTTCTCGCGAAGAGTTCGTTAAGTCGACTGATTCCTTGGTCCAATAGAATTCGTCGACGGCAAGGTCACAACCTCTTACCTCAACTCTTTCACCGACTACAAACCCGCGGTGATCGAGGTGGTTGATGGAGGATTGAGCACGACCGTTCAAGATCTACGCCCTCGACTTCTTCCTGGAGGAGACGGTATCCCTCGCGGTGGAGCTTACGACGACCTAGCTGCCAGAGCGGCAAAGTAAGTCGCTCTTGTCATCCCTGCTTCCCGGATAGACACTGATCTTTTCGTCGTTTGTAGCGCTCTCGTCGGAAACCCGCTCGAAACGGAACTCCTCGAAATGACGTTCGCTGGAGCGACCCTCAAGTTTACCGTATCGACCGTCGTTGCCGTTTGTGGTGCCGACGCCGAAATCTTCCTCGATGAGGACGTCAAGCCAAATTGGAGTCGTTTCGTCGTTAAAGCCGGCTCAACACTCGAGATTGGCAGTTGTGAAGGTTCGTGGCTGACTCGCCCGCTCTAACGGAGTGCGACGTGCTCACGCTTTCCTCGACTGTAGGTACCGGGTCTCGTATCTATCTCGCAATCAGAGGAGGTCTCCCTTCGGTCCCGACTTTCATGGGCGACAGTAAATCGACGTTCACCGCAGCAGGATTTGGAGGAGTACAAGGACGCGAACTCGTCGGGGGCGACATCCTTTCGCTCGCTCCCAATGCCGGTCCGAACTCGAACGATTCGGAAGACTACACCCTCCCTTCCGCCTCGATCCCAGAATACACCCACGAATGGCGACTTGCAGCTTTGCCCGGACCTTGTGGAGATATCAGCTATCTACTCCCCCAGGACCTCGAGTCACTTTACTCGACGACTTACACCGTCTCCGCGCAAGCGAATCGTCTTGGAATTCGACTCGAAGGTCTCAAACCTCTCAAGTTTGCGAGAAGCTCCGGGGGACAAGGCGGAGGGCATCCGAGTAATACGATCGAGATGGGATACTCTTGCGTGAGTTTTCGCCTGCTTCGACAGCTTTTCATCTCAAGACTGACTCTGGTCTCCGATGCAGGGAGCATTGAACTTCAACGGCGATACACCGGTCTTACTTGGATGCGATTCCCCCGACGAAGGTGGCCTAATTTGCGTCCTCTGCGTCGTGACGCCTGAGATGTGGAACTTGGGTCAGATGCGACCGGGAGATAAAGTTCGCTTCGTCGAGCCTTCACTTTCGAGTCTCGCCCCTCAACGCAAGAAGCAAGAAGAATGGGTCGCAAGTCTCCTCACAACGAAACCCCTCGCCTTCCCGAACGAGATCGAGGCTTCGACTTCGCCTCAGACGGACGGTATCCTCAAGGTTATCGAATCATCCGCAGACGATCCTCGCATCAGTTTCCGTCAATCTGGAGATGGAGGTATTCTCCTCGAGGTCGGAGAACGTGAGCTGTCGTTCAGGACTCGATTGATCACGGAATTATATGAGCGCAAATTGAAGGAGAAGAATATCCCGAGTCCGTCTCTCCTCTTATACCTTCGATTCCTAGCGTACTGACCTCTTGTGACGCTCTATCTAGCTCTCACGTACGTTCAAGGTGTCGCCTCGCTCCTTCTCCGATTCGAGCCAAAGCAAGTCTCGCAAGATGAACTTCTCGCCACCCTCGTTTCCGCCTCTGAAGGTCTCGCCGAAGCATCCCTCACTACCGAGATCTCGTCTCGACGTATCACGATGCCTTTGATCTTCGACGATTCTGTTTCCAGGCAGGCAGAAAGTTTCTACATGAACACGGTTCGCAAACGAGCGGTCTACCTCCCTTCAAATCTGGAGTACCTGGCGAAAGCGGCTGGAGTCGACGGGAAGCAAGGAGTTATCGAGAAGTTCTGCTCTTCAGAGTGGTTCTGTACAGCTCGAGCCTTTTTCGCAGGATTACCGCTGATGGCACCGGTAAGTTTCTTTTCTCTCGCTCAACGATCACTCGAGTGCTCATCTCAACTCTCTTGCTCGTGCTAGCTCGACAAGCGCGCCCTCTTGCCCTCTCAGAAGTACAATCCAACTCGAACTGTCACCTATGCTGGAACTCTCGGACTCGCAGGAGTACAAGCCGCAATCTATCCGATTCAATCTCCCGGTGGATATCAGATCCTCGGTCGAACTCTTTCGCCCTGGGACGCCGTCGGTCGCTTTGCTGGAGAAGGGATTGAGAAACACTTCCTCATTTGCTCTTTTGATATTATCAAGTGGCAACACGTGAGCGAGGAGGAGTTTACCAAAGTGAGTCATTATATCCTCTCACCATTCAACACTCTGTGACTGACTCGTTCGCTCGCAGATCGAGAAGGACTTCAAAGCGGGTTCGTACAAACCGAAAATCGAAAACATTACGCTTTCCGCGAAACAAATGGCAGAACTCGAAGAATCAACTCGAGAAGAAGTCGAACAACTCCAAAAGAAGTACAAGGTGAACCTCGACAAACTAGCGGAAGAGGAGAACGCGTTGTACAATGAATGGCTCGAAGAGAAGAAGAAGGAAGAGGAAGCGAATGTCGCTGGTCAATCCGCTGGCGGACAAGGTGAGCCCCAGACCGTCGTTGTCATTCGATCGAGATTCGCTGACCTCTCGTCGATTTTTATCTGAGCTCAGCCTCGGGAACGCCGTTGAAATCTCCCGCACTTGGGACCGTTCGAGCTATCGATGTACAAGTCGGAGACATCCTATCGTCCGAAATCGCACCCTGCAAGATCGAAGCGATGAAGACTGAGATTTCGATCAGGGTTGGAAGGCGACTTGTTGGGAAGAAAGTCACGGGAATCGCTTGTTCCGTTGGAGATGTCATCAAGGCGGGAGCTCCTCTACTTTATTGCGACTGATCTTACCGTGTCGTATCTTACATTTGTATGAATCGGAAATGAAACCTTAGCAGTGTCACGAATCAATGACCGTGTCTCAACGTTCGAGTGACATTACACTTTTCGTTTCTTCGCTTTCCCGTTCGATCTCCCTTTCTCCCCAGAGGCGCCTCCAATCTGCTTTGTTGTCGTTTCCGCCTCGGTATTCTCACCTCCTTCGACCGGCCTCTTCTTCGGTGTCGTGCCCTTCTGGCCCCCTTCTGTTGTTGTCGTATCGACCTCCATCTCACTTTTCTCTCCGTCGGTGTTCGTCATGGTCGGAGCGTAAATCTTCAGAACTGGATTCGAAATGACTCCTCGATAAGTCGAACGGAGTGATACTGAATGAAGGCGTTGGGGGTTGTCAGTATCAAGGAGCAAGAAAGGATAAAGAAGGGAAGGGAGGACCAAACTCACAACCTCGCATGATTGCTCTTTGCGGATTCACGGTCAGAGCATCTTTTGCTTGAGCTGCAGGCATGCCGATCAGAGAGCATCTATCGCAACTCGAGAACAGCAGAATGAGCACAGGCGAAAGAAGAGGGAGGAATAGATCAAAGATACTCACAAATTGATCAGATCCTGAGCGCCTCTCATTTCTCCTGCGCTCCTCGCCCCACTACTGAACACAACTCCCTTCCCTTCCGTCGCTCTGACGACCTCCCTTGCTCCCGAGATCCAGTTCCTTCTCCGCTTCCCGCTCTCGCCTGCTTGTTCTCCTTCTAGGTCTTGTCGAGTTATCCCACGTAGGATAATCTCGAAACACACTCCGAAGCGTGCGAGGGTCGAAATCATACCGCGTTTGAGGGGGAAGGGGAGACGTGGAGAGAGGGAGGGGTCGAGAGTGATCAAGGTGGGAGAATGTGCAGAGGGTGGAGAAAGAGACAGAGCGACGTGGGAGAAGGAGGATAGTGTGGTAGGGACGACGGAGAGAAGTGTCGTTTGTTGAGGATAGAGAGGGGCAGTAGAATTCGCCTAGACGAGAAACGATGAGATTGAGCTTTGAAACGAGGCGAAACAGAGTGAAATCTGACTCACGAAACCGTACCAACCTTTCTGACCAGCGCCTTTCACTGCCTCATCTGAATAGTTCTCGACGGTGATCCTCCATACTTGTAGAACAAGACCTTGGGTTCCGGGTTTCGCGGTTCTAGGGTCGATCGAAGGGAATAAAGGAGTCGGGAAACTCAGTTTCGAAGGGTCGAACGTTGGCGGAATCGAGATGTTCAGCATCAGGGTCGAGTAGCCGACTGTTGCGCAGTCATGGTCAGTCCTCAGGAAGTGCAAGGTAGGGAGAGAGGAGGGGGCTCAACGAATTGATGCCATTTTCACCATCTTCTCGACTTCCTGGAGGTCCTTGGCATTCCAACTCGCTACTACATCGTATTGACCCTCCTTGACTGCGTCCTGGTTCGTAGCTTTCCCCTTTCCCTTATTGTTGTTCGAATTGTTCGTGTTTGAAGAAGTTGAAGGTTTGAATGCGGAAGCGGGAAGATGTAAAGGGATATTGATCGAGTCTATATAGCCGTGCATCTGGTCTAGCTCGCTTGCGTGGTCTCTAGGCGGAAGTTGTTGTTGTTGATCGAAAAGTGATCGCGAAAGAAAGTTTCCGTCGAAACTCTCCTTTCCCTCCACTCCATTCACTCGTATCGAGGATGGACGACGATCTATTCTCGTCCTTCACGGCGAAACCACCGCCTGCCGCATCAACACCAGCGATCGCCTCCTCGTCGAAGCCGAAAGCTGCCGCTGCTTCTTCTTCTTCGAAACGACCGATCTCTCCCTCTGCCCCTCAAGCTCCCGTTGATCAAGAATCCCTCAAGAAACTGAAGACTAGTCAAATCGGAGAAACCTCGACTGGAGCTTCTCTCCTCGTTCCCGCCGGAACTGAAAATGGAGATGATGAAGCTTCCGCTTCGACCTTGAAGAGGGAGAGGGAACAGGCATTCGCAGTGACGGATGAAATGGAAATTACGGCGCAGACCAAAGTGAAGGGAAGTACCGGGTTGCAAGGAGAGGGAGCTGCAGGCGACGAGAAGAAAGAAGGAGAAGATGAAGGTCTCGTTCTCTCTCATCAAGTAAGTACTACCTGTTCTCAGTAGCTTCATGATCGTGTGGTCGACGTCGAGCTGTCCCCGAGAGGCGGACTGGTCGGCATTGATTTTCGATCGAACTAAGTTTTCAAACTTACGCTCTTTCTTCCTCCTCTCTAGGTCCGTCATCAAGTCGCCCTCCCTCCGAACTATCCCTACGTCCCAATCTCTTCCCACGTCCCTCCTGCCGAACCCGCCCGTACCTACCCCTTCGAACTCGATCCTTTCCAAAAAGTTTCCGTCGCTTCGATTCAACGCAACGAATCCGTGCTCGTTTCGGCTCATACTTCAGCTGGTAAAACTGTCGTTGCAGAGTACGCTATCGCTCAGTGTTTGAAGGAGGGTCAGAGAGTAGTTTACACGTCTCCAATCAAGGTGCGATTTTCGAAATTCTTACATTTTGCCCATTCGCGAACTGCACTGATTGTTAGGGGTCGAGACTCGCATAGGCGTTGTCGAATCAAAAGTATCGAGAAATGTTGGCAGAGTTTGGAGATGTAGGATTGATGACGGGAGATGTCACGATCAATCCAACCGCATCTTGTCTCGTCATGACTACCGAGGTCAGTACTCTCTCCCTTCTTTGTATGTAACTCGAAGTTTGATGCCGAAGTATCGCTGCGCAGATTCTGAGGTCAATGTTGTACCGAGGTTCAGAGATTATGCGTGAAGTCGCTTGGGTCATTTTCGATGAAATCCATTACATGCGAGACAAGGGTTAATCTCGCTCCCTGCTCCTCTTTCCTCGTGGGCACTGACTGACTCTTCATGCGCCTGTAGAACGTGGAGTCGTTTGGGAAGAAACGATCATCCTCCTCCCTCACAAAGTTCACTACGTTTTCCTTTCCGCTACGATTCCGAACGCTATGGAATTCGCCGAATGGATCTGCACGACTCACCAACAACCCTGTCACGTCGTCTATACCGATTACCGACCCACTCCTCTACAACACTACTTGTTCCCGGCGGGAGCGGATGGAATTCATCTCGTAGTTGACGAGAAGGGGAACTTCAGGGAAGACAATTTCGCGAAAGCGATGGGAGCTTTGGGAGGGGAATCGAAGGGAGAAGATCCGGCGAGTGCGTTGAGCGGAAAGGGTAGGAAAGGAAAGACAAAGAAAGGTGGTCCGAAAGGTTCGTCGAACTCCGTCCCAGTTCTTTTGATCGAGAGCTGAGGTTGTTTCCCCGAGTAGGTCCTTCGGATATCTACAAGATCGTCAAGATGATCATGGTCAAGAACTACAACCCCGTCATCGTGTTCGCGTTCTCGAAACGAGAATGTGAAGGACTCGCTCTTCAAATGTCGAAACTCGAATTCAATTCCGACGAAGAACGAGACATGGTCGCTACCGTCTTCAACAACGCGATCTCGAACCTTTCGGACGACGATCGTGGATTACCTCAAATCGAACACATTCTTCCGCTCTTGAAACGAGGAATCGGAATCCATCACGGAGGATTGTTACCGATCTTGAAGGAAGTTATCGAAATCTTGTTCCAAGAAGGATTGATCAAGGTCTTATTCGCTACCGAAACGTTCTCGATCGGACTCAACATGCCCGCGAAAACGGTCGTCTTCACTTCGGTGAGGAAATTCGATGGAAAAGATTTCCGAAACTTGTCGGGAGGAGAGTACATTCAAATGTCGGGTCGAGCTGGTCGTCGAGGATTGGATGACAGAGGTATCGTTATCATGATGACGGACGAGAAGTTGGAACCGGCCGCGGCGAAGGGAATGGTGAAAGGTCAGGCGGATCGATTGGACTCGGCATTCCATTTAGGATACAACATGATTCTCAACTTGATGAGGGTCGAAGGGTTAACTCCCGAATACATGTTGGAGAGGTGTTTCTATCAGTTCCAGAACACTGCATCGGTACCGAAACTTGAAGATGGTAAGAAAGAAGTTCTTTTAGCTCACTTCCGATCGAGTACTCAACTTTCCTTTCTTTTTGCAGAACTTCGAGCCCTCGACGAACAACGAGCTTCGATCGTGATCCCTGACGAAGACAACATCGCTGATTACTACGATCTCCGACAACAACTCGACATTCTCAACAAGGATCTTCGAGACGTTCTCAATCATCCGACTTACGCTTTACCGTTCTTACAACCTGGTCGATTGGTGCGAGTCAAGCATGACGATTTAGATTTCGGTTGGGGAGTCGTCGTCAACTATCAGAAACGAGTTGGAACAAAGGTGAGAGTTCGATGTTTAAACTATGTCGATCTGGCCTCGTGTTGACCTCTCATTCGTCACAGGGTAAACCTCTCCCCACCGATGAACCTCCTCAAAACCAATACATCGTCGACGTCCTCCTCCATCTCGCCCGAGGTACCGCTCCTCTCCCTCTCCAAAAAGGATCGAAACAATCCCCGGCCTCTCAGATCAGCACGATTCGACCTTGCCCCGCGAAGGAAGAAGGCGAATTCGCTGTCGTCCCCGTACTCCTTTCGACTCTCGATGGAATTTCGCACATCAGGATCTTCCTCGCGAAGGATCTGAAACCCCTCGATTCAAGGATGCAGGCGTTGAAGAGTGTGAAGGAAGTCAAGAGGAGGTTCCCGGATGGAATCGCTTTGTTGGATCCTGTCGAGAACATGGGTATCGTCGATGAAGCTTTCAAGAAACTGTTACGAGTGAGTTGATCCCAACCCTTTCGATCGCGATGCAAACTGAGCCCTCGCCCCCGATCTACAGCGCATCGAAATCCTCGAATCACGACTCTTATCAAACCCGCTTCACACCGACCCTAATCTCCCAACTCTCTACGACCAATACAGCGCGAAAGAATCCCTCAAACTCAAGATTCGTACGACGAAGAAGAAGATTCAAGCTGCTCATTCCGTCATGCATCTCGACGAACTCCGAAATCGTAAACGTGCGTTGAGGCGATTAGGATTCGCTACGAACGACGACGTTGTCGAACAGAAAGGAAGGGTCGCGTGTGAGATCAGTTCGGGAGATGAATTGTTGTTGACGGAAATGATCTTTGGAGGTGTCTTCAACGATTTGACGCCGCAACAATGTGCTGCTCTTCTGAGTTGCTTCGTCTTCGATGAAAAGGTCAGTCGGAATACTTCTCTATCTGTCTCAAAGGGAACGAAAACTGATGGCGGATTCTTTCGGCTGGTATAGTCTGAACAAACCTCGAAGTTGAAGGAAGAATTGAGTGGACCGTTGAGGGTGATGCAAGAAGCTGCGAGACGGATAGCGAAAATCGCCATCGAGTCTAAATTACCTCTCGTCGAAGGTCAGTTGGTCGCTCTCTACTCTCCGCCTTATATCCCTCCGTGCTGACTGGGACTTCGCTCGGTGCAGATGAGTACGTCGCTTCGTTCAAACCTGAATTGATGGACGCCGTATACAGCTGGTGTAACGGAGCCAAATTCTCGGATATCTGCAAGGCGAGTCCTGCAACGTCTTCTCTCTGTCCACGACGAGCGCTTGACTGACAAAATGTATAACGCTCGAACAGATGACGGACGTTTTCGAAGGTTCCTTGATTCGAGTTTTCCGACGATTACAAGAACTGATTCGACAAATGTCTATGGGTACGTTGTTTCTCCTTCATATCATCGTCGTATGATCAAGTCGGCTGACGGCGTTGTGTGAGGGGATAGCTGCGAAAGCGATTGGTTCGGAAGAGTTGGAGAAGAAGTTCAACGATTCGATGGCATGTCTCGAACGACAATCTTCGGTTGCGTTTGCAGCATCGTTGTACCTGTAGACATCTTCATCGATGAGGAACTAGGGAGACAGGCTTGGACGGAGATGAGTAGCTCCTTTGTATCAGTCAGTTTTGTCTTTTTGCTACTTTTCCTCTCCCTCTCGGCATCGCTAGCGCATTGCATTAGATTCTCCGTCGCTTTGTCGTACTATGATGAGAGGTCCGATCTCGTGCAAAGTCGACGAGGATGTCTTGCTTGCGAGACGCACGTTCGTCGAAATCTTTCGACTGCTTTCGCTTGCCTGACGATCTCTACATATCGCGAGTCAAACGATACAGTCGAACTTGATCAATCCTACGCAAGATTACGATTACGACCAAGACTCCTGCTCAAAAATCACTCAACGAGGCTCAGCGAAAACCTCGGCACTTTCTTCATCCCTCTCCGATCACTCACTGCGACTCCTACCAGAGAATGCGCCTCTCGTTCATCTCTTACAGCTTCCTACTACCTGCTCTCGCCTCCGCGCTCCCTTCCTCGTTGCTCGAACCTCTTGATACTCCGTCATCTTCATCTTCATCTCTCTCCGTCTCTCCCGCCTCTTCAACCGCCGAGACCGATCTCTACCGCTATCAAAACAAAGTGTACTTGATCAGACATGGAGAGAAAGGGTCTCGAGGAGAAACTGGGTTGAACTCGAAGGGGAAGAAACGAGCGAAATGTTTGAGAAAGGTACAGCCTCCTTTCCCTCTCTCAGCTGCGTCGAGATACTGATGACTGTGACTTTGTAGTTGTTGGCGACCCCTCGATTCAAGATTGGGTTGATCCTCGCGGAAGAATACGACCATAAAACGCACAAACGTCGACGTCCGTACGATACCGTCAAACCGATCGCAGACGAACTCGGACTCAAAGTAGATACGGAATGTGATGTAGAGGATGCGAAGTGCGTGAGGAAAAAGGTAGAGAAGTATGCGAAAGCGGGTGGAAAAGGAGATGTTTTGATCTGCTGGGTCAGTCCTGTCTCTGCTTACTCTCGGGGGCAAATGTTTCCTGCGTGTGGATCCGAGACGAGTCTGACACTAATTTGCATTTCGTGCGCAGAAACATTCGATGTTGAACGTGATCGCTCACGAACTTGGCGCACCGAAAACGAAACCCTACCCTGACGAACGCTACGATCTCATGTGGACTCTTCATCACAATCGACTCATCTCGAAAGAGAGTGAGCAATGTCCTGGATTGGATCCGAAACCTCGCCATAAAAAGCACAAATTCGAATCTTTCGACAGCGAAGAGGAAGAGGAGGATTTGGATGAAGAGGAAGATGAAGTCGAGTTGGATTGGATGTTTGGAACGGAATCGACGGAACATGGGAATCAGTTCACTTTGAACGATTTAGATTAAACGCATTCGCACTGTTTTGCTCCCTCGGATTTGGATTTTCGATCGCATCGCTCGTTGTTGTATCTCTCCCTTCGCTAGCTAATTCTCTTGTCCATACATACTATCATAGACTGTAATTCTCTCTGCCGAAGCAACCGAACTGGCCTAGACAGCGTTCAATCGAGGAAACGGAGAGCCTCTACTCGATTACCGTCGAATCAGAAAGAGCGCTACAACAACGACAAGCCCTGCTAGAACCGCCGCGACGCCCAGTGATCTCCTGTTGGCAGATCCTCCGTCGACTCTTCCATGGTGGATCTCTTCATGCTACTAATGAAAACCAGAAATGACAGAATAGTCAGTTCCAACGTCTCTGACGGCGCAAAGATCCGTTCGACTCACCTTATTCTCAGCTCCATCTTTCTGAGCAGGTGTTGATCTCACCATGTTCGGCACATCTTTCATCTCCTTCCCGCAATACTCAGGGAACAGGGTCTTGAATTTCGGCTGTTGAATATTCCATGCGTGAGACGATTGAGCTAGTTGTTTCTTCTCTTCGTCGGTTGTTCTCATCGACCCTGTCGACGCAAAGGTGGATCGGTACGAAGAAAGAGAGAAGTGTCGAGGAAAGAGGGAACGCACCGGTAGTGATTTCGTCGGAATTCATAAATGATTGTAAACCGATCAAGATCGTTTCGACTGACCAAGCGACGTTCCAAGATCCTGGATGGAAATTACTCACTGCACATTCAAATCGTGTTAGAGCCTTTCCTCTTATAGGTCCCGACTGAGCTAAAAGAAGGAAACTAACTTGAAGTACAAATCGCAGCAGAAGGCGTGAACCTCCCCGAGGGAGTGTTCATCTTGAGCCCAGGAGGTGCGAAGGGATAATCTTTCGGGAACTCTACGACACCCCAGTACTCCCCTCCAGCGTAAGGCGAATCATCGGGACCTCGAAAAATGAAATGCCATTCGAGAATGTTTTGTTCGTTCGGACGAGCCCAGATCAAGGGTGGAGGGTTCTTTTGGAAGGCGGCGTGTTCTTTCTGTAGCCGTTTACGGGCTTGAGGTGAGGCCATTGCGATGTTGAGAGAGCGGAGAGAAAGGATTCAAGTTGCTAGACGTGGGCGATATTAGGCTGTATGAGTCGACGAGAGGAGGGGAGCTGAGTAAATTGAAAAAACGCTAGAGGTAGTCAAGCGAGGTCTGAGGGCGATGAACAGGCGTAAGAAGGGAAAAAAGATGAAACTCGCGAACTCCCTTTCTTTCAGCTCGCCACCACTCGATCCGATGCTTGATAGCACCCTACTGCAGACAGGGCTGGTGAGACTCGCCTCGAGCTCATCCTCTCTCGACAGACTTACTGAATCTATCGTTTTGTGATTCCAGCTCATCGTCGCTCCCTTTCTCCTGCCCTCAGCCCTCAAGCGGGTTCAATCCTTTCTCTATCCATCTCCACAGGGCGCCACAATAACAAAACGGACGACACAGCGCGCGGAACGATGTAAAGATGGACGGAACCTAGCGAGTTTTCGTTTATTCATCGTGACTCTCGGAGGTTCAATAGCGCTCTTTACTGCTTTGCTACCACCTCATGTACGTCTATATCCTCTCTGAGGCTCGGGCTCGCTGTGTCGAGGAGCTGACTCGGGTGCTCTTTCGTATTATCTACTATCTGCAGAATCTTTTCCTGAGCCTCTCGCAACCACACTCCTTCCTCTCCCGCCTCTTCCCTCCCCTCCGATATCCCCTCGACCTCCGACTCGCCCCTGAAACACTCCAGCGTCTTTGGGTCTCGTCTCTCCGTCGCCCCCTATCCTCCTCTGAACTCTTCCTAATCCAACGTTTGCAAACGCTCGATGCTCGACTCGGCTACGTCGCCTATGGTTCTGGACCGATCCTGAACTGTTCATGGTGCAAACCTTTCTCATCTTCGACTCAGGGCGGAGTCGGAGGAGATCACCTAGTCTCGATTTTACCGGGACTGATGATCGTTTGGATATCGGTTCTGGCAGCGATGGGATTGTTGTTGAGTGGAAATGGGAGAGAAAAATGGAGAGGGTGGGCTGTAGCGGCAGTGGGAGCGGCGGTAGGGAACGAGGTTTGGAAGAGACTGACTTGGGAGGGATTGAGACCGGGGGCTTTGAGCAATGGACAGACGGTGTCGATGGTGCGTCCCTCTTCGCTCTCTCGATATCCGAGTATGTCAGCTGAGTAACTTCGATGAGGCAGTTGCATTCCCAGCTGCATCTCCAGCGATCCCTCCTGTCCGCTCTCTTCCTACTCATCGCTTATTTTGCTCCAGCTTCTCCCTCAATCCCCTCAGACCCCTCATCTTTCCGGGCATCGACCTCGTCAATCGTTACTCCCGCGATCCGGGGGCTTGTCGAGCAAAGTGAGGAGGTACTGGAGAAATTGAGGTGTTTGAGTATCGAACGAATGGCGATACTGCATCATGACAGGTATCGATCGAAAGTGAGTCATTTCTCACTCTCTCCTTACTACGAAGAGTTGCTGATCCGAGCTGAGAACGAGTTATAGGTGAATTCGTTTTGGGAAGAAGCTTCAAGAGAAAGTCAGCTAGCTAGAGCGGACCCGACGGTACAGGCATTGCTGGACAAGTCGAGAGAGTCTGATGCAGCGAAGGAGTTTGATAAGTTCGTCGAGAAGAGCTTCAGGATTGGAAGAGGGCGGGGAGCGGCGGAGGAACGGAAAGCGATTGACGCAGAGTCCGAGCGGGAAGTGGAAGAGGACGGGGACGGTGGGATGGACGGTGAGGATATCGAAGACGACAAAGCGGAGAGTCCGGGACCAGAGCGAATAGAGGAAGACGCGGTGAAGCTTGAGACTTGAAACTGGAATTGCGTAAATTGCGTTCGAGAAGAGTTAGCCGCTGCTATGCTCAGCTTAGGAATGGTCCCTCTGCAGCTGAGGGACGATTGTGTAGGTCGGGAGAGAGCTAAATAGCGCGAAAACGATCAGACTGACTCGGAGAACGTGAAAAGATGGGTAATTGTAATGACGCCTCGAGCGCTATAACAGTGGGGCAAATCCAGTTATCCTGCTGCAGCAAGTCAGAAAAGTCAAGTCGGTGATAGAGAGAAGATGCTGCGAGCCAAAGATTCCCCTTTCCTTTACTCTCAACGCCTCGCCAGCGTTGCTACAGCACCCTTAGGCCAGCACGACAGTACTTGAGTCCTAAGCGACGCTCTGCACCTTCCAGATCATCACCTAAACGTCACGTTCGTCACTCAAACCTCTTCATCTACAACTCGAAATCTCAAGGTCGCCTCCTCTTTGAGCGGTTAACAAAGTAGCTAGTGCGAGTAAAGGCATCAGTCATAAGCGTCTGACCACGAAAGAAAGCGCGAACGAGTGAGCCAGATCGAACCTGTTTCGACTTTTTCTCCCCTCGCTACAATCGCAGAAGGTCAAGCTGACAATGCTGCTTCCACTTGCAGAACTCAAGATAGAGGAGCGTCACCAACCGGAAATGGCTCCTCAACTACCCGTCGAACTCCTTCGCGCCGTCGTCGACAATTTCCGTCTTCCTCCTTTCTCGAGTCAACGTCGAACGGAGGAACTCGAAAAGGAGGTACGATGCACACTCTACTCGCTCTCTCTGACCAGTCGCGTCTTGCGGGAAATCGCTCAACCTCTCCTCTACAATTTCATTCGAGTTCAACGTCGCCGAAATGCGGAAACGCTCTCGCTTCTGGTCGATCAAGGCAGCAAGAACGGCGCACTCTCATCGACACGAACGATTGTATTCGAACGGCCGGGAGTGGAGGAAGAAGAAACCTACTTCGGCGACTCTGCGTACCTTCTGAACGAAGTTCCCACGTTGTTGAGCGCGCTGGAGCAGCTCATCATCTCGTCCAATCTCTGGAGTTTGCACAAGTTTAACCGTTCTAGTTCGTTTCTCGAGTATATTGGGCTCGTGAGAGAGAGTGCTAACCTTTCCGTTATCTCGCAGGCCTTTCACGGGTCTTTCTCAACGGGATCGACCTCGACACGATGTCAATTTCTGGTCTCATTTTCCCCTCTCTCGAATTCGTCGCCTTGTACTCTGTCACGCTCCGTTTTGGACCTCTTCCGGCCACAAGTTTCCCAAAACTTCGGCGTTTTGCGTTCGACAAGGACGAGCTCGCGGACGAAGACGCAGCAACGCTGACCGCCCTGGCCCCACAAATGGATTCGATCACCCTCATGTCGGACATCTTCCGTGATGCACTCTCCGATCTCCCTACTCTTCCTCTCGCTCGCACTCTCGTCAACCTTCCCTGGCACTGGATCGAGGAGGTGCGACCGGCGGAATCTTCCACCGTCAACGTTCGTCTGCTCGTCTGCGACATTTTCAGCGAGAAGGAATCACACTGCACTGGTTACCTCGACTCTTTCGCCTCTCTGCTCAAGACTACGCGCGAATTCGCCAGCCTCGAATCACTCTACCTCCCTCCCTCCAGCTCTTTATCGCCAAACTTCCGAACGAACGAGATCATTACTTCAATGGAAAACGTCGCCCTCGCCGCGAAGGATCGAAACATCGAAGTAATTTTTGAAGAACAATCGAATCAGCTCAGAGGGGAATGTCAGGTTTCGGAGGAGTTCATGAGAAGGATGACGGAGAGGAAGATTACTAGAGAGGTAGAAGAGGAAAAGCAGGCGGGACGAGAGTCAGGTGGATGATAGCGAGGTCGAAATGGAAAATGAAGTTTTCTCAGCGATTCGGATGATTGCCCTTGATCAGTTTGTGCCTCGTTTCAATGTACTTTGTACTGTTACTGCTCAGACTTCGAGCAAGAGCGAGATTCGTCGGTCGACGAGGACTGGAATCGAGCTACTCGCTGCGAAAAGTGTCCTCCCTCTTCCCCTCACTTCATCACCTCCCGTTTTCGCTGCTTTCTGAGCGAGAACATCAGAAGAGATCCATTCGACGAGCCTAGCTCTCATCGACGCGCCTCCAGCCCGAACCCGACTCCTCCCCTTTCTTCATCAAACAAGCTCGACTTCTCCCGCCTCGACAGCTTCGCGCGCCTTGCGACAATACAGACGGATCAGCGACATTGTATAAGGGTGACAGGCAGAACGAGGAGCGTTTCTGGGTTCGATAGCAGTACGTTCCTCTCCTTCATCAATTTTGATCGATTGCTCGAAAGTGGCCACGTACACTAATGTAAGAACCATCAGCTGACATGCTGATATCTCTGCAAACTGAACAGCTCACCAGCTGGTTGCTCGCTTCAAAATCGACATGACTTGTCTCTCGCCTCTCCCTGCCGAACTCCTTCGCGACATCATCGAGTCCACCGTGCCCCACTCTTTCCACTCAACGACCTATCAAGAGCGCCAATCTACTCTCTACTCTCTCTCCCTCGTTTCTCGCCAGTTCCGCGCCATCGCACAACCTCTACTCTGTGAAATCGCCTCCATTGAGACGGACGACGAGCTCGAACTCTTCGTCGACGAACAGGACGACTTCGGGGGGTTACGAGAACTCGTCTTGCAGGAAAACGTCTCTGTGGCGGTCGCCGAGCACCTGTTGGGTAAATGCACGAACCTCCGAAGTCTACTCATCGCGCGTGACGAGATGATGGATCCAATCAATCCAGGGGTCCTGGCCCAGCCATCGAGTGAGGCTCCAGGTTTCGTCGTGTCGTCAAGGTCTGAAGATTATGCTGAAGCTTTGCACCTCTCAGAACTCGTCAACCTTCAGATTGAACACGGTCACGATTCCTGTATTGGCGGTCCCTTCACATCCCTTCGATCCCTCACGTTCGACTGGCGATCCCTTCACTCTGTCCTCCCGAGCTTGCTGGAACCGGAGGTATTGCCGTCATTACGAGCTCTCGGAATGCGCGGTATGAGCGACCACAACGAGCACTTGCAGCACCTAAACCGAACCGGTCTTGCGCGTCTCCTCCCACAGCTCGAGGCTATCGTCGTTGATGGGGCATTCTACCGCCTTGTTGCGAATGGCCTTCTTTCCGGCTATTCTCATCGCATTTTGGTCGACATCGACGCGGCGGTTCTCGACATACACGAATCCATCAGCTCCCTCGCTTCCGCTCATCACCTTCGTGTCTTCATACCGTTGGATCCGTGGGATTCCAGGTACGGATTCCGGGGCCTCAAACGACTGAGGAAATTGATCAATGTTTGCGAAGAATCGAAAACTTCGTCTCTAAACTCCATCTACCTCGATCTCGCCGCACATCCCTCGCGCCTCAATTCGGTACGAATGATCGCCGAGATAGAGAAGTTGATGAAGGATTGCAAAAGAGCCGGAATCGAACTTGTTTTCGACACGGAACCTAAGGATCAGGACAACTACATCTCGAACGAGTTCTGGGAAAGGCAACGAAGGAGGAGAGAGAAGGAGTGAGGAACAGTAGTGAGGAGGAGCTAGGTTCGTTTTTGAGCGATATCTCCGTGAGGAAAGTCAGAGAGTTCGATGTGTCGTTTTTCGTTTTCAGTGGGTTCTGCTTTTTCGTTGTTTCACCATTGTTCCTGTTTGTCTCCCTCTCTTTTTTACGACCGTGTCAATTCACTCTCTCTGTGACTCTACCCGTCGCAACTCACGCCGAAGCCATGACCGCAAATTGTCGCGGACGCTGGCAGTTTCGAGTTTTCGTTCCAAACTGAGAGTAGGGTTTCCCCTCTCCAGTCTGCTCGTCCTAGACCCGCTTGATTCCTTCATAGTATGATATCAATACATTGAATGACCTATCTGCTAAGTTACAGCTCACGAAAGTGACAGAAAGTACTGCGAGACGAGAACTTCCTTTTCGTTTTACTTTTCGCCTTGTTTCGCCGCTCCCTTCCTCTCCTTTCCCTCCTTACTCTCATCCGTAAAGTTTCCCTCCTTCAATCCCGCAGCTCCATACTGTCCATACTTCATTTCATCTCCTCCCATCTGTTCTTCAGTTTCCTTAATTTGATCGTCCGAGACTTTTTCAGGGTTGCCTTCCTTCGCGTCCGAAGCGGATTTGCGAGGAGAGGAAGTAGGGGGAGGAGAATCGGAGAAATCGGTCTTGAGAGCGCGACTGGAAGATTGGAAGGAACGAAGCCTGAGAGAGCTAAAGAGAGGAGACCGAGGAGGGTCAGCCGATGCAGCACACGAGAGCAGTTTCAAAGATGCACGGAAGGTGTAAGGCGGCAGCGAGAGAGAAGAGAGAAGAATCGATGACGTACTGTGTTTGAGCGGAGAGACGCAGAGGAGAAGCGCGAACGGCGGCGCGTAGTGACGATGCGAGGTTGAACATGTTGTTAGGTGATATTTGGTGTAGTTGAGTGAGAGGAAGCAAGAGATTGAAGGGGGAAGAACTTGAAGTTTCAAACGAGGATCTTCGCAATTTGTTCGTCAACTCGCCGAATCAACCTCTGCCCATCTCAAGCAAAGTGGGTATAGCGTAGAGTTCAGGAAGGATCGTTTACGGTAAAGGGAAGTAGAAAAGTACAGAAAGAGAAAAAAGCTCGTTTTGACCTATTTTTTGGTGAAAGTTCCTGTCTCAATCTTCCTCATCGTCGTCTTCTCCTTCGCTCTCGTCACTACTCTCTTCTTCCTTTTCCTCTTTCCACATCTCCCCTCCGACCCTGCAACACGAGTAATCGTCCTCATCTCCACACCCTTCGTACCCAAACCTGAGGTTGATTCCTCCTCCTCCTTCCCTATCCTTATACTCCTTATCCTCCAACTCCTCAAACCAAGCCAAACAAGCATCTCGTTCCCTCGCCGTAACCCATTGTTGTAAAAGAGTTTCCGTTTGATCAACAACATCTTGAGGAGCGGCGATTTTCGAAGTTCGTTTCTTTTTCTTGTTTTGAAGTCCTCCTACCGGTTTCTTCTTACTTCCACCCGAGGTTGACGCTTCATACTTGAGGAAACCCTGTTCTCCAGGTTTAGCCGGGAAAGGGTCTTTGAAAGGAGGTTCAGGAGGAAGGGTAATGAGTTCTTCGAGTTCAGCTTTGATCGAGGAGAAAGTGAGAGTCGAAGCGGGGAAAGATTGAGGGGTAGGACAAGACTTGAAGACAAGTTGAGAACCGAGGTGAGAGAATTGGGAGGTCGAGAGAGTGACGAGGAGGTTACGGAGCGAGTTCTCGAGTTCCTTGGCCGAGGTAGCTCCGTATTCGCGAGATTCTGTACGACTTACCACCATACAGACTCAGTTCGACTGTGATAAACTAGAGAGAGACGCACCGGCAGTGATTTCAAGGACACCTTCGTTTCCTCCTCGTCTCGCAGCATCCAACATTGCTTTCGCGTATCTTCCCAACGCTTGAATCGAAACGTTTCGCGACGGACTCCCTACCCAATCCTCATCAAAACAATCGAGTTCTTCCAACTGCGGTACCAAACTCGGTAAACGATCGACCAATTCATCCTGACAAGCGTTCGTTCCACCAATCGACAAATGCGTCAAACTCGAACTCGCATCCGGTAACGCAGAGACGAGCATCGAAGTTTCCAAGTTCGTACGTTTGAAGTTGATCGCTTCAAGGTTTGGGGAACGACGGAACAGGTTCACGAGAACGGTCGAATCGAGATCTTGACACGCGGCGAAGTCGTCGTCGTCTCCATCGTCGTACTCGGTGTATCTACAAACGGATTTCGGACCGAAATCGACGCGAACGAGAGAAGGAGTGTCGCACATGAAAGAAGTTTTGCCGTCGATGGGAACGACCCAGAGTAGGGGAGTCTCATGTCCGCAGATCTGGACTTTCTTGAGTTGAGGAAGACTGTAGCAACAAAGAGAAGTCAGTCAGAGAGTGAATGAAACGAGAAAGAGAACGGGTAGTAGCTCACGAAAGAACAGGAGGGACATCTCTGTTCGCGTTCGCGTTGTTGTTGGGTAATCCAGCGACGATCGGGTTCGGGTTATGCAAGTACTTGAACGGACTATCTGAAGACGCTTGACGAAGTTCGAGAGTTTCGAGGGTCGAAGCGCATTTCGAAAGTAAACCGTACAAATTGGGAACGGACATTTGACTGATGAACGAAGAACGCTTTTCGTTATCATCGCTTTTCCCCGTTCGCGGTCATGGGGATATAGTAGAGAAGACAACGTACTGGAGTCTCAAACTGACGAGGTTCGTGAAAGTCGGATAAGTAACATCTCTCAAACTCGTATTGACGAAAAAGATTTTCTCGAGTTTCGACGTCGTGAGTTGGGTTGACGAAACGGCGTTCGACGTCGAGAAGAAATCCGGCAATTGTCGTCCCTCGTCGGGTCCACGACTCGTGATGACAATCGTTTTGAGTTCCGTAAGACTGTACCAGAAGACCGCACCCGCTGGGAACCTCGGAAGAACCGTGATCAATTTGAAGTCGGTTAGGTTGACGGCGGAGAGTTCGGCGAACGAGACGGTAAGAGCGATGATTTCGAACGCAGGGTCGAGGGAGTCTTCGTTACGGTACGGACGGAGGTCGAGCGAGAGGTGGAAGAGAGATCGAGCACCGTCGTGACGAGAGATTTCGTGGTACATTTGACGGAGGAGGGGGACGATCGGCATCATGGAGAGTTCGAGGTCTCCTTGAGGTTCGAATTCAAACGAGAGTTTGCGAAGTTTTCCCTGAGATGCACTGTTTCAGCTGACTAGCTCTCCTTCGACTGCATACAGAGTGAGTGACTCACCTTTGACCTCGTAACGAATGCTCTAACCCTATCCAACGAATTCATCGATGCGACATTGACTCCGTCCAAACGATTCCACAACTTGGAACAGCCCACTACCGCCTTCCTCCAATTCGAACATACGTGAGATGCTTGTACTAGATCTTTCTCAGATAGGTGTTTCATGACGGAGAGGAACGATTCGACAGGGATCCCTCCTCCTCCGAACGGAGCGGTCGAAGAAAGGGAAGAATCTGATGGAAGGGAAGAGAAGAAACGGCCACCGTGACCCTCGGGAGGGTGAGCGACTGCCATCCCGTCTAGCTCCTGAAGTCGAGGGGTAGTGAGGTGGCGAGCAGAGGTGCGGAAAGGGAGGAGAGAGAGGAAAGTTGAGAGATGAGGAAACTTGCTGACGAGGAGCGAGCCAAAGGATCCGTGTGTTTCGAAGGGATCGTCTTTTGCTATCTACACGCTGTGGGAGTAACGAAGAGGTGAGTTGTAGAGCGATGAGACGGGAAAGAAATGAGGAGAGAAGAGGAAAGCGACGCGGCGATGCGAGCGATACTTTGTGATTTCTCTCCCTCCTTGCGACCTGTCCCCTGCGAGTCTGTATAGCTACAAGAGAATACGAGACTATACCCGTCTCTTTTTGTGTTGCAACAAAAATGAGTGTGGATGGAATGCGAAAGAACGAGCGAGAGAGAGTGAAAAAACGAGTGTGACAGATGGTGTAAACGAGAGTGAGAGAGAGAGGGGTCGTACTACAGAAGGTGGCAGGGAAAACAATCCAGAGACCAGCTTGGAAGGATTCTATTCATCCTTGAGTCCTCCAGCCCAAGCGACTTTTCCTTCCCCTCCGCCTCCCTCGTCGCCTCGAATCCCAGCTTTCTTCCCCGTTCGTTTCCCTCTCGACCACATTCCGATCTTCGAATCAAAGATGAATCGGAACGTGACTCCAGGCCAACTCGAGTGTTGTGGTAAGGGGTCGTAGAACTCTGATGCGAGTTTACGCAGTTGAGGGAGTCGAGTCCATGGGACTGAAGGGAAATCGTGGTGTTCGTTGTGGTATCCGACCTGTGAGGTATTCGAGAAGTCTAGATGAGTGTTGATGCTCTGAATCTTCCACACCTGAGAACTTGCCGGGGAACTCACGTTATAGGCGAGAATGTTGAGAGGCCCGTAATATGACCAAGTTTCTTGATCGTGTCCATCGAACAAGTAATGTTCCGCGATCTATACACCGTAGCACAGGTCAGTTTACTGCTTTACTTTGTACAGAGACGAGAAAGCTTACGAAGTGACCAGCGCAAGGATGCAAACTTCCCGCCATGTGAGATGACAAAAGGAAGTACAACATCGAGTTCCAACCGAGCGTTTGAACGACGATCGTGTTGAATGTTAGCTGTGTTAGGATGTTTAAGAAGATCCATCGAGTTGGTGCTTGGTATCGAATGAATCCAGGTCGAAGGGCGTAAAAGAAGATTTGGAAAGTACTGCGTGCGAAGACCTACCGTTCAGTTCAGTTGATCCAACGGACTGAGCGGGAAGCAGTCGCACCAGAAGAAAGCCTTTCCGAGTACGTTCCGCAGGACAATGAGTTCGAGTCGAGAAGGAATATCGGTATCGATTCCGTCTTCTCCCAAAAACTGTCAAGAAAGCAGCGCGGGGTTCAATTCCGTCCTCGCATCAGATCTTGTGGGAGAGACATACCTTGTGATGTTCGATATGATACCGTTTGAACATCATCGCAAACGGTACCCCAATCGGTAAATTCGCGAAAATCGCAAACAATCGATTCGGTTGGACTCCCCTGAACGCCAAGTTGTGGGTGATTTCGTGTACTGCTAGGAAAGTGTTTTGGTTCGCAGTTCCTCCGATGATGTAGGCGAGAATCCAGAATTTGAGGGAGAAGAAGGGAGTCGAACGGAGGTAGAATGCGGTAGAGAATTGGAGGAGAGTGACAAAGAGGACGACCCATTTCGTCAAAGGTTCATGACCCATAAGTTTCGTAACCTGGCAACGTTGAGAAAGGGTCAGCATGTGAGCAGAACAAGAAGAAATCCAAGAAGACGAGAGCTGCGAAAGTGCAAGTGGAAATGAGCAGAGTTACGACTTACCTCAGGGTGAGCCTTCATGATTGCCTTCCTCCTACTTCTGTGTGGTTCCTCTGTCATCATCCATAAGAAATCCGTTCCATCCTGCGGCGGTTCCACACGTTTTGGAGCCCACTGCTCTCCCGGTGATTCAAACTTGCTTCCTTCCTCCTCACTCAATTCTGCTCCTGGTGTCGTAGCGCGCGTCTCTGCTTCATCTTCTGATAGAGAGTCGGGAGTATTGGCGGAGGAAGAGGCGGAGGCGGAAGTCGAGAGAGAAGTCGAACGGTTTCGGAGAGAGGGAGGAAGCGTTTCAGCACCCCCGAATAGAGAGAAGTCGTGTCGAGGATCTCGTGTGGTCATCCTCGTGCGTGAATCGAGGATGGAGTGGTGGAAAGAGTCCAGAGAAACGTGGACGCCTTTCGCCAAAACTTGGGTTGTCTCTCTCCGTCTGCGTTATCGAGTCTACGATCCGGAAGTACCACCAGCCAAATGATTGCTAGCTCTGCCATCATCTCCGCGCAGAAGACTCCAGACGACCACCTCTCTTCGACTCCCTTCGACTTCGGCTCGTTCCGCCTTATCTCTCCTCCTCCCGACTGGCACGAGTCGAGACCGCGATTGTAAGATGGTGTAGGCATACTGTACAGCAGCTTGTCGTCGCTTCTGACTTAACATTGAGTCGCGAAATCAAATTCTCAAATTCCCTTCGAACTTCTCAAGTGGGAGATTTTTGTTCTCCTCCCTTGTCTCCGCGCTATTCCTTGCAATCTATGATCACAATCGAGCGAACGAGTGCTGTGTGATACGTAGAGAGAGGTCTTGCAAAACAAGAGGCCGGGATCAGAAAATGTTGATCGAGGAAATCGCGAAAAAATGAGCGAATCGTCAAGACGAAGGGCTCTCTCAGCCCGCGCGAGCCTGCTACGGGTAGCAGAGATACGAGATTATCGTACAGTACCTCGGCTAGCTCGAGCGAAGAGGTCGTGTGACGAAACGCGGACGTGAGCTCTCTTTTCGGTTTCCTTCCTTCAACTCATCGCCTCCGATCGCTTCTTCCCCTTCCTGCGACTCTACCTCCTCTCAACCGATTGTCTACGAAGCCTACCGCTCGATGTCTAGCGAACTGCAAGGCCTGAGCGCGGCGAGTAGTGCATCATTACTTTCAAGTTCCGAACCATTCTCTCGACCTCGCAACGAGCGCGGAATGGACTTGACGCGACTACTGAACGAACCTCTACCACCTATGCGTACACCCCCTCAACCAGAAGCCGGAACGACCTCATCTCATCGACTCGAAAGCGCTCCTTCTTTGACATCCTCAAACTGCAATCCTCGATCCGATCCTCGACCAGCTGAGACCAAGTACGTAAGAGTAGCTCTGAATCGTGTGCACGACGAGGCTAATAGAGCTCCCGAGGTTCGTTAAACTCCCCCTTTGTATCGACTTCAGATTTGCACCGCCCGTCGTCGAAGAATCTTCTTCGACTGCTTCTACTTCCACTCCTTCTTCTCTACATCCCGATTACGATACGAGATCTTTCACCGACTCGGTACTGTGTTCTTCATCTCGCGCGACTGTCGAATCCGCTCTCGAAGGATTTCGGCGTCAATCTCATTCAGGTTCGTGTGAAAAGAAAAAAAAAAAATTCTCCTTCTTCTCAATCCTCGGTCTTTCTCGACCTCTTCTCGACTCGCTTACGATACATACTGACACACTCTCACATGACTGACAGTGATCGATTTTCAACATTCGACGAACCTCTCAGTTTATGCTGTCCAAGAAGCGTTCAAATCGCTCAATTCCTGGCCTGGGACTCACCTCGACCTCTGGGCGGCATGGAGTCAAATCACCTGGCTTACCGAGCTCGCACGAGTCCCAACATTCCCTATCAACCCGGACAAGATCGCCCTCCTCCTCTCCGTCTACGTCGATTTACCTTGCTCGAGAGTCACGAGGGAAATGATGCGACACCGTCAAACTTTACTCGAACCGGATCAAGTTTTACTACTTCTACATGCGATGGAGGTCGCTGGGAAAGCCTCAAAGGACTTCTGGCCTGAAGGAACCAGTTTCTTGAGGAGTGCGACTCATTATCCGTCGACGACTTTGGTTCGCACTCTCCTCAAGTACGTCTCTCGATACCCTCGAATCCGTCTGCGCACGCTGACCTCTGCATCAATCTCTCAGTACGAAAGCGGCTACACAGAAACCTGTGCTCTCCGGATTTGCACCTCCGAAACCTCCTCCGCCGCCGCGTTCGATCGTTCACCCGCCCGTATCCAACTTCTACGGACCGAAGTCAGCCAACCCTGCCCCTACAAGACAATCTCGTGAGTCAACATGCAAGCGCCCCTCGAAAGTTGCTTGAAGGTTAACGATTCTTTGGCTTTTCAGGACTTTCTCTTCGAGACCTTTGCTCCCAACTTCCATCGATCTTAGCAGACCTCAAACTCCTTCCCGACGGTACTTCGCTCATCTCTTCTCAACGCTTGGGCAGCACTAATTCGTCTCTGGACTGTAGAACCGCAAGTTTTCGATGTCGCCCAAGTTCGGTTTCAAAACGCCTCTTCTGCTCCCGCCTACGTTACCCGGATGCCCGATCTCGTTCAAGCAGCGGTACTCTACACGAACGTTACAGCGCTCCTCTGCTTCCCGACGTATCCTATTGAGGCCATCAAACTCGCCGTGTTCGGTCTCGCGTTCACTCCCGGACCTCTCTCCCAATTTCTCCTCGAAGCCTCTCCAGAGTTCGCAAGGCAAAGACAGTACGAGAACAAGACGAGGTTGACGGGGAAAGAGACGGAGAAATTGATGAAGGACTTGACGGCCGTGAGGGATATTACGAGAGGTGGATCGGTAGGAATTCCAGAGGGAGAAATGAGAGATTGGCAAGAATGGTCGAAGGAACTCGTACTCGATTGGAAGTCTATCGAACCTGCGTAAGATCTTCTCCTTACCCTCCTATCAGCGTCAAGCTGACTTTCCGATCTTCGAAGCAGAGAACCGAAAGGAGCGAAAGAACGAGCTCGACCTTCGCAGAATGGCGGTGGACCTCCTCGGAAACGAGCAAAGCGTTCTCCTTCTCCCAGCACTACTCTCAAAGAATCGGTCAAGACCGTCAGTGATCGACCATCGATTTCGAAAAAAGAAACTTTCAAACCTCCTCCCGCTTCCGATCGTTCGACTCCAGCTCCTTCCGTTGTCGAGAGTGCTAGCTCCTCAGATGCTACAGCGACGACAACAAAACCCAAAGGGAAAGGTCGACCGAAGAAACCGAAAGCGACCACGACAACGGCAAAGAAAACGGCGAAAAAACCTTCGAACCTCGTCACGACTTCGAAAGCTCGTAAGAATACCCCATCCAACTCGTCACGAGCTTCGACTCCCGCCTCTTCCGTCACCTCTGTCTCTGTCGCTCCTTCCGTCAGCACTCGTCCAGCTCTCTTCCCTCGCTGGACCCCCGAAGTCAAAGGAAAAGTTCCCGAAATCATTCCAATGCCTCCGGTTCCTCCGATTCGACCTTCGACTCGTTGGCTCAAGCAGAACCGTATCAAAGTCAACAAGGACGAAGACGGTTCCGTCGAAGACGATGCAGGAGACGACGACGACGAAGAGGAAGAAGCTCCAAGAACAATCGCAGCGTCTCGACCGAAACGAAGAGGAGGTCTACAGATGATCCCCGTCGATATCGAGGCTTTATGGGACCTCGCTCGGAAGAATGGATACACAGAAGACGCGATGGATGAAGCGATGAAAACCGAACAAACTTAGAAACCCTCGATTCTCGTAAACGAAAAGATACCCCTTCCCTTTCTCTTGTTTAGACCCCAGCTCTCTCTCTCTCGCACCTTGTACTGCCCTGAATTGTTGTTTTGCATTTGCTTATTCTCCGCATCGGTGTCTTTTGCTTCTTCGTCTCGCAACAAATCGTTCGTTCGTTTCTCTCTCCATGCTATCTCGAGTTCCCAGTGGGCACGGATGAGCGGGATAAATTAGATGATACTATATGAGTACTGACAACATGAGAGCTAATAACTACTACCGACCGTCCCAAACCCTTGCAAAAGAGAACGAGCAGAGTCGACAGACACTTCTCTTCCTTTCCCCTTCTCGAGTCGCGTCTCCTCCTTCAATCGTCTCTCTCTCCGTTTCAGAGTTTCTCGTTCTTTCTCAGTGAACGGGATCACGTTCCCGTCAGGTCCGATCTTGCCTTGTAAAGTTCGTTGAAGCGCGAGTATCAACCGTTCTTGCTTCCGTTCCTCCTCCGTTTTAATCGGTTTTTGTCGCTTCTTTCGATGAGCTGATGACGGAGAACGATTATGAGGTGCGGCGTTCTCAGAATCGGCTGGAGATGCGACGCTGTTAGAGGGCACGGGAGCGGGTGCTGGCTGAAGGACGGGTCGAAGGTTCTTGTTGACCGGAGATGGAGACGGCAGAGGTAGAGACCGAGTTCTTTTCATCGTTGTGGAAGTGGAGGATCCGGCAGACAGTTCGGGAGATTTCGGCGTTGTTGTCGGGGAAGCGAAAGTGACTGATTTCCGAAGAGTCCGTCCGACCGATTTTGATGCTGCGGGGTGGAGAGACCGCTTCGAGGGAGTTGAAGTTCGAACTGAAGGAGGAGGAAAGGCAGAGGGAAGAAGTTCGAGAGACGAGGTTGTCGGAGCATCGTTGCTTTGCTGAGAAATGCTCCCTCCGTAGTCGAGTCTGCGACCTCCTCCGCTGCCCGTCCCTGTGTCTCGCGGTTCCTCTTCCATATCTCGTACTCCACCGTTCTCGACAATCGGTCTCTCCTCGATCGTGCTCCACTTGAGCACTTCCTCGACAACCTCTTTCCCACCTTCGACGTTCAACCCTCTCTTTCTCATTTCTCGTTCCCAAGCCCCTTCTCCTAGCAATCTCATACCATCCTCAACATCATCGTTGTCGTCCTCAGGCGAGCTAGTCACGACGACCCCTCGACGTTCCTTCCATTCTTTGACGAATTCTTTCGCTTCCTTCTTCAATCGCAATGCGCCTCCCTCGGCTAGACAGGAAGAGAAGAGAGAAGACATCGACAGGTAGTCCCTCGCGGGTTGTCGAAGATCCGCTGTCGAAATCGTGAGCGGATAAAGGGTTTGAGGACGAAAGATTGAGACGAAGCGCTGGAGTTCGGGGAGAGTCGAATGTCGAGCTAAAGGGACGAGCTGCACCGATCATTCAGGGCGTTAGTCTGCGAACTGATATCGACCGGTGAGGAGAGGCTGCTCACGAGACTGTTCGGAAATTCGGCTTCTTCTCCAGCTACATTCTTCCCAATCTTCATGCGAGCTTGATATCTCCTCGCCTTCGTGATCTTCTCCTGCGTCGTCGTTCGATATTCCTCCCATTTCCACTTCATCATTTCGACCGGATTCACGTAAACAACTTTTCCCAGCCTTTCTTCCTCCTCTTCCTCATCTTCGTCCGCCACACCGATTGCGCCATCCGGTCTCAGGTACTCGCCCGATCCAGGTTTCACAAGTTTTTTCGCGTGTGGTCTCTCCTCCGAAGGCTTGCGACGTAGAGCGAGATATTCGTCGGTCCAGGTATAACAGCCTCGTCCATCTTGCCAGACTTGATCACACTTCCAATACCTCTCGCAGGCGTGAAACCTCAGGCTTTTCTTCCGTGGCTGTTTGTCGCTCGAGGAAGGTATCGACGGTGGAGGACAAGCATAGAGAGAAGGGGACGGGTCGAGTTCTTTGTCGAGGTTGAGGTGAGAGTGAGGTTCCTCGTGATAAGGTGAAAGCGCGCCGAGAGTTGCCAGCAGAGGATCGGAGTTCTGTATTGACGGAGCCGTGTAGATGCGATGCTTGTACCAATCTAGGTGAATCTGTCTCGCAGAAGAAGTCAAGATCAGGGTTCATGCGGTATATAGCGAGAGTCCAGAGGAGCGAAAGGCAAGCATACAGATTCAGCTCCGAACGCCTTGTAGACTCCTTTCAGTAGATCTTCGTAGCCCCAAGTCCACGAATTCAGGAAGAATTTCGTGTCCTCGGGATATTGTTTGACGAGTTCGATCAAATCATCGATAGCTTGCTCCTGTAAGGAAGAACACTACATCAGGTGAGTAGCATGTACACATCTGAGGAAAGCCCCACCCACCTTTGTAACCAATTCTTCGTCCAGCAGAACGTTTGAAGTGTCGAGGTAGATGCAATCCAAGGCCTTGACAGGTCCGTAACGTTCGCTAGCCTTCTCTTTACCCTTTATCGAGGTAGAGCTAGAGAGTCTTGTAGTGTAGGCGGCGAGGAGAGGGTTGTGCATAAGCGAAGTGAGGTACCATGATTCGGCTCGGAGATCGCCAGTGACGAGACAGGATCTCTCGGTACCTTCAACGACGCCCTCAAAGAGGAACCTGTGAAGGATGTATGGAATGAGTGACGATCTGCACGAGAGAACTGCGAACGGGAGACTGACATGCAAGATCCAGGACAATGATTCGCGTCAATCGCGGTTACTCGAACCCAGTCTCCGTCGTTCGGTCCTCGCAGCTTGATCGAATGATTTGGATTAATCTCTCGCTGTGCGGTTTCATTCTGCATGAGCCTCGCCAGCACGAAACGAGAAGTCGAAGCTTATTGCTCACGATTTGATCCATTCCTCTTCCATGAGTACCTCCTGTCGTTCCCGCACTCGTCGACGCCTTCGCATTCGCTCCAGCTCTCACCTTGAATAGGTTCTCAAACTTCCTCACAGGTCGTTTGATCCTGTCTCGTCCGAATTCCTCCCATCGAACCCGTTCTGCCGCTTCCATCGTATTCGCAACCAACATTTTCGTCACTGGCGTCATGTAGATCGTCCCTCGGAACGCTGGAGAGTTGAGGCCGACTAGATGATCGGTATGAGCGTGCGTGAGAAAGTGATAGAGCGGATGGAGAGAGGTCGAGGGATTTGGGGAAGAAGTGAATGAATCGATTCGAATAAACGGGAACTCTTTCACTACGCGTACATTCATCTCGTGAGTACTCTAGCGAGAGTACTAGGTACACGAGAAGACGTACCGTAGCCATTATGAGTCGACATCGTTCCGACGCGTGACCTCTGCTCTCGCTACTCCTTCTGATCCCGCCTGTTCACGCTCGTTGGTAACTTGAGGCGTTAAGAGTATCTTCGAGTGCTTGAGCAGTTCGGGGAGGGAGAGTTGAGTGAATTGTAGGCGAAAGTAGATGAAGAATGTCGAACGAAGCGGAATGAGCGGATTTGGCTACAGCAGTCGATTGAGGCGCCAGTCGGAGTCACTGATTGTATTGTCGATGTTCAAGGTGATTCCGACAAGGGTAGGGAGCAGAGCAGAGCAAGAAACGCCGAATCTTTCTTTCTTCCTCTTGCGCCTCACTCAAACACAATCGATTTTGGTTACAGCACTTGAAGGATACACAGCTACAGCATGCCTGGCCTGGTAGATCTTCCCGTCGAAGTAAGCCTCCACTTCCTCTGTTCTCTCTCCTTTTCTCTCACCCTCCTTGAGTCGCTGACGATCTCGCAAGCGCAGCTATTGCTACACATCCATATCCTCTCTCTATCTTCGGCCCTACCGTTCCTCTCGCGCTCATTCCATCATCTTTTCTCTTCGACTTCTCCTTACCACAAAGCGACTTACCTCCTCCTGCGTCATCCTGCCAACAAAACCCTCTCTCACGCGATCCGATACTCAGTCTGTACTCTCGAAGTCCTACAAACTCTCGAACGAATCATGAAGGGCAAGAAACTGAAATGCCCTCAATTACCTCGACGACTCTTTTCGACACTGTCTCCTTCTCGACATTGCTCGAACCCTGATCTCGACCATCTTCCGCTCATTCGATACCTTCTCGAAAAGTACAAGGCGTCGCCAAATTCGCATAACGGATACCCCCTCGCGAGAGCAGTCTTCTCGGGAGATTTCGAGTTAATTAGACTGTTGTTGGATCACGGAGCTGATCCAGGGCTGAAAGAAGGCTGGGCGGTAGTGACGGCGATCATGAAGGGTAGTAACGACAAAGCGGGAGGGTTGAGCATGGTCAGAGCGTTGATCGAACCGGATTATCCTTTACCGGTCTCCGCCTCGAGTACTCCGAATGGGTCAGATCACGAAGGAGGAGGAGGCGACACACAAGGGAACGTCTCGGATAAGCAGAAGAAACGGAAACGGGATAGGAATGGCGAATCGGGATCTTCACCGGCAAAGAGGGCACGATTGGAAGACCGGTGTAAGCCAACTCCGGAAATGCTGGAGACTGCAGTCAAGACGAAGCAATGGGATATCGTTGACTACCTCACTAAGAAAGGTAAGTCTGTTTCACTTCCGGTCATGGAGGCGCGAAGAACTCGAATTCACGAAACTTTGCAAAAACCAGGTGCAATCCCAAATTTGGACGTTCTCAAGCTACTCTAGACAGCGTTCAGCAGTCTACACCCTCAGACTACATACGACGATCGCCCGTCGACAAAACCTTCCTCCCGACGCTCCCTCTCTGTGCCATCTTTCAGCCTCATTCCAATGCATCCTTCCTTCTGCTCTTTCACCGCTGTCTCCCAGTCTTTACTTCTGACCCCCTCCCCAACAATACATCCGCGCCCTCCATCTGTCGCCTTTCCTCGCCGTTCCCCCCGCTTCTCCGCTTCAATGACATCGACCACACACACCCATTTCACAGCTCGTCCCGGCTGTGTTCAATGTCGTCCGTACCAAAAGGGTTCCGAGTGTGAAGATGAAGGAGCGGGTTGCCAGCTGGAATGAGGAATAGCAGTGGGACGGGAAAACAGCGAGGGACAATAGAATCGGCTAGGGAGAATTGGAGGAGCTCGAGTTGGATTAGAGGATGAGGAGTTGACGGGTGCTTGAAGCGTGGAATCGTACCGCTGGATGGCAAGACTAGGCGGAGCGTTCGAAGGAAGAGCGGGATAATGGCTCGGGCGAGGGTTTCGAGTCCAGGCAAAATCGAGAACGCGCTTAGAAGGAGGTTGACCGTGATCGCGGGGAGAAGGAATGAAAGGGCTACTCGGAGTTGGTGTGTTGAGGGGAGGACGATCGCTGCAGGTGGATGCCGTATTGCGATCATCAGGACATCGGATGCCATCCAAAATATGTTGATGAAGACTGATAGCGTCAGGGTAAGGACGGATGAGTGGCGAGTCGACGTGCGCGGGACGATGATCGCTGTTCGGCGTATCACTGCTGTCGATAGATCCTTCGCCGAGAGGCTGACTTTCAGACTGTGTCGAGTTGTAAACTGGAGGTGCGAGAGCTTGCGAGTTCGGATTGGGCGGCTGTCGCAATACGAGAGAGTAGTGGCCATACGAAGACGTCAGCTGCCTGTTTGTGACAGTTAGGGAAACAAGCGAGTCTGACCAAGTAGACGAATCCCTTCTTTGAGAGATTCCAATTTCGACGATACAAGTCAATTTCGCGCTCAGGGTTCTTTCGGAGAGGACAGAATTGTTTCGTGTGGTGCGCTTCCCTAGAACCATGCATACTCGTCAAGTCAAGATCTACTTGGCAGAGACTGGAATGAGCTGAGACTCACGTCCGGAGTTGGAACCACGTTCTCCCGCAGCCAATCGGGCAAGGCTTATTGCGTTTCGCAGTTTGTTCGTGGAACTTTCTGTGTTCGTTATGAGACTTGAGAAGCGAACAAGGTGTCAACAAAGAAGAGATGGAGAGGGAGAGGGAGAGGGAAGAAAGCGTAACGACTCACATGCCCGACCCAATCGCACCACTCGCACACTCTATCAATGTAGGACTTCTGTTTCAGATGCTTCTCCCGGAAATGTCGATTGACTCTCTGCAAGGAGGAATCACCACACAGGAGCAAGAAAACTCAGCGGACCCACTTCAGGCCGTGAGGTCTATGTCGAGAACGATACGTACCGATCGCTGCTGATTGTAGAAGTCACATCGAGGGTATCTGCACCAGTAGACCTGTTCCCCTCGATCTAACCAACAACAACTGCAACCCGTGTTGTCGCCGGTCTCGAAAAACAGTTTCATCTCATCAAACGTGAATGGTCGACAGCCTCTCGGCTTGACGAGAACCGGACGGCGAGACTTGTTGACCATGAGAGAGGACCGAGGGAGTGGGATGAAGGAAAGAAGAGTAGACCTGGAAGCAGAAGGGATTCGAGCGAGAACGCCGAGGACACCGAGGAGGGTCCGCGCACCATAATCACACCCTCGGCTCCACATCGCAGTGACGCGTCACGCAGCGTATCTCAAGTGCACGAGTCAAGAGGGTCAAGGCGCCTCATAAAGAGAACAGGAGAGGCGCACGTTTCATCGCTAAGGGAAAGGTTTCTTCCCAGTCCTGAGATACGTCGCCAGATCCTCCTCGCTCCATACTGCCCGTACAATCTTTGGCGGATCGTCCACCTGCATCGAATTTTCTGAATCCTCGGGGTCCTCATCATCTTCCGCCTCCAACTCTACCCTTCCCTTCCAGTCCCATTCTTCCCCTCCATCTGCTGAGAACTGCTTCGCTGCGTTCACTCGATCGTATGCAGAGTTCAAGAGTCGAGTTTGAGCCGCGAGTAGAGTCGCGAACTCGTTGGGATCAGAGGCAGAAAGCGAGGCTTTGAAATGCGAAGGAAGCGAGTCGAGGAGTTGCGCTTGTCGGTTCTCCACCTCGGGCGTCTGTACGCGTGGTCCGAGATCAGCATGCCGTCTTATGGTTACGACGCTACTGATTCCAAACCCCTCTTACCTGTTTAGTTCGAAGCAAAAGTCCAACGATCCAATCTTTGCTCTCTTCGACCGGTTCCCTCGGTACGATGCTGACTCCAGCCCACTTGTCTCTCTTGACATCACGTTCCTCCTTCCTCCTCTTGCCTACGTTCGCTTCCTGAGGTCGATCCCTCTCTCGTTCGAGATCGCTCTGAGAACTGATCAAGCCGATGAGCGAGTTGAATTGCGAGATAAGGAGCGAGTACCGGTTGAGCAGATCGGGGAAAGGGAGAGTGGGAGGGATCGTAGATGAGGGAGGAGAGTTGTGGAAAGCGTGGAGAAGATGAGAGGTCAAAGTCGAGATGGAGTTGATCAGTTGCGCGAGTCGAGGTCGGAGGAGATCCAAGTCAGGTATCTGGTTGCTTTTAGGTGGTTGCTGCATGTTCTACGAGGTTGAGTCTGGAGAAAGAAGCAGAAAGAGATGAAGCGATTCGCTTCTCTCCTTCAACCTTTTCATCGCAATGGCAGAGGTCAGTCCGTAAATCGTACGACTCCGATCGTATACTAACTCTGCTCTTTCGGATGCGCGTAGTCGAGCGAATGGGTTGCCTTGATCTCGGATGACGGTAAGTTCTCTCCAGTCTTTCCCTTCTCTCCAGCTCTCTCTAGCCCACGCTGACTCTCTATCTCTACAGGATTCCGATTCATTCTCCCCCGCTCCGCCGCGCTCGGTTCCGGACTCGTCCACGACGCCCTCACATCCGATTTCGCTGAAGCCGCCTCAAACACCGTTACGCTGCCAGATCAGAGACCTGAGATCGTCGAGAAAGTAGCAGAGTACTTGATGTACAAGGAGAAGTATAGTCATAGTAAGGAGAACGTGCCGGATTTCAAGGATCGAGTGAAACCTGAAACCGCTTTAGAATTGTGAGCACCTCGTCCCTCGAAGCTCTTGCTGATGCGCCTACACTACTGACGAATTGAGTGATGTAGGTTGATGATCTCCGACTATATGAACTGTTAATACCTCCCCTTGAAGTCGACCTTTCGTTTCGTTTGTTGTAAAAACAAAGTTTTCTCCCTTTCTCTTCTTATCGCGAGCTTACATCGTGCGACGCCTGAGAACGAGTCCCAGCCTCCGGTTAAAGTAATACGACGGATTGGGATCGTCGAACGACGGTACTCGAGAGTCTAGAAAAGCAGGAGTAAGATAAGATAGCATCAAATTAAGACAACAAGCGATCAAGTTGTACAAGGTCTACAGGTCGATTCGATCTATTCCCACTCCTCGCATCACATCACCTCCCATTTTGCCGCAGCCACACCCAGCCTGTACTGACGGAGAAGCCGTTGACCGCAAACTCGTTTTCACCGTCTGCCACACGAAAGGTAGACCCCATCCGAACGCAATCGAAATGATCACGATAATCCCGACAAACTGTAACGTTTCCGACACTGGTGACCTCAACCTAGGTCTCCACGCGACTTCTCCCTTTACTCGATCCTCGTCCTCGTCCTCATCCTCTTCCGTTCTTCGAGTTTGCCTTTCGACGAACGATCCCGTCTCGTTGAACCTCTTTAGCAAGTCATCTTTCTCCTCCCATCTCCTTCGCAACCATTCCTCAAACTCCTTCCTCTCTTCCTCCGTTCCATCGTCTCCTTCCCCTTTACCCTCCTCTTTCAACCTCGTCAAGTCTCCCAAGGGAATATCTTTGAGCTCAAACGTTCGGAGATGGAAGTGTAGCTCTGGAGGTGGAACGCGGTAGAGGAAGATCGAGGGGAGGGAATAATATTCGGAGGGATAGAGAGGTTTTCGCTCTGCTGAGGAGGAAAGGGAGTGACGAGGGAGTGGATAGCCGACGTTCAGGTCGACGAGGCGGAGGGAGGGGACTCGGATCGCTAATTGTCGAAGACTACGTTTCAGGCGACGATTAGTTGGAAAAGGGCGAAAATGTAATGAGAGGAGAAACGTACGCGAAGAAAAGACCAGTTGAGCGAGGCAAGAGAGTGTACTTCAAGTCTTTCACTGTTATCGAGTGTGAGCCCTTATCGACCAGATTCACGGCCAGTGCAAGACGTGATGCGGATCATGACTCACGATTAGATTTCTCTGCGAATTTTGTCGAGATTCCTCGAGTGTTCTCCTGTGGCGATTCAATCGAGGACAGGTCAAAATTCGTGTGTCGTTCTTCGTTTGTGGACGCGAGTGAACTTACAGTAACGATAGTCCCCTCTGGGAACAACAAGAAACTCAATTCACCTTCCTCTTCCTTTCCCTCTCTTCCCAACAGATGACAATCATTCGACATCCCTTCCAACTGTCTCTCGAAATTCACTTTATCTTTCCCCCAATTCCTCTCCAAGAACGCGAATCCAAACCAGTTGCAAGCCGTCCCAATGATCGGAATCTTCTCGAGCGAACTCTTGAGTGCGATATAGAGTGAAGGGGAGGAGTCGGTCAGGTAGAAGAAAGTCCAGAGGAAGAGCCAGTCGGCGAGGGTTTGATGGTTTGAGATCTAAATGAGCGTACCAGCAGGAATCATCGACGGCTCGCAGTCAGTCTTCAGGGAGAAAAAGGAAAATCGAGAAATGTCTGAGTTGCTCACCCAGATTGATCGTTTCGGAACATTGACCTTAATCACTCGTCCCTCTGCGTCCCTCTCTACCCAGTTATCTGTGTCTCCCTCACCTTCACTCGAAATAACGTACTCCAAATCACCGAAGAACAGTCTCGAGACCACGACCAGAGAGGCTCCGAACAATCGTTTCCCTAACCGTGAGTGCCAGACTCCCAATCGTGGTGTGCAGAGCCGTAGAGGAAGGAAGAGGACGAGGAGAAAGAAGAGTAACAAGATCAGGGAGTTGAAGAGGACGGCGAACGAGATGGCGTGCAGGAGAGGTAAGTGCGAGGGACGAGAGGCGATAGGTATTGACCAGGAGGGCGAGCGCATCTTGTCTGGAGCGCTGTAGGTCGGGTGGAGAGGAGGGGAAGAGGGGGAACTGTCGGATGTCGAGTCGACGGGGAGAGTCTGTTGAGGCGCTGGCTTGATAATTTGCAGGGTCTGTTGCGTAGTTTGATGCAGGAGAATGAAGCGGTTGCAGCGAGAGAAGCGATAGTGAGTTTACAGCAAGAGGGAGACAGCAAAGGAGCGCGTGACTTTCTCAGCGAAGTTCGCACTCGTGTCAGTCAGGGCATGAAGTTGCGTACGGCTGTCAAGGTTCTCATTGGGACGAACAAGGCAAGTAATACATTGCGACGTAGGCGAAAACAAACCGACTCAACAAAGAAGGGAAATTGAAAACGAAAACGAAACAGAAAGTACGATCCGAAGAGACAGCCCATCAAGTAGCGAGAGGTACGGCAGGAGGCAGATTGGAAGATGGCCCCGTCGTTGTCGAGGAAGGCGACGCCGAGGAGCTCGCGAACAGGCCAGCGGCGGCATTCGGGAATCTACGTTGAGTGAATCTATTTCGTCCAGGCGCAACAACACAGGAAGCGATGAGTCACAGTCTCTTTCTTAGGCCAGTACTGCCAGATGTCAGAGAGCGTGGGAGGACTCACTTCTGTAGATCGTCGGCAGTTACGACACCGAGCGTGAATTTGCGAGCTGTGAGCCGCTCAAAGTCAGTCGCAGCCAATCGCATGCAACTGAGACTGACTGGAGAAACCACTCACCGGCATCAGTCACGAGGGCGAACCTGACCCCACAAGGTAGTTGATCCTGTTCTTTGAAGAACGATTCCAATTCTTCGAGTCTCGTATCCGGAGTGATTACTGTCCTCTCGAACGGTCGGCATTCACTCGTCAGCTGATTTCGCACGCTCTTATTCGGGAGAGCTGGTATGACTAACCGGTATAAGCTCTCGCTTTCGTGAAATGCCTCACAGGAGATTTCGGTGCTTTATCCGTTTTATCGTTCAATTCGGAGAGAGGCGTCTCGAAATCGAGTTCCCCTTGTTCTTCGAGGCTTTTAAGTTCATCGATTGAGACCCAACCCAGCAATTGACGTGTTGAAGGGTCGGAAAGAGGGAGAATCGACTAGAAGTGGGGGGAAAGTCAGTCTCAGCGAAGCTTGGGAGCTGGAGAGGGGACCAATAGACTCACGAAATCTCGTTCATATGCGACTATGAGCTTCCAGAGTAGGTCAGCGAGAGTCGGAAAGAATGAGGGGAACGTGAGACGGCAAAGCGAAGCTCACGTTGGAGAGCTGTTCCCGTCGAGGTAGTAGTTGGAAGCACTAGAGCTGGTGACAACTGGAGGTCTTCGACAGTTGCGCCCCTGAATTTTTCGATCATACCGCGAATCCGCGTGAGGTGGAGAGGTGGAGAAAGGAATGAAGGATTTCATCGATTTCCTCTGCTTACCTCACTCAACAACCTCATTTTCGACTGTTTTCGACTCTACGCGATGTCCACATCCGAGCAACTAGTACCGGAAAACCAAGAGGGCGAGGAAGAATACCTCGCTGAAGACGATGTTGAAGAAATCGAAGAATTAGAAGGAGAAGAAGTCGAGATGGAATCAGACGACGACGCCGGAGAAGACCAGGAGGAAACTGAAGAGGGTCAAGATGATGCGATGAACTTATTAGACAACGGTCTCGACGATTCATTCGCGACTTGTTCACTTCATCAAGCAGCAGTTTTCACTCTTCAAGTTCATCCCATCGATTCTACTTTGGCCGTTTCTGGAGGAGAGGACGATCTCGCATACATCTTCAGAACAGATTCAGGAGCTCAGGTCAAGAAATTGGAAGGGCACACGGATTCAGTCACTTCTTGTGGATGGAATTTCGATGGAACGATGGTCGCGACGGGAGGAATGGATGGAAGGGTCATCGTATGGAAGGTGAAAGGTACTCAGAGTGCTTGGACCGAGAGGGAATGGGAATTGTTGCATACTCTCGAAGGTCCAGATGAAGTGAACGTGAGTTTTCAAACCTCACTACCTCGTTCTCAGGGTGAGGGGGCTGAGAGACTTCACATGACAGTGGCTCGATTGGCATCCGAAAGGAAACTTGTTGCTCGCAGGAGGAGCTGATGGAACTGTTTGGCTATGGAATCGTGAGTTCCCATTTTCCATGCGCTCTTTTCCATTTGCGCTCAGATTGACGGTTCTTGACTCGATCTTTGCTACAGTCCCCTCGGGAAACACTCTCCACGTCCTTTCGGCTCACGTCGCTTCAGTTACAGCTGGACGATTTACTCCCGACGGTAAGGAAAAATCTTTCTCTCTTCTCTACCGAAATCGATTGCTTACATCGACTATTCTTCCCGTCGTTCTCAGGCAAGAAGATTCTGACTGCTTCCGAAGACTCGACTCTGATCCTTTGGGACCCTCGGGAAGGAACCGCGATCCACAAATTAACCGGAGCCGACGCGCGTTTCAAACTCGAATCGGGAATCAACTGTCTCGCGATCAACCCCGCTTCGACCGTTGCGATCCTTGGAGGGGCCGAGGGAGGTCTACGAGCGGTCAACCTCGTCTCGGGTACCGTATTGGCCCAGATGACAGGACACGAGGAAGGCGCAAGTATCGAAATGGTCGCGTTTAACGAAGTACCGAAAACCGGTGGAGCGGCGGCAGTAACCGTCGTTGTTAGTGTTGGTACCGATGGGCGAGTGTGCACTTGGGAAGCTTCGTCGTTCCGATTAAGGAGTACTGGTTCTCACGAGGTGAATCCATTTTCTTTTTTCCTCCTGCTCCGTTCGTGACACTGACGAGCCTTTTCTTTTTCACAGGACGCCGTCACCTCATTATCCTTCTCCCCTCACACTCCTACTTTCCTGACGGGTTCCGCCGACAAGACTCTCAAATTATGGGATTACCGAACCGGAACCTGCGTCAAAACTCTTCTCGGGAACCGAGATATCGTTCACGCCGTCTCTCTCTCGAAGGATGGAAAGGTTGTCATCAGTGGTAGTGAAGACGGAAGCGTGAGGACGTTCAGACCAGACGAGGAGAGGAATCCCATGCAGGAGTAAAATTCTCGATTTTCTAAACTAGACGCATCTCTTTTATGTAATTCCTCCATGTGTTGATATCATTCTAATCTCTTCTCCTTGCGTCTGCGTTCGAAGATATTCACTTTGAGCAAAGTCGCAATTCAAAGGGAAACCGAGCAAATTGCGCTTTACGTTCCTCTTCTTCTTTCTCTTCACTCCTCTTCTCCACTTTACACACGACCTCGACTCCTCGTCCTAGACATAACCCGGTCATAACCAGAGGACCTCTCCAGCTTGAAACTTTCCCTTCGCCCCCACACAAATCTCGCATTGAATTCCGAGGCTTCCCCAACGTCCCCTTGTCTTCCCATTCCCCTCACCACGCATACACCATCGACCTAGATCATCAGAGCGCTTATCGAAGTCGTACAAATTCAATCGAGCGAAGGATGGAGTCTTTGCAGCATCATTCGTCTCCATCTCTGTTCCTCCCGATCGATGGCTCCACCTCTCCAACTCAACCGATTTCTACCGCCGAGACAAAGCACAAAGAAGAGGATCAAGAGCAGTATCTCCCGACCCCGACCTCTCTACCGATTCTCTCCCGCTTCCAGTTTCAAGGATCCTCGGCTCCGTCTCTTTCCCCTCCAGCCGTCTCTTTCGACACCGCGGGAAGTAACAGTGCTATATTCGCGGCCGATGGTCGTCCCTCGGTACCAGGAGGGCGTCGAGTAGTCACGAGGGAGGATTCTGTCGAGATCGGCGAGCCGAGACCTCAAGACGAACGGTCTCGCAGCGAGGACGGTCTGCCTTTCGAAATGGAGATAGAAATGGACATGGATACGCAAGATGCGAATGCGAGGGTCGACCCTGCAGCAGAGTGAGTGTTGACTTTCTCAGACGATTTGAACCTTCCCTCGGCTGATACAAGTACCATTCTCACAGTAGCGCATCTCGCACCTGGACGACAACGACCGACTCTCCTTTCAGTAGCTCCCATCGCCCTTTCAGAACGACTCGAGCTCGTTACGCTCGTTCCGAACCTGAACTCGAGGCAACTTCCGATTCTTCACAAACGCCACCACCTGAACCAACTCAGGACAATCCCGTGGCCCCTTCTCACAAACGAACATTTTCATACGTCTCGATCTCGACGGGACATACCCCGGCTCCGGCTTTCGAAACTCGAGAAACTGTCTTCGCATCTCCTCCGACTTCTCCCTCGAACTCCTTCCCGTCTCTCTCCCTTCCTCTCCCTTCGTCCTCCCTCTCGGTCGATATCGCTCAACACCCTCTCTTCCGTTCAACTCAGAGTCGTATCGATGTGGAACCACGACCTTTCCAAGGTTCCTCTCGTCCCCGAACTCACTCGTTCGAATCTCAACGAGCGAGCGCCGTCCGTGCGAGCGGTAGGCGGCCATTGACGGAAGTCACTCACGAGGGTAGTGACTCAAGTCGTCCCTCGTCGAGTTTGAGGCAACGTCGCAGTGAGGTCGAACGAGGAGGGAGCAAGAGGAGGAGAGCTTCGACGATACTATCTGGAGGAGATTCAGAGCCGACGATGCCCAGCACGAGCACTCATCAAGGGAGTCAATCATTCGCTCCGGCGCTCGGACGATACCTCTCTCAACCCTCTCCAATTGAACCGTTGCTTTCTCGCCCTTCGACTTCGTCCGCGACGGTGAATGGACCATCGAGGTCTCTCATCGGCTTCGGATTCGTAAGAGGAGGAGGAGGAGTCGATCGTCCTTCCGTTCCGACTATTGAGCTACCCTCGACGGAAGCTCGAGAACGTTCAGCAGCTTTGCGCCATTCCTTCTCTCGCCTTCCTCCATGGTGGCGAACGACAGGTGGCGATCACTCTGCTCCCCCGACGGTCTCGGCTTCCTTCGTCGGCCCTCAAGCTTCCCGATTCGAAGCGCTCTCGACTTTTTCGACCGCCGAATACGACCACTCGGACCGCTCGAATCGCCTTCATCGACGCACCGACGAGATCCTTCGACAAGCGGAAGAAACTCTCCGTTCTCGTCAAGCGATCCTTCGAGACGCCGAGGATACGACTCGACGAGCGAGGCGATTGTTAGACGAGGATAGGACTGATCGAGAGCGGGAAAGGACAATCACTCGATTACCGGACGTTGGAGGACTTCCAGAACCAGCTGAATTGTCGGCGAGACCTGTCATCGGATTGAGGATTGGAGAAGGATGGCCGGCAACTACTCTCGAAACGTCGAATCAAGCTCAATCCCCGCCGCCAACTGGGAGACGAAGGAGGTCTTCAATCTTTTCGACTTCTCACTCCCCTCCTGCTTCACCGAATGGAGAAGGATCTTCCGACAACCTCCCGATGGGAGGAACGAGTTCTCGTACTCGACAATTCTTGACTTCGTTGCGATCTCGTCGCCCTAGATTCTCAAGGAACTCCACTGGAATCGATCCGCCCGAGCTCGCTCCCTCGACTACGACTACGACTACTACGGGAGACTCGACAATGTTTGAGACGTCGCACTACGATGAGGAGGCAGAACATCAAGCGGCGAACGAACTCAACGATCGATTACTCGAACGAAGGAGGATCTCTGCGAGTCTCGAACCGCCTTCTCGAGCAGGAGGAGGAGTCGAAAGCGCTGCTTTATGGGGAGAGACTCTCGTGCGAGGATTCTCTACCGGTTCGACTCTCTTCCCACCTCGCGCGCCCTTAGCAACCGGTTTCGTCACTCCCGTTGAAGGAACTGCAACTCGTGGCTCGACCCGTCAGGACCCTTTCCGAATCGACAACAACGCGACAGACTCCTCTGCAATCTCGTACTTTACTCGTCGAAGTGATTCGCCTTCGCCTCAACGAAGGAACGCATCTCGAGGTTTTAGGAGAACGCACACTCTCGGCATCGAAGCAGGTGGCTCGACTTCGGAGAGATCGAGTTTTGTTGCAGAAAGAACCGACGAAGGACTCGGAGACAGAAACCGACCTGCGATTCGACTCGGCTTCACCGGACCCTCTCAGCCTGGACCTATCGCTGCTTCCTCTTCCTCTTCCCGAGCTCGCCTTCGATTCGACGACGATGACGATGAAGACCTCGCGACTTCCTCAGGCAACAACATCGCAAGGGATCGATGGAACCCTCCTCGTCTCCCGCTTATGTTGTCGAGTGGAAGCGATGGACGAAGGACGATCAATCCTCCCGCCGGAATGTCCGACAGCTTGGAAGTAGCTGAAGAAGGAGGAGTTGCAGCGACATCATCGGGAGCGGAAGAGAGTTCGAGATGGTGGAGTTCATTCGGACCCAATCATCTCGCCGAGGACTCTGTAAGTCGATGGCCTCTGCTTGTGTCGCTTACGATAAGCTGACACTTCTCGTCGGCTTGACCCAGAGTGAACATCCTCGAGCTCGATCGAACCCTACGAATTTTTTCCCTTTCGACGAACTTCCTGTCCCAATCACCACGACCTCTACTGCCGATGCCTTCGCAATCCGACCTTCTGTCCCGACCTCCGACACTCGACCTGCCTCTTCCTCGAACCCCCTCAACGATGTTCTCTCGCTCGGACGGGAAGAGCGTTCAAACCAGACCCTTCGACGTCGTCACACCGCGCTAGATGATCCGACTCCTTCTCGCCCTGTCGGTAGAACCTCACAAGAAGCGGTCGACGCCGTCGCTGATCGCCTAGCTCAACACCGAGTCGAACGCCTCGCCTCGTTACGCAGAGAACGCAATTTCATGCGAACACTCCTCGGGGGTTCAGACCCAAACCCTGCCGAACCTGGAACGTCTCAAGCTACAAGATCTCTTGCTAGAAACTCTTCACAGGAGCCAGCACGGGAAGAAGAACGACGATCTTCCGAGGCAGAAGCTCAACCCGCGAGTCCTCCTCGATCTCCTGGATTCCGTCGCAGAGCACTCGGTGATTTCTTCAGAGGATTCGGAACTGGAGGAAGGTTGATGTCGATCTTTGATGATGACTACGGAGCGTTCTTCGGCAGAGACGCTGTTGCGCTTGATTCGAGGAATTATCTCGTCAGTCTCTTTCCCTCACTCTCATTCAAGTCGCTTAGCTGACTCGACAACGCGTTTCCTACAATCACAGGAGGATGACGAGTTCGACGCTTCCTACGAAGGTCTCCTTCGATTATCAGCTCAAATCGGCGACGCGAAACCGAAAGGAGTCAGTCAAGATGCGATCGCTCGACTTCGAACGTTCCCATACTCGCAATGGCCCTACATCGAGAGATCTTCGAAGGAGGGGAAGAACACAGACCCGATTCCCAGCACGAGCGCGAAGACGATTGAAGGGGAGACGAAACCGGAATTCGCTCGGAAGAATATCGAGAAAGAAGCGCGATGTGCGATCTGTCTTTGTGTAAGACTTAATCCCTATCACTGTATCTGGTCAAGACTGATGTTCAACTCTCCCATCTTCAGGATTACGAAGAGGACGATTCTTGCTCTCTCGCCAACTGCTTGCACGGATTCCACACCGAGTGTCTCAAGGTGAGCCGTCTTTGTCGTCAGCCTCATATATTCTTATCAAAGCTGACGGTAGTGTCCGGTTGCTCCCAGTCCTGGTTCTCGACCACTGGCTCATGCCCGTGCGTTTTCGGCTTTTTGCTCTCTTACTGAAACGCTCGAGTTGCTGATGGCTCTTGCTCTTTCTCACGGCGACTCTAGTGTATGTCGTCAAGATCATACGTAGTAGGGTCTTCATAGATCGGGAAACTCTCGCCCGTCGCTTCAAAGCGACTCTGTACATAGTTTTCATTTCGCTTCCGTTTGCGTTTTTTCCACCTTGTTGATTGACTCCATTTCTCGCATTCCTATTTTCTACCTGTTCCAATGTTATCTGTATCGCTTTCTCCTGTACGTGTAAAGTTCCCATCGGGACCATTTTTTCGCGAAAGTCCGACGAGTCGTCACTTCGTTTCCTTTCGCTTCACACCGTTTTCGACCCACGCTCGTAATCGCACATCTACAGTACTCACTCGAAACCACCGAATCGACCGCTAGCTCTCAGCCGCCCAGACACATCGAAAACAAGCGCTCATCTCTGCTCCCTGGTCCTCAACATCGCGCCACCAGTTCTACGCATGAGACGGTCATCCTCGATTGCTCGTAAAGCCTCGAAATACAGCCTACAACCCCTCGCAAGTCGACCTCGACTGCCTCCCGGTTCCAACTCGTCATTCAACTTGGCCTCGCCATGTCTTCGCGTGGGGAGTAGACGGACGTTCTTTGGGTTGGGAGAGGTCATGGGAGTTCTGTCAAAGTACGTCAAGCGTCTTACCTCCCAATCAGCGCCATGACTGACTGAATGACGCTTCGTTTCGGCTCTCTCCCTTCACAGTCCGGCAGAGACGTTGAGATCCCTATCAGATGCGAAACGACAACTTCAAGAGATGCAACAGGAATTGAAGGACGCGAAAGAACGATCTCAGAGTGAGCGCGGCAGCTTTGATCGATTCGGAGAAACGAGATTTTGTTTCGCTGACTCGTGAAGCATCTTGCCACAGTTCCCGCTTCACACACGTTCTCTCCCCTACCTGGATTCTTCGATCGACCAAACGAAATCAAAGCGATCGAACGGGCCCTGGGGAGCGTACCGGCATTCACCGTTCTCTTCGGTTCTTCCTCGGTCGGAAAGACTGCTCTCCTCCGTCAAGTCTTGTCCGATTCCGACAAGTACCACGTCCTACACTTCGACTTGCGTATCGCAGGATTCGCCGATCTCGCTTCCCTTTATTTCTCTCTTTCGCAACAACTGGAAAGCTACTTCGCGGTGATTCCTGAACAACTTGGTGCGGAATGGGGCTGGGACGAGTTTGAGAAAGAGTCGTGGGCGTTCAAGGTCAGTCTCGACGGCAATGTCTGTTTCTTGCGGACCAGTCTGATGGCCGTTTCGATTTACAGCACGATCGACTCGAGGTAGAAAAGCGAGTGAAAGATGGAGGAGACGTCAAGACGGCCGACGTTTCCCGACTGATGGAGATACTCCAGTCATCTCTACTTGCGTATTGGGACTTTGAACCCATGTCGAAGGCCCAAAGGAAGGAAATGGAAGAGGCGAAAGAGAAAGCCGACAAGGAAGACGACAAGCCTACGAAATCAACAAAGGTCGAAACGACCGCAGCATCGAATATGCTCAACGACCCGACGGAGGCTCGAATGAGGCTCGGGGCAGTTCCAAAACCGGAAACAACGGAGAAGAGCAAACAGACTTTGCTTGAAGCTAGAAGTCTCGGCGATGAACAAAAGACGGATGAGAAAGGCGAGAAAAAGGAGAACGAGGTAGAAGGAAAGGAGGAGGAGCGGAAACCTCGCAGCAAGAAGATCCCGGTCATCTTTATCGACGAGGTGAGCTTTCTGCTTTCTGCTTCTTTCCTTCATACTCGATGGAAGCTCACACGGCTTCGACCGATAGGCCCACAAACTCCCCGCCCTCATCCGTGCAGACGAGTCAGTTCTCTCACTCGAACAGAATCTCTTGCGTGATACTGAGGAGTAGAACACTTGACAGCGCGATGAAAGCTATCCTTGATTCCCTCCTCGTGTTGACGAAACAAGACCGACTCGCTCACACCTTACTCGCAACTTCCGACTCTTTCTTCATGTACGTGACCTCTTACTCAACCCTGGAGTGGTTCTTTTCTGACAATTCGAGCGCGAACAGGACATGGCTACGAGCGTGGAACACAGCTCAACATTGTCAGATCCTCTCCATCGGTGACTGCTCGAAAGCGGAAGCGAAGCGATTCTTCGAGGAGGTACTCGTGCCTCATGTGCCCGAGAAGTATCGGAGCAAATACAACTTCGAGGATTTGTTCCGAGTGTTCGGAGGGAAGCTCGCACACCTTTCCGATTTCAGTGCGTTTTCTTCTACTACCGCAGAGTCCCAGTGACTGACCTGATGGACCCCTGTTGTCTAGCTGGCGAATTCGTCAATAGCGAAGGAGAACTTTCCATGCTTCACTCTTCCCACTTCCTTCAGGCTCACGCCTTGCTCAACCTCCAACTCATTCACGCTCGACCACCGCCCTCGAAGAGTGGCGAAGAAGCCGAAGCTTCGACTGGTTTCAGAATCTACTCTCCACTTCAGGGTTCATCTCCAGCTGGAACTGGATCGCCTACCGAATCGGATTCGGCAGATTTCACGGTTCAAGACCTCCTCAAGGTCATGAATCGACTCGAACCGGGGAAACAGGAAGCACTACCTTACTTCGCATTATGTCGAGAACTTGGAGCTCAAGCAGTCGATGGAATGGTCAGAGGAAGGATTCTCGAATTGAGGTGGAGTTCGACCGTGACAGACGAAGGAGAACCGAGAAGCGTACTCGAAACGGAGAAGGAGAAAGTCGTCGGACCTGTCGTCGTTCCAACTACTCCGGTCATCAAATACGCGATGGGGAAGGTGCTGGAGGAATGGAAGGATGAGCTCAAACAGTGAAAATAGAATAAATAGATTGTTGTACGTTTCTTCTCCTCTTGCTTCCTTGTCGCTACTTTACTTCACTTTACTTGTTCGACTGCAAATGATCCCTCCGTTCTTTCACCCACCACTTCCACTGTTCCCAGACTTTCCCTTCCTCCTCTTCTGCGTCTCCGCCTAGAGTCTCTCGTTGGTAGGTCGCATAGGTTGCTGGTTCTCCTCCAAAGTTGAGCGAGGTCGAGGTCGCTAAATGGACAAACCCAAGACTGTCCTCGCTAGTTCTTCCCGTCGTGGGCTTCTTCACCTCGTGAACGCTTTGAGCTCGATGCCAAGGCTTGAGGGATCGCAACGTCGAAACGCTTTTCTGCCTCTTCAAACTCTTCAGACTCTTCTTCCTCGATCTCCACGAATCCTTCCTGACAACACTGGTTCCTCCCATCCCTCCTCTCGATTCGACCTCTCCCCCCTTTCCTCCTCTGCTACCGCCGCCGATCCATCTGAATTTCGCTTTCCAGTTCGACGAATCCTCCTCGTTGTGTGCGCTCCTGATTGTCGCTTGGAGGACAGAAGACGATCTAGCGGGGTCGGCTCCCGGACCTTCACGTAAGAGCTGGAAGAGTTGTCGACGAGATTCGAGGTAATTCGGGAGATCGGATTGCGAAAGGAGAGGGGCTCGAGCGAGAAGTCGTTTCGGCGGCGGTTGAGGGAGATGATCAAGGGAGTGCTGGCGTGAGGACTGAGTCAGAGGGGAGAGTGAGGTCGAAGGTGAATTGACGAGAGGTCGTGGAATCCGAGTGAGCGCGGTTTCGTTTTCCTCATCCAGTCGCAAGGGACTTGACACTTTTCGTGGTCTTTCAGTCTCTTCGATCCGTTTGGATAGGTCTGGCAAGCTGTCGCTGCTCGGACGACCACTCTTCGAATTACGGCGAGATCGGGAATCGGTACGAGGGGGATGAAGCATTCGTTTTAGTTGAGCGATGGCTTCGTTGAACGACGAAGACGGCTTAGTCTTCATTCGAGGCTCGTTGGAGTCCGAGTATGTAGGCCGAATTCTGACGGGGTACGAAGCGGTCGGAGGGAGAGATCGGTGGGATCGAGCTGATCGTCCAGTGTCGAGCGCCGGAAGAGATCGAAATGACGAAGAGTGACGATCATCGCGACGGAGAGAAGGGACAGAGGAGAGAGCTACGACGTGGCCTCAAGGTTAGTTCAATTGCTGAGAGGCAACGTTTTCTGACCGGCGAAGACTTCAGCTTACTAGGTGGAAGCGAGGGATTCCGAGTTCCTTGCGATTCTGCCCCTTTCTGTGCATCTACTCTCCGTATTGATGTCGATCTCCTCTCATCCGGCACGGAGACGTCGGCTGAAGGACGAGATGGAGTCGAAAAGATTCGCGAATTATTTCTCGAGGGGCCGAACTGAGCAGAGTCTGGCGGAGCAAGAGCTGTCGCGTTGCTTGGATACGGATGGCTGCTATCTCGGCGCAGCCTTGAGGATGTGGTGGCGGTGGGAGGCGAACTGACTGAATCGATTCCTCCTCCTCCTTGAATCCTCGACGAAATCGTCCGATGTGCCGACATTTGCGAGACCTGACTTGCCCGATCACGACGCTTCACCGTACTGTTTGTCCGCTGCCAAGCCGCCTTGATCGCGCTCGCCGGAGTCGAGGGAGGTCTTCGAGTCGATTGTCTCCATTGCGAAGAGGAGGAAGGTGGCTTGACTGGTGGCGGAGTGAAGAGCTCTGGGTGCTTCTGTACGGTCTGTCGATACTCGGGCGAGTCGATGAGAGAGTGTAGGAGAGGGTACTGCGCTCGAGGAAGGGGAAGATGGGAAGCGGGAACTGCGTGGGATGGAGGTCGTGAGGGGAACGCTGAAGGGGGTAGAGGCACTGCCGTAGGATGAGTTGACATGCTGTCAGGCTGGTGAGGAGGCAGAGAGAGAAGGAGAACGCAGCCGCGCGCGATCAGAGCGGAGTGTTCGTTTCTAAGAGCGCACGGATCGCTTGAAACCGGAGTTGCCGCGAGCGCGTCTGGATTCTCTGGAACGACGACAGACAGGAGTGGTATGACAGCAAAGACAAGGGATATCGAGGACAGTGAAGGGATACAGATAAAAGTGAAACAGCAATAGATAAAAACAACAGAGGAACAGCAAAAAGTGAAAAGCGACAGAAGAGTGCTACAAACCTTCCTTCACATCGAATCAACTTCCTTCTACATATGGGCTTCAGTCTTGACTACATGTGCAGCGCCTGTCGAATTGCGACTTCTCCCGTGACCTCGACTCGATTCTTCATCTCGCTCAGATTCGTCTTCATCCTCCTCCTCGTCTCCATCGTCGGTGTACTCGGTCCACTGAGAGTCGGTCCCAGTCACTCCCGTCTCAACGTCTCTCGTATCTCGAGTCCATGCTCCCGTTTCGACCCCTTCGCTTTCCCCCGAAACGGCGAAGACATGAGCTGAACGACCGTACTCGGCGGAAGAAGTCGCATGATTGTGTGCTGAAGACTTCTTGCGAGTTGCTCCGGGGTTCGAGGTCGAAGAAGGGAGATCGACTTCGGCTCCAATCGTCCAACGAGTCGTCGTTTTGATTGGTCCGGCGTAATGACCTGTGAGGATCGTAGCCCATCTGATGAGCCTCGACAATTGGGAGACGCGTCAGATGGAGAGAGACTCACTGTTGCCATAGAGAATCCAGGCGAGAGACGAGAGTAGCGACACTCCGACCCAAACAGCCGCAGCGTAGGAAGCGGTTACTAGTGAGGATCAACTGGCCGTCAGATCTAGTCTCCGAGGAACGTCTGACGACGAAGGTACTCACGAGAGGTAACGGGATAACCAGTCGGAAGACAAAGCATGATGATAAAAACCGAACAAAACAGGGCGGCACAGAACGCGAGAGGCCTGCTCGCTTGTCGAAGGGTCCATTGTGCTCGTCCATCACCTCGAAGGACGTCCTTCGGGCAGAAGAGGTAGATGATGAGCGGTATTGCCCACGAGAGGACGACGGTCACTCCAGCTCCTTCGAGGAGAGTCGTTGCGAAGATGTGAGCGTCGATCGCGAGGAAGAGGAGGGTCGGCACGGCGATGAGAATCGTGACCCAAATCGCCGGGAGAGGTTGCTTGTGTTTCGGACTGAGTCGGCGGAAGAAGGCAGAGAATGGTAAAGCTGATTCCCTTGCGAGAGCCCAAATGAAACGACTCGTCGCGAGCAATTGGGCGACGTTCTGGAAGACGAGAGAGATGAGAACGAGAACGAGGACGAGTAAGGTGTAATGCCGAGGGAGGGAATTATCGATAAGGGCGATCGAAGCTTGTAAATCGGGTCGAAGTCCAACCGTGTCAACAGTCTAGACATTCGAGTGAGTCAGCTCTGTGTCACCTTGTATGGAGTGCAGGAGCATGGACTTACAGCGAGCAAGACGCAGATCGAAACCCAACCCATGAGATAAGTCGCCGCGACGGACCAGAACATTGCAAGAGGAACTGTTCTCGACGGCTTGATCGTGTCTTCAGCCATGTGAGCTGAAGCTTCCATACCCGTTGCGACGCAAGTGAGGACCCAGCCTGTCGACGATAGAAGGGATTCTCAGTGAACTGCTCTTTCGTGAGGTCCGAGATTTCGACGAACCGAGCATGTAGACGTAGCCTTTCGACTCGAATCCAGTAGCGTTGAAGTAGCTCGTGAAGACGTAAGTAGCAGATCTAGTCACAATGAGCGAACCATGAGCATTCAAGTCGACAGGCAGAACGAAAGAGAGTAGAGAGTTGAGATGGAGAACGAAAGAGACTAGGGTCAAGCTTACCTCACTTGAGACGACTGCACGAGGAGCGTCACGTTGATGATGATAAACGCAGACATGATGAACCATCCGCCGCAACGCCACAACCAGGGAGATCGAGAAAGTTTCGACGAATTGACGAGGGCGGAAAAGATGCAGATACCCTGCGGCGACGAGAATCCAGGTCAGCGAAACGTCCATCTCATCGTGATTCGGAGAAAGAGCCGTACCCAACAGATTGCGACTGTTACCCAGAAAGAATACTCTTTTGAAGTGAAAAGAGCGACGACTCCGAGTAGATTGTGAGCGAGCTGCCAGGTAATGATGATCTGTACGCAGGAAATCCCGACATGAGCTTCATAGCAAAGCCAAGAACGATTTCTGAGCGTACCTGAAGCAAGATATGACTGCAAAGCAGAAAACTCCCCGTCATCCAACTCAGATATCTCGCCCAAGGATCCAACGCTTTGATACTCCGACTCAGTCGAAACACCCACGTGAACATGGCACCAGCTACCGGCCATGTCGAGACCATTTCTCCTAGGATCGCGGCGACCGCGCACATGAAGAGACCTGAAAGCGGCCATGCGATCGCGTACATGCTTCCTCCTCCTGTTTGAAGCGCCGTCAAGACTCCCAGTACCGTTCCTGTCACGGAAAGAGAGAGTCAGATCATCAGCGACGTGAAGAGGGAAGAGATCGAGATAGCTCACCTGGAAGACCACCAATATTGCAAAGTGAAATTCCGAACGAAGCCCAAAAATCGTAATCCCTCTGCAATTCTTCCTCGAACCCCAACGCCGCCAACCTCTTCTTATCCGGATTCTTCCGCGCCGTCAACGAACTCTTCCAACTTCGAATCGTTGCAGTCGGGTCAAAACCGTGCGTCGCGCTCGAAGTTCCTCGACTATCCGCTCCGACCTCTTTGTCGTCCCCCATTGTCGATCTACGGTCGAGAGCTGAGAATATAGGACGTCGAGTGTCTTTCGTAGGAGGTGTCAGGAGAGCGGGAGGTTCAGAAGACGAAAGAGGAGGAGATTCGAGAGAAGATTGCGGAGGGAGTTGAGAGTTAAGGAGGGATGGACTCGTCGGGGAGATGGTACGGGAGAGGGAAGCTGCTGAGAATGATAGAGTATGTTGACCGTCGCTCGTCGTTGTCGAAGAATGAAGTCGAGCGTTCTGAGGTCTTTTCAAGATCGGTTGAAGTACTTTCGTCGGAGAAGCCCCAGCGGCCGTCGGATCGTCTACATTCGCTCTCGAAGAGGTGGATGGACGGATTTCTGGTGGGATTGGGGGCGGTGGTGCAGGGGGAGGTAAAGGACGGAGACCATCGGATCCCTTATCTGGCGTCCTCCTCTCGAACGAATCGATCCCTTCTGCCGTACTGAGGCTTGAATCATCTGAATCTTCCGTCTCTATCCCTTGTTCCCCATCCGATTCCTCGTCGTCTGCTGTCGAAACAGCCGGCTTTATTCTCCTGTTTGTCCCGTTGTCGTTCGATTCGACTACATCGAGTTCAACCTGCCAGGCTTCTTCTTCTCTACCCTTTCCCTTGTGTGTACTGCTAGATCTCCTCGCGTATAGCTTGTCCTTCGCTACCGCATCGAGCCAATCTACCTTATCATTTCTCCGCGTTCTTTTCACCGGATTGACCTCTCTTTGTCCTCCTCCTCCCTCTCCTTCGAGGCTCGATCTAGAGGTTGATGCGTGTATTCGATTAGGCGATTCTATCGGTTCGACGTCGACATGTACCGCCATCCACGGTCAGGTTCGAGTTGTTCGATGTGAAAGTCGTGTGGAGAGAAGAGAGCTCGAAAATGCCAAGTCGAACGAATCGAAGGGTTGCCGCAAACTTTTTGCTCGCAATCAATGCGTGCTTTTGAGTGATGATGTTGCGGAAGGAGACGAGATGTACTGTAGTTCAACTCAAAGCCGACATCGCAAAACGGCAGAGGAAAAAATAGGCACGAAAGTCTCACTTCGATCACTGAAAGACTCGTTCTCGACTCTTCGTTCGGACGACAACGACGACGACTGGCTCGTATAGCATTGTTTAGATTTCGAAGATGAGGAGAATTACACGAGAAAGTAAGGAAAGCGAGTGAATGAAAGAGAGAGAGACTACTTTTTTGAGCAACTTTTTTTTCGATGATTCGTTTCACGGAAGAGAGACGCGTCTTTAATCACGACCATCACGTTCCCTTTCGGGAGACCTCGACCTACGAGGGCTTTGAGATCTCCTCGGGTCGGAAGCGTCCCTCTCGGAACGACGGGGAGGGGAAGGACTCCTCGTGCGACGACGGTCATCGTACGAACGACGGGAAGGTCCATCGTCACGACGAGAAGAGTAGCCACGGTCACCGGCACGGTCATCGTAGCGGGAGGAAGAAGAAGGAGCGGCACGGGGAGCGGGTGCGTTCGCCTGAAGGGAAAAGAACGGAGTCAGCGAAGTTCTACTGATTTCGAAGTAAGTGAGTGAGGAAGACAAACATCTTCAGCGACGTTGACGACGACACCGTTGAGTTCGGTAGAGTTCAATTTGCGAACGGCTTCGTCGGCGTCACCTCGGAGGGCGTATTCGATGTATCTGTTTGCGATTGAAGAACTCAGCGTCAGACATATCGACATCGCTGTAAGAAACCTCGATCACTCACCCAACAGTAGGATCACGACGGTCAACATCCGAGAAAGCGCAGTTTCCGACTTGACGAGCGAAGTCCTTGAGATCCTAGCGACGGGGGAAAATTCGACACCAAGACGAAACGGAGGGGAGATTGGAGTTGTTGAGCGTTAGTTGATACGTCCTCCAAGGTAATCAAAGGGGGGCCTCCACGAGGTTTTGAACCGAGACCGAGAACGACCAGAAACGAGACGAGAAAGAACCTCCACCCGACGTGCCACCAAACGAGACAGACAGGTCCAGGCGCGCTACGATGAGACGGTCACCTCCTCCTTTTCAACTCGATCCTCCCGCACGAACAGATGGTCCTTGAGACGTGTCGTTCCTCCCGCGCCAAGATGGGCCTCCCTCGAATCTCGAACCTCCCTCGGAAGTCACTCCACATCGACGGGAAGCGCAGGGCTCCACCACGGGACCAAATCACGGTATGACAGTTGCCCCTTTGCGATGGTCTCCGAAATGGAACCGCGAGGGATTGAAGAAAAGTGAAAGTTTGCGGATCCCGCATTCCTCACAAAGCGGGAACGAGCGAGGAAGACGGCGAAAGACGACACTGCTGAAGAAGACTAGATAGAATGGAAAGTTTGACTCACTTGCCAACTCGTACCTTCCCTCAAGTTGGAAACGACGAGCCTGTAACCCGTTCCTCCACGAGCGACGGGACGAGCAGGAGGGGGTCGATCGAAGCGGTCGTATCCTCCAGGTCCACCGCGACTGTCGTATCCTCCTCGGTCGTAACCTCGGTCAAAGTCTCGCTCACCGTAGCGAGGAGGAGGGGGAGGACCTCGACTGTGAGAATGAGAATGGGTCGGCTTTCTTGCTACTGACGACAGGGCAGGTGAGCTCACCGGTCATCACGGGGATCACGCTCACGAGGAGGTTTGGCAAACTCTACAAGGAGACTGGAAACGGAGGAGTCTCAAAGTTAGTGCTTGCGGTCACCTTCTTTTGAGCCGCTCCACTCACCGTTCACCCATGAAGTCCTTTTGTCCGAGATCTTGAACAGCTTGTTCAGCATCCTGTACGCAAATCCGGCAAGTAAGAGAGTCAATTTGATGAGAGAGGAAAACATGAGAACTCCTGATCAAGTCGAGATGGAACGTACAGAGATACGATCGTACTCGACGAAAGCGAATCCGTTCATGAGACGGATATCTACGAGTCGTCCATGACTCGCGAAGTGGTCTTCGAGATCGCGTTTGACCGCATCGGGGGGAACTCGACCAACGTAGAGGCGACGTCCAGACACTGCAAATACACGAAGGCAAATCAGCTCGCAGTCTCTCGAGATGATTCAGCAGCGGTAGAACTCACTGTTTGAGATTGAGTGGTAAGAAGAGGCGAAAAGGAGGCGAGCCTGTTTCTTTCAATTTCAGTTGTATTTCCCCTTCCAAAATCGCAATTTGCGCAACTTATCAAGTTTCCGTGCGAAGACCTGGCAGATGGAAGAGTGATACGACGAGATCACATGGGACAACGCTCGGAATTTCCCCGACGCTCTCGGATCCGGTAAAATAATGAATATCCAAGTTTCGCAAAAATTGGAGCTCCTGCGAAGTCTACTCGACAGCACTTGTCTAATATCCTCGCAGCTCGTTCTTCCTCGCTCTATTGAAACACTGGATCATCGACCAACCTGACCCCTTCTCGCTCTCCCTCGAATTTCCAGCTCGTCCACACCCTAAACTCGTTCTGGATCCCTCCTGCGTGTTCGACCCTTAGACTCGTCTCGTGTAAAGGACCTATCGGCGCTTCTGAGTAGATCTGAGGGAGGGCGGAGACGGAGGTTGAAGTGAGGAGAATGAGTTTTCCGTCGGGTTTCAGGATGTTCTTCAATCCCGCCGAAAGGTGCTTGTTTGTGATCTGCCATCGAGTACCGAGCGATGTCAGCGCAAAATTCAGCAGTGTCCGCTAGTGGAGCAGAACCCGAGGGAGAAGGAGCGGAAACGAACTGACTTCGTTCAAGAATGGAGGATCAGCAATCGCGACATCGACCGTACCCCAAAGGTTCTTCGGGATCTTATCCGGTTCCTCTAGATCGTAGTGTACAAACTTGCTGCCCAATAGACCGAACCTCCCGTCGTATTCGAGGAGCCAGACGTCGGGAAGAGGGTTTTGGTTCTGAAATGCGACGAAAGAGGTTGGACAACAGAGGAAAGCGATACGAGTGGAAGGGGTTGCGAAGGAATAGATGAATCGACAGAGTTGGGATGCGAAAGATGCAGTGTACCTTCGCACGCGCAGGAAGAAAAGTCAGCGAGAGCGAAAGAGCGAGAGAAGGGAAGCAAGCTCACCAGAATTGACTCAGCTGCCAGTCTTCCTGGAACAGCTTCCTGAACTCATCCACGCTCATCATTTTGTCCTCCTCGTCCCCGTTCTCGAGACTCGAAGTTTGATCATCTACATCTTTCTTGTCTTGTCCCTCGTCCAATCCTTTCGCCTTGAGCATCCGCTTGTGCGCTTTCTCCTCCAGATCCCTGAACTCTTGCTCGGCTTGCTCGCGCTCTTGGTAGAATGAGTTGAGGAGGGCGAGAGTTGAAGGATCCAAGGCGAGAGGAGGGGAATCTTCCCGGTCTTCCCGCGAGGGGCCTTGGGTTGATGAGCTCATTGCTGGATGTGCGGAGAGCTAGCTGTAGGTGGGCGGAGTGAGATCGATGAGAAGACGGGTGAGAGAACGAAGCTGAGTCCGCTGCAAAATCGTCGATTTCGCAAGCAATTTCGGGCAGTCTCCTCCTCGCCAATCGAGGACCCGGAAGCTCGACGAAGGTGCGAGTGAGAGAGCCTACGAGTATTTGCTGAGTAGAAAGCACGCCCTTTCTCCAGAATTTTCGTTTCAGTCACTCTGGCTTTCGAAGGCGTTCTCTTTCCATACAACGCCGAGGCTCTGCAAACAAATCTCCAGGGGTCGTTGAGGACAATGTCACGGGTTTCTTACAATGGCTACTGTCTTACAGCAAAACAAAACGATCAAAACTCAGTACAATTCTGTACAAACTCGACTTCTTGAGTTTCTCAGCGTTGAATGGGAGCAGGGGGAATCGGCGACGCTTCAGAGGTATAGACGATCCCGAATCTCTGACAAGAATCCCTCAACCAGTTTCGATCAAACTCGTCCCACATCATCCTATCCAAAACGAACGATAAAATGAGCTTGATGTCACTCGACGAAAAGCGAGAGATAGACGGGAGGACGTACTCTTTCGTGATAGCGAGAGCTTCAAGCCTTCCCCTGAGATCGATAATCATCTCCGCCAACAACTCTTTCGAGAACGTCCTGAAATTTCCTGCTCCGTCTACTCCGACTCGTACTGCTCCGAATCGCATTCCAAGTCCCCGACCTCCTGCTCCTCCTCCTCCTACTGGAGCAGCACCAACCCTCGTATTTTCCGTTACTCCAATCGTGAGATATTGAAGCGGTAACTTGAGCACTGCTTTCGAGAAGAACAGAGGTGAAACGAGGGCAGTAGGGGAGATGGTCGTCTCGGTTGACAAAGAGGGAGGACAAGTGAGCTTGAACGACTGAAGGAAGGGACAATAGAGCGGGAGGTAATCTATCGGATGACGAAGTTCGAGTAGAGTGATGGGGAGAGTCGAGCGGTTGAATGGAACAGAGTAAGGATCGAGGTGATCAGTCGCGCCGGAACGGACGTCCGGAATAGATAGACTCGGATCGAGAGGAACAAGAGTCGGGTCTTCTTCTTGTTCCGCTACCACGAAGGAGGAGGAGGAGGCGAAAGGTCCCCTTCGATTATTCGTCGAGTTCGTAGTCGAAGTCAAAGTCGAGGTAGTCGTGAAAGTACAATTCGTCAAGTCTAATTCGAAAAGGTTTCGAAGGTTTCGGAGCGCGACGATGAGTCCTTGTCGGGAGAAACAGCTTGCGTCGACCAAAGAGAACGCCTCGAGAGAGTTTCGAACCCCTCCAACGATCGAGAGGAGGTGTTGATCGGTCAGGGAAGGGTCGGCGAGACAAAGTCGCGAGAGTTGGTCAAATCGAGGAAAGGAGGGAATCGAACGAGGCGGGTCTGGGAGAGGAGACGCGGGACGTTCGAGGTACGAAGGGAACTCGGAGGGGGGCTCGGGAAGCTCGATCGTCGAAGTCTGAGCGAGAGGAGATTCGAGTAGAGTTTCTTGGGCGTCGAAAAAAGGGAGGATCGGAGACGTCGTCGAGTTCTCGTCGCGGGTGACATGTATGAGCACATCGTCGTTGTCGTTATCGTCTCCCTGTTCCGATGCCTCTGTCGCCGGCTGAGGTCGCCGAGCTTTGTACAACCCTTCAATTCGTAATTCCCTCAATTTCGTCGAATCTCCGAGCAATTCGCACGCTCGATCCCACCTCAACTCCCCTCCAACGAGTTTGATCGTCCTGGTTCTTCCCAGCAGTACCCTTCTAGCATTCCCGCCTCTCCTCTTGATTGCACTTTCGAACGCCCTGAATTCATCGTCCGATTCCAATTTGACGTGCGTCAGGTTGTTCAACAGGTAAAAGACTTTGATCGCCTGTTGTGCCGTTACTGGGTCGTCTTGATCGTCCTCGGACGTCGCTGGTTCAGTATCGTCGTCGTCGTCGTCGCCGGGAGTGCGGTAAGAGATTGCGATTCGTCTCGTCCAACCCGCGATAGTCGACGCTTCTCCCGAACTCTCAATCTTCTTCAAGTACTCATTCGCTTGTCGATCCGTCTGGAGCGCCAAACGTTCGAACAATAAACAGAGGGCAGGAGCTGTGATTGAAATCCGTTGTGGAGCGCACGAGGGATCATCCGATCGATCCGTCAGTTTGACTGGAGAGAGTACTCGCGAGAGAGAGAGGTGGACTGACCGTGAAAGGCTTTACAGACGGTAGCGAGGTTGAGGAGGGATGCTGATCGGTTCGAGGAATGAGCAGCGTCTTGAAGGATTTGGAGGAGGAGTTCGGCAGGTAAGTTCGTGAGATGAACCATTCGTGAACGTGTCTGGCGTGGTTGGATAGTGCTGGAGTGGAAATGTTGTGAGAGGGAGAGAGAAAGGGAAGAGAAAGGGAAAGGTCTGTGAAAGTGGGGCCAGAATCGCAATCTCCCAACCTGGCGACGGTAGCAGGACGAGACCCTAGATGTTGCGATAGTGTCTCCCGAAGGCAACAGCTCGCGAAGAAATAACTCGAAAAACAAAAAATTGAATTCGTCACAAAACACAGGCTATTTCCGACAGTTTTACAACCCAGGAGGAGGTGGAACAGCACCATAAGCTCCTGAACCACCTTTCGCAGCATAAGCTCCCTCAGAAGGCGGAGGCGGCGGGGGAGCAGAAGAAGGAGGAGCGGGACTCGGTTGGTAAGGAGTTTGTTGTTGAGCGTAGGGAGAAGCAGTCGCGGCAGCTGCACATGCTTGAGGTTGGGATCCGTAAGCTGCGTACGCGGCGTAGTATCTACTCGCAAGAACGAACGATCAGCAACGTTTGTTTGAGAAAGAGGAAGAAAGGCGACGAACTGAGTGTAGTAAGCTTGAGAAGCCGGGTCGAGCGAGTTCCAGTATGCAGACCATTGTTCAGTCGTCATTCCAGTCGAAGCCGCTCCGGCAGCAGCAGTCGCAGCGTCTTGAGATTGTTGAGTGGGAGGAGCGGAAGCAGGAGCTCCTGGAGGAGGAGGGGGAGCTTCACCGGGAGGTAGAGGCGCAGTGAGTCCAGGTTGAGAGTATTGGTTAGCCTACGAGACAGACAAGAAAGAGGTTAGAATCGGCGTTCAGGCAGAGCAGAACGACGGAGAGAGAAAAGGAAAACGCACTTGGTAATTGTAAGGAGATTGCGATTCTTGACCCGGTGCAGGGTAATGAATTGGTTGACTGTATTGAGGACCTCCTTGACCGTATCCTCCTCCTCCTTGTCCTTGTAATCGCAATCGATCCGATTCTTCAATCATTTGTCTCGCTTCGGCGTGCTTCTCTCGTACGGCTTCTACTAGATCTTGAGCGTACTCCTTCGCTTTGTCGATCATCACGCGATCGGGACCACTGTATAACCAAAACAGAGCGAGATGATGAAGTAGTTTCGTTTCTGGCTTCGGAGAAACCAGGACAGACGGGTAGCTTACGTGATTGCGATATGTATAGGTTCTTGACTTTCCATTCCCGTTTCAGTCTCAATGTATCCCGATCCGATTCCCTTAATTTGAACCCTCGTCTGAGTTTCTTGTTGAATCCATTTCACGAACAAACCCTGTCAAACAGCACGAGCTCTTCTTTCAGCGTTGCGCCCTTGAAAGAGTGAGGTAGAGGGAAGGGCAGAGAAACATACACCGGGTCCAACAGTCTTTGCTCGGACGTTGAAATTGCGTAAAGGTTCGAATTCGAGTGGAACTTTTTCTTCATCCCATTTCCTCTGTAAGTCCAATTTCAATTCGTCAGCAACGGATCAATGTGACGGATTGAATGAGCAACTTACTCGTCCACCGTAACCATTGTCTCGTTCTCCAGCATGTTCGAATTTCCTACTTCGGTCGTAAACGAGAGGTTGCAAATCTCGTGCGATCAAAGCTTCGACCGCTTTGATTCCCGCGTCGAGTTTCTCTTGACTCTCCTACAACACTCTCGTATGTTCTGCGTCAGTACCGCCTAGGAGAAACGCAGGGAGGGAGAGAGAAAAACTCACGGCAGAAATGTGCAAATAAAGAGCAGGATCTTTATCCGTTGCCATACTCTTGTCAGGGTACCAAACACCTTTCGTCAATACTGCTGCCCCAGTATCCGCGAGAATCTACCAATCGTTTCCTCTCTCAAGGTCAGTGAAACCGAAAAAGAGTCGAGATTCGAGTGGGAAGCTCACTTGTTGTTGAGTAGGTCCTTTCGTCAGTAAGTAACGGTTACGCAGGTCATTGATCTCGATATCTTTGAAGAACCTGGGCAAACACAATAAGTAGGTCAGCGAGCGGAAAGACAAGAAGAGAAAGAAAAGGAAAACTCACTCGAAATCTCTTCCGGCGACATCAGGTTTCACTTCAGGTACAGGAGGTTTCGGGTTGTATTGTTGTGCTAGTCGTGCAGCGATTGCGGCTATCACAGAGAAGGCAGAAGGGGAGTCAGTATCGAAGTCGTTGCGAGAGATTCGGTTTGTTCCGGCTCAACAACGCCTGACTGGCACGAGTATAGCTCTGCCACTTAGCTGCCGTTTCCTTCAATCGTAATCTAGGGAGAGTAGCTTGTAGACCGCTCGTCCCCGATAGATTCGTCGATTGACATCTCGACTTCCCGCGAACCGTCCCTTCGCGTTCGATATTCGGGCCTCAAGATAGCCACGATGTAGCGCATTGTACAAGATCGGGAGAGACTTACCTGCTGCCTCTGCTGCTTTCTCCGCTTCAGATTGATTCGAAGGACTTCCTTCCCCTCCTCCTCCTTCGACTTTGACTTGCTTGCTAGGTTCAGCCCGATCCGAGAATTCGTTCCCTCGTTTCGTTGATGACATTGTTCGAGGTTGAGTATTAGATGAAAGAGTGGGAGAGAGCTGCTATTTCAACTCTTCTTATGCATGAAATTGGAAATCTCCTAATGAAGAATTGCTCGCTGAAGGAGGTCTATTCTGGACCACTCACCATCGACTGTCGATCAGCAATTCCCGACACGCACTGAGGCGGTATATACGAGCTCGATACGCCCCAGCGAACCAGTCAGAAGCCCATCTCGAAACCACTTTATTGATCAACAAACTCCGTCTGCCGGTCTCTCTCTCCTCGCAGTACAGTCATTGAACACTCTCGAGCATGTCAGGTAAGTTTACGATGCACCCGTCTATCGTCGACTCTCTCAATCAGATGAGCGCTGACACGAGCCATCCTTTTGTCTCCGTCTCTCATTCCTCAGCTGTTTACTCGATCTTTACCTCACCGAATCATCCTCCAGTTCCGGATCATTTACCTACCTTGATCGTTACTCCTCATGGTAGACCAGCTCAGATCCTTTGTAAGTCAGCTTCACTTTGAGGGAGGAGGTTTGTCCCCTTTCTTGGCTTTGGAATCGAATCTGATCGAACTCCTCTTTCTCCCCCTCCCCCTCTCATGCGATTTCTAGATACCTACCTTCACACCGTACGCCCACCTCTCAATCCTCCCAACGTTACTCCGCTAATTCGTTTCGTGTTGAGTAGAACTTGAACGCAGAGAATTACCTTCTAACTCCCTCAGAAGCAGGAGACCTCTGCGTCGCCAAATTGTTCCCACCTGATCGAGGAGGAGGTGCATCTCGATCTGCAGCGTCTAGTAGTCAGTCTCATGGGAGTGGAGGATCGGGGAATCATGTGAAATGTGAAGCGAGTAGGAATTTGAGGTGGACGATTCAACAAACTGGGATACAGGTAAAGTTTCTCTTAATCCCGAGTACTGAATGTGGATCAAGGAAATGCTGATGAGCATGAGGATGGGAGAATAGAATCCGATTTACAAGTTGACTTTACCGAATCCTGAATCTCCTCAAGAAGATCAACCACTGTTTCAAGTGTCGAAACCGAATCCGAATGCTGGATGGTGGAGTTTATTCTACTTTACGTGAGACTGTCCCGTCTCCCATCGTCATTCACTTCTCGAAGCTGATTCAGCTCCAATTCTCTCGATAATAGATACGCGGGACATTTAATCCCACCAAAACGAGTCGAATTCGGTCGAATTCAGAAAAACACGCCCGAATCGGGAGGAGGTACACGAGTCGCGATCGTCGGTAAATCCGACGAAGAGAAAGCCGTTTGGAAAACCTTGGGGGAAGGGAACGAAGATATGGTTGAATGGATCGTTATCTGTGCGGCCCTCGTCGTTCTCGACGACGAAATCATTAGTGCGGCCGAGAAAGCTGCTGGAGGGAAAGTCTCAAGAGGGAATGGGAATGGAGGAGCAGGATCGAAATTATCAGCCGGTCCTCCTCCTCCTCCTCAGCAGCAGAGTCAGGGTCCTCCTCGAAGTCCAATGAGAACAGGAGGAGGTCCTTCCCCATCCCCTCAACGTCATATGCCAATGCCTAATATGCCTATGCAAGCCCCTCCTCCTCCTCGACTCGCTTCCTCCCCAGTTCCCGTCCCTCCAAGCGGTGCTTATTACGCTCCTCCTCCTACTCTCAATCCTGTCGTTCCAACCGGTTTCGATCCGAAACAACAACAACAATTACCTTATCCCGGTCAACAACAACAAGGACCTCCTCCATCGGGGGCTTCGAATCGAGCTCCATCGGGATATCGACCAGGACCAGGACCACCGAGACCTGGGATGCCTCAACCTCAACCTTCGAATCAATCTCAGCATGGACAAGGACAGGAGATGGGAGGTGCGGCGAGAATGGTTCAGGCTCAGGTAGAGGCAAAGAGACTGCAGAAACTACGTCGTTAAACTGGATGTTGTAGCTCTCTTCTCTTCAATCTTCCTCTTTCTATCGCATCTTTTTTTCGAATTTCGACCAACCACGCCCAGTCATCTCGTTCGTTTTTCAACGTCGTACTTCTTCACCCAGTCGAGTCGAGTCGATTGCTCTCCCTCTCTCTCTTCTTTCCTTCCTTCGTCCCCCCCCCCCTCTGTGCCATCGTTCACTCGTTCGCGATTTCGCTTGTCAGATACCCCCTTCTCTCTCTTCCTTTCGTTCTTTTCGCTCGATTCCTCCCTCCCCCTCGAGCTATATTCATTGCTACTACTCTTCTTCGCTGTTTTTTATTCCCATATACCGAGTTTTTGTATGTCACAGAGAGCAAACTGTTCATTTCTCGTTACTTTCTCTCTCTCTTGTTGTCCCTCAGAGAAAAAAGCGAGAAGGAGATTGGTTCTAGAGAGAGACGTTACAGAGTTTTTCGATCGATGATGAATGATGACGGGAACCGCGAGAAGAAGAAGAAGCAAAGACCACATGGAGAATAATGGAAGAAAACCAGGGAAGATGAAGATGACGAGGATGCTATGCTAGAGAAAATGAGGGAGAGATGAGAAGCAGAGGGTTTAAAAGTCGAGAGGAATTCCGGCGTATTCATCTTGACCGAGTGCGATATTGAGGTTCTAATGTAAAGAGCGAGTGGATTGTCAATGACAATGACGAGCAAGTGGAGGAGAGGATGGAAGGTGAACTCACTTGGAGGCATTGAGTCGCGGCACCTTTGAGGAGATTATCGAGGACGCCCTTTTCGTCGCGGAACCGAGGAGCGAGTCAGTCCCGGCAGTTCTCTCACGACGAATGAGAGAAGAGTGAAGAAACTCACGACGATAACGACACGTTTCCCACTCGAATGAACCTGGAACCCTCCAATCCTAACTCCATGTTTCCCACTGATTTGACTAATCTCGGGTACACCACTCTGAACCTTTACCAATTTTTCATCCCCATACTTATCCTCAAACAGTTGCTTAATCTCGGAAGCCCTCATTTCCTGTTTCAAAGGGATCGAAACCGTTGAAATAATCCCTTGAAACCAAGGTGCGACATTCGGCATGAACGCGACCGAGAACTCATCTTTCCCTAACTGAGCTGACGAATCGAGTAATTTCGAGAGTTGGTAAGAAGCTTCTCGTTCGTGAATGTGGTCCGTGAGCGAGTAAGGTCGAACTCCTCCTTTGAGTGATTCGGGAGTGATTTTGGGCTCTTTACCGGATTTCGTACCGGCTCCGGAGTAGCCCGAGATCGCGTGAACGGAAGGTGGGGAGGACATGTAAGGGAGGAGAGGGGCGAGGAGGAGTTGAGTGTTCGTCGCGAAACAACCGGGGTTCGAGATTCGTTTGGCAGTGTGTAAGGCGGATCGGTTGTAGAGTTCTAACGAATCGACAGAGATGAACGAGAGAGAGTCAGCTTGCAAGATCTACGGGTGAGTAGTCTGTGCTTGAAATAAGACAGAAGGGTTTCTCTCAAATAGCAGACGCGCGAAAGACCCCAATAAGAGAGATTGATATAAACTTCTTAGATTGGATTTGACTTTGCACACGTCTGCTAGAGAGAGAGAGAGAACTAAACTGATGCTTTGACCCGACCTCCTTTCTAAACCTTTGACTTTGACTATTTACTTCGAAAGAACCCTTCGATTCGTCTCTTCTCTTCTCCCCTGATACACCACTCCCGCGACCTCGGCGATCCACCTAAGCACAAACAGTTGACTCACCTGGTAAACCATAAGTCCAAGATTCATCGAACCTCTTATCTGCCCCTAAATCGATAATCACACTCTTCTCCGCCTCCTTCTTCCCTTGTGCACCCTTGTCGATCGCCTCTACGAACGGTGCCATAACTCCATTCGGAAGTGCCATGATCCACGCATCGACTTCTCCCTTCGCTTCGAGCGTCTCCATCTCCTTGAACCCGAGGTTTTCGTACGAAATTCGAGATTTCGTGTATTCCGATAGAGGTTGTCCCGCGAGTTCTCGAGACGAAACGTGAGAGAGTTCGAGAGAGGGGTGAGAGTTTAGGAGAGAGACGAGGTTAGATCCGGTGTAGCCTCGAGCACCGATTAGGGCAACTCGTTTAGCCGTAGCGGAGTGGGAAGGCGAAGTCGAGAAAGATCGGGAAGAGGAAGAAGAGGGAGTCGAGGAAGCGGGAGTGGATTGGCGGAGAGCGGGACGACGAGCCGAAGTAGAGAAGGATCGAAGGGCCGAAGCGATGTTACCGGAAGATTGAACGGTCCCACGGGAAGAAGAAGTGTAAGAGATTGGAAGGAACGCTCGTTCGATTCGTTGGTTCTTTTCGAATTCCTTGACGAGTCGTTCGACTTCTCCCGCGTCTTGAACTCCGTAGTAGAAGAGAGAGCGACCGTTTCGAGTGAAGGAACCATCGGCGCGTTCGAAATGCCACGATTTGTTCTCGTCGTCGGCTTTCGCGGTCCAGAACAATCTCTTGAAATCCTTCTTGATCGAGTTGAAAATGTTGTCGGTTACTCCGTTTTGAATCGCGGTAGAATTGGCGAGGAATTTCGTCATGACGGGGACTTGTCCTTCGGGGTGAGAAACGATCGCGACGACATCGCAAGGTTCATCTCCGTAGATCGTGTAAGGGGCCTGTGATCTCTCAAGTTCTCCGAGGACTTGAGCGACAGATTTACGTCCAGAAGTAACATCTTCGTCTCGTTCGGCGAGAACTCGTCGGAGTCGATCTTGTCCAACGGCTTCGATCGAGTTGTGTTTGTAAAGTTTGTATCCTCGTCGAAGGAGAGTTCCAGCTCCGGAATCGGTGAAGAGTTCTTTTTGGAGGTTGTCGGGAGAGATGATCGCGACGGAGGAAGAGCGAGGGAGGTGATCGAGGAGTTCTTTGATTTCTCGAAGTTTGAGTTTCGTTCCGTATTTGACCCATTCTTGTTTCATCAAATCGTCGTATTCCTATCGACTCATCAAATCAGTACCCTTGCTCTCGAGGTTAGTAGAGTGCGGGAGCTCACCTCGTCGAGGTTGATCAAAGAGAGTTTCTCCTTTGTGACTCCATGGTAAAGTCCTCCCTTTTCACTAAGGTAAACGATCTTGAGGGGTTCGAGAACCTTTGCAAGTTCGGCCGTAGCGACATCGGCATTAACGTTCAAGATTTGACCCTCTGCGGTTTCAGCTAACGAAGTGAGGATCGGGAGAGCTCCAGCGCGGATCGAAGCTTCGATAGGTTCCTTGTCGACCGAAGTAACCCTTCCTACGAATCCGTATCGAGGTTGATCGAGGTATTCGGCCGTGAAGACTCCGGTAGTGATCGGACGAGCTCGAGTACCAAGGGCTTCGAGTGCGGAGACGAGTTTGAGGTTTTCCGAGAGGAAGACTCGTCGTGCGTGGGAAAGGGTTCGAGCATCCGTGATTCGAATACCTGGTACGCTATGCACTCCATAAATGACTGCTGAGAAGCGGATTGAGAGGAGGAAAGCGTACCGTCAATGTAATCAGGAACGATTCCGTCCGCTTCCAATCTCGCGTTCAATTTATCTCCCATTCCATGTACTACGACGGGGTACAACCCAACTCGGTGAAGGAAGTTGAGACTCAAAGTGAGCGATTCGAGTTCGTTCGTCAAGATCGCACCTCCAACTTTGAGGACTGCGAAATGAGTCGCGGAAGAGAAGATTTGAAGGTATCGAGAAACTTCTCGACGGGAAGCGAGAGAGTAGAGTAATCGAATAATCGTTTCCTGTTCATTGGCGGGAAAGAGTGGATAAGCGTCTTCAGCGAGTAAGCGGGCGAGAGAGAGAAGAGACGAGTCAAAAAGGAGGGGAAGGGAGATGGAAGGGCGAGAACTAACACGATCAGAATCAGTTCCAGCTGCCATAGCCGAACCCAACCAACGTTTCGCCATGATGTCCCCTAACTCATCGCTCGCTTGTTGTTGTTGAGCCTCGACCCGACGTTGACTAGCGAGGAGAGATGAACTAGTCGAAGAGGTCGAACTGAGCAAGCGCGAGGCTTGTAGACCGCGTGAAGCGGTTCTGATAGACTTGGAGAGTGTAGTAGCAGGTCGTAGCATAGTTTGGTGGGTGGGAGAGAAGAGAGAGAACGAGTCTTATCTCAATTCGCAGTTTCTTAGAATTCGATTATATCTCGCGGATTATTGCCTCGCTCTCTCTCCTCTTCACTCTGCACTTCTCACTCGACACCTCGATTCACTTTTTGTAAGCTGTTGCTCAACTCCTATCGACCGCTCGTCTTCTTCCGCTCTCTCGTTGAACTTCCTCCGGAACTCCCCACTTTCAAGCGTCATCGCTCCTCCTTTACCTCGTGGATCAGACTGTATGGAGTCGCATGGTGGAGCTGGAGCTCATATTTGTGTTAGGAGCATGAAATGAGCGGAACCAAGTCGAATTGAGGGACTTGTCGAGTCGTCATTCCCTCTCTGTTTCTCAAAAGCCTTTCTCACGCTGCGGAACGATGATCGTCTTCCTTTCAAAGACCACCATTCTCTTCCATATACTGTAACTGACTCTCCTCTCTTCCCCGTCCCTTCCTTCCTCCCGCATTTCCTCCAAGAACAGACCAACTTTCCCACCGAAATCATGTCAAACAACAACAACGAAGAACAAACCTTCACTACTCAACCGATCGAGCACAATAACGGAGCAATCAATTTTCCCGGTAACCGTGGTTTCCCCGGTTCGAAAGCTGAAGCTACTTCCGGTTCGTCTGATCCTTTCAAGTTCTTCCTTGCGAAAACTCCTGATCTGACACGGATCCGGGATTGACCAGGACTCGGAGGAGCCCCGAACCTAGCTCACCTTCATCAAGAGAACCCGCTTGGTGGGAGAGGTGATCAACCTCATATCGTTTCGAATGAGATCGCTCAGGGTTTGGAGAAACCGAAATCGAAGGAAGAATTGAAATCCCTTTCCGCGAACCTCAACAAGTAAGAGACGACTCTCTCTCGGTCGTTCTGTAGATTGGATAAGCTGCTCGTCGTAGGAGAGGAGGAGTCTACCATAGTCCGAACCTTGTTTTTCTGTACAAATTTCTTTCTCTCTGTTTTCTCCCTCATTTTTGTTCAGTTCTCTTTTTGCCTTGTCGTGTCGAATCGTATTCTGCTCACTACTACATATATCTTATTCACTATGAAATTGAACTGCTATCGTATCAAGCAGCCTCTCGCAGGCTCTCCAAACTCCCACGAGATTCGATCGAGTGAGTGAATGTTCTCCTCCTCTTCCTCTTCTCTCTCTTTCTCTTCATCACTTTTCGCTCTCTTCACCGACTCCCCACTCTCTCTACTTCTCCACGCTCGCTCCCTCTCGAGGTCTCTAGGAATGGATTCCGCTCCTCCTCCCGCATTGACTCCAGCTCTACTTTCTTCCCTCCTCGATCTGAGGAGTACGGTACACGCTCAACAGAAGTACATGACGGCTTGGTTAGGGATCTTTCTCTTTGATTTGGTACGTGTCCTCTCTTCCGCTCTCTCGTTGCTCAGCAGGAGAAGGGAGATTGTTGAGTGAATGAATGGATGCGCTTACACTTGCCCCATCTCTCCTCCCTCCCTCCTCCGACGACGACGACGACGAGGGAGGTATTCGCTGACTCGAATGTGGTGATGGTGATATAGGTGATCACGTTACCGGATGAGAGGAAATACATTTGGAACAATAAATGGACTCCTTTGAAAGTTCTCTATCTCCTCAAGTGAGTCTCTCTCTCCCTCTTATGAGTTTCCCATCTCCTTCTCCCCTCTCTGTCATCGCGATCATGAGTTGACTCGTTGAACTCGCTCGATTTCAGTCGTTACACGAGTCTAGTCTATCAAGTTTTCGCCGCTTCAATGATCCTCTTCTCGATCCCTACGACCGTTTGTGATCGGGCTTGGTGGTTTCAGATCGTTGGTGGAATGCTTTCCGTCTAGTCAGTGTTACTTCCTCCTCTTCCTCTCTCTCCCATTCTCGCGCAACGTTCTGACATGAAAATCGAGTTGTGAATAGTATATGCGCCTTGATCATGGCGATTCGAGTCGCCGCAATCTACGATCGAAACATCTACGTGATCATCTTGTCAGTCTGATACTTCCTTTCGTTCTTCTCGAAGCGAGGTTGTTGAGCACTGACCGTTTTCACTCTCTTCGCGAATTAGCCTTGGGGTTCTTCTCGCGGGTGAATTGGCAGTGTTCATCTTTTGTGTTACCGTCCAAGAAGGTTGGTCTCTCCCTTCCTCAGCTCTTTCTGATTGGAGGAGCTAAGAGGTGTAAGCACCTCATGAGCAGCGTTTCAACTTCCACCAATGGTTTCCAAAAGTGAGTACTTTTGCGCTTCTTTCTCTTCTGATTGCTCTAGTCTGACATATACCCTGGTTACTAGTCGTCGACTTCAATGGATGTATGATCAAGAGTCGTGAAGATCGATATGAGAAAATCGGAGCCGCCGTGTCAGTCGCAATTCTCTTCTCTCCTCTTTCAACTCTCGCAAACTAACCCCCCTTCGCCTCGTATCTAGGTGGAGTGCTCCCCTCGGATTCGATTTCGTCGCCTTGATCCTGACCCTCTACCGTTGTTTCAAAGTCTCTACGTTTTCCGGTTCGAAAACTCCGCTCGTTCGCAAGATTCTCTCGACCGGAATCTTCTACTTCGTAATCATTACCGTTTCGAACCTCGCCAATGTCGTCTTGTTCTCCCGTAAGGTCCATCCCTCTCCCATCCTCCTTCTCTCGAGCTGATGGAACTCGTTTGTGAGTTTTTAGTTCCCTCGGCTTCCCCAAGTCTCAACACTTTTCACGCCGTCGCCTCCTCCGCAATCACTTCAATCATGTGTTCCCGAATGGTTCTATCCCTCTTCTCCCCTAATTCAATGTCTTTCGTCCTCGAACGACTCCTAAGATCCTCCGGTACGAAACATCGCGTCCCCGGTCACCACGGGGGGGCTTCGACTGGAAATTTCGGAGGAGGAGGGAGGAGTGGAGCGATCGGAGTCCTCGTCAGTAAAGAAGGAATCGAATTGAGTCCTACGATCAATGGAACGGGTACTGGTTCGAGTTCTCCTAGGTTCGCGTTCAGTAGAGCGTTCCCGATGGATGGGGATTCGAAAGATGATTTCACGACTCGACCTTTCGAGGAGGCGTTCGTTGTTGAGAATGAGGGAGATGCTGGGGGTCAGAGGACGGAGAGAGGTGGAACGGCGGGATCGGGAGGAGCGGGAACGGGAGGTGGATTGCTAGCAGGAGGACCTGGAGGAGGAATCAAGGTCGATAGGACGGTTACGCTCGTGGCGGAGGAACATGTCTAGTCGTCTTCTTCTCCTCGATTGGATATCACACTCGTTTTGATGTCTGTCCTCCGTTACCCTTGAAGGGATTGGAGGCCGGGCAAGGAGTTGGATTTGCTTTTTACTATCTTTTCTCTCTTGATTCTGTAACATTACGAAGCCATTCCTTACCTTCGAAAACCTTCTCGAAGAGCTCATTCGACGAAAGTCAAGTCGCAGAGCAAATGGCGAATCAGCCGGAACAAACGAGGCCTTGCGAAAACTCGCAAGTTGAGCTTTTCGAGACAATATCGCGCGTTTTCTCCAGAATTCTCTCGACTTCCTTCGGTCCTGACCCGATAGTAGCGCCTCGACTCTCACCTTGTATAGCTCCTGTGAATATTCCGAGCTGTGTCCGACAATCGGAGTCGAACGTTTCTTGCCGAGTTCTCCTCTCTCTCCCTCCTTCCTCTCACCTCTTCACTCGCCTCGTCGCGAGCCAACCTTCGACAGGTCTTCTACAACTGCTCAATTCGTCCTCAAGCCCTCACCCTCTTTCTCTTCCCTCATCACCCCCACATCGTCTCCTTATCTCTCCTTTCCTCTCATGCGTCTCCTCTCCTCGTCCCTCGCCTTACTCCCCCTCCTGCCTCTCGCTCACAGCTGGGGTTTCGTCGGCCACTCGATCGTCGCCACCATCGCCGAGATCCATCTCCACCCTTCCGTTCTCTCTTTCCTCCGATCCCCTTCCTCCGCCCTCCTCCCCTCTTACGCTCATGGTCATTTAGCCCCCGTCGCGAGTTGGCCAGATCGAATCAGGATGGTACCCGAGTATAGAGGGTGGAGTGGAGAATTGCATTATTCGAGTTGGTTAGGGGATCATCCACCCGAGGTTTGTAGTTGGCCAAAAGACGATGGGACGGAAGAAGTTGAGGTTGGGATGGGAGGGAGAGAGAGGGTAAAGAAGGAGGGAGAGGAGGAAGGAGGAGGTTGGAAGAATGAGAGAGATGTTTTACATGCGATTGCGAATTATACGATGAGACTCGAGAGGAATCCCCAAGAGTGCGTTCTTTCTCTCTGCCTCCCTTTCTATCTCTCAACGTTGGGACTGACACGATCGAGCGAGTGAGTGACGATTTAGTTGGGAATCCCTTCGATTCCTGATCCATTTCCTCGGAGACGTTCACCAACCTATGCACCTCACGAATCGCGAGAGAGGAGGGAATCAAGATCCGATTAGATGGGAGGGTAGGAAGGGAAACTTGCATGGGTTGTGGGATAACTTATTGATCGCGAGGAAATTGAGGGAACAAGGGAATTATACGACGGAATTACCTTCGTCAGTCGCCTCTTCCTCTGCTTCAATCACGAGGACTATCTCGTGATAGGACCGGCCGCTGACACTACTTGTACTGTCGGGTAGACGTCAAATTGAATCGGCGTTAACTGGAGCGATTTACGACCCTTTAATCCGGTTGTTACTCTGGGAAGGAGTCAGATCTTGGTGGAAAGACCTCTTACCTTCCTGGCTATCCTGTCCCATCCCTCCCTCTTCCTCCTCTCTGCCGCTCTCCACTCAACAAACTATCCTCTCTCTCGAAACTCCGACGCAAGAGGTTAGAGGAACGGAATTGAGCTCGATCGTTTGTCCAGTTCATTGGGCCTCAGGGACTCATAAAGTCACTTGCGAATTGGCGTTCCCACCGGAGTATGATCAACATGCGAATCCACCAGTGGAGGTCGGAGGAAATACGGATTATTATCGAGCGATCGCTGGTCAGTCTCTTATGATTTTTACCTCTCTGTCTCTCAGACCTAGACGCGGAAGGGAGCTGATGAGTTGTGGAGTGGGGTGTAGATTCATTGACGATTGAGAGACTGTTAACACAAGCTGGATTGAGATTAGCTGCTACTTTGAATACGGTTTTCAGAGATGTTGCGAAACAATCACTGGGTCCTTTAGCGGATTTCGCCGAGGAGGAAGTCGGACCACTCAATTTGAAATGGATGGAAGAACTACAGTAGAAGAAGAAGGAGTTCAAGCTTGAGAGGGCGGAGTTAGGTGTCCATTGTTTTTATCGTTTTCAGCTTTGTTCGTTTTCAGGTGTTCGTTTGTTTCGCATCCATCTCTCTCTCATTGTCCTCTTGTCTATCTCGTATCAGTCTTTATCTCGTTCTCTCTCTCTCTTACTCTCGTCGTCTTTCGCATCTTTACTGTAAAACTCGTATTCAATGACAACAAATTCACTAAGCCTCTAAGTCGCACGCGGAAAGCTCCCACCCACGATTTTCCTCGTCTCCCTTCAGATCCCTCCCGCTCTCGCTCTCTGTTCAAGTTCGACCTGTTCCCTCTCCGCCTTCAACCTCCTCTCCTCCTTCCTGAACGTCTTGAACCCAATCGGTGGTTTCTCGACTCCCAGTCTCCTCCTCAATTCCTCGATATCCGTCTCCCACTCCTTCTCCCACTCGACTCCAATCAAACATTCCGCTTTCCCTCCACTCCTGATCGCCCACGTTCCATACGTCTTCCAAAGTCTCCTTCTCTCCTCCTTGTCCTCGATTCTCAGCGGTCCGAAGACGGAGGAGAGAGCCGCAACGGGGAGGGAGAAATTCGCGAGTTCGAACCATTTGACGACGAGTTCGGCGGGGAGGGAAACCCCGAACGAGAGGAGGACGTGGTAGAAATCGTGAGATTCTCGGTAACGTTGCATTATGTAGGCTAATTCCGGGTCATCTATGTATCTCACCTGATCATACTCACTCCCTTCTCGTTAGCCTGACACTTTTCCGAGAGAGAAAGAGAGGGAGAGGAGAAGGGAAGGTAACGTACGGGGTCACGAGTATCAGGAGTTACTCGATTCCTCTTCAACCAATCGTAATACTTCCTCCCGAACGTATTCGGAGGCAGTTCACTCAATTTGTCGAGATTGATTGAAGTCGAGGTTATCCGTGGACGTTCACGAAGGAGGGAACGACCAGATGGGGTAGAAAGCATTTTCGAACGAAGGTGCGAGAGGAAAGGACCGGAGGAAGTTTCAGATAGGACGGCGATCATATCTATTTGCCCTCTCCTACCTCCACGGTCAGCGTCTCGAAAGGGAGAAGGCAGGAGAGGGAAGAGGGGACAGACCATGTCTCGAAGTATCGATCAATCCCATCACTGCGGACCCAACCGCTAACAACCCACGTTGGAAAGTATTGATATTGACATGTCCTGGATAGTTTGTACGGGCTTCTGGGGATTCGAGAGAAGAGGGAAGGACGAATGGAGCTGGAGTAGATGAAGGCGAGTGGTGGGACGGAATCGAGCTAGAGAACGCTCGGATTGATCGGAGGGAGGGCGTTGAACGTAGTAGAGATCGTTGGGCGCAGGTACAAGCTAGCATGATTGAATGGTAGATAAGGAGAAGGGAAGAGAGATGAGATCATCTTTCTTTTACCTCTTTCTCCTCAACGTCTCACCGGATCCAGCTCTTCAACCGGAGCAGAGCATGTACTACCAGTCTCGGTAGCCTTACAGCCATGAATTCTCGTACTTACTTACGTTACTCCCCCCTTTCTCGTCGATTCCTCCCTTCTTCTCGACCTCTCAACCTCTCCCTCCGCTACCAATCACCTCCAGCCCCTACCGCCTCTTCAGATGATACTACGGTGCCACTCGTCGTATCGAACCATGAACCAGGAGGAGTCGGAGGAACGTTAGGACAGGGAACTTTAGGTGAAACAGTTTCGACTCCGACTCCACTCTCGACTACGACACAGAAGATGGCGAAGGGGATAGAGGTGTTGGGCGTAGAGGTACCGAAGAAACCGAATCCTCCGGAAGAGGGAGGTGAGTTCAATCTACGCTTCCGATTCTCACGCCGAAGAACTAAACTCTCAACTCTTTCTCGCTCTCTCTCTCGCTCGTCGTATCGGTAATTCATGAGGATAGAGTGCTGTATGTCAGGTTGCGCTCATTGTATCTACGATATCTATCTCGAAGAACTCGAATCGTATCATTCTGATCTCTCTCTATCCAAATCCTCAATTCTTAAGAAACTTGAGCATCTCGACGGATCCCAGCGGAAAGAGGTGGAGCGAAACTGGCCGAAGGATGCACTAGGGGATTTTAAAGAGTTTCAGAAAGGAGGGAAAGGAGGGAAAGGGGTGAAGGAAACGGCGCAGAGGGAGTTGGAGAAAGCGAGAGAAGGGTTAGATCCCGCTACGAGGTGAGGAGTCTCTCGAACTTCTCTCTCGCTCAAGCTCAAGTCAATGAGTCGATACTGATATAGAATGAGACTGGGACTGGACAGGGCTTTCTTGGAGATGGAGGCGAAAATGAAGAAGAAACAACAGGAACAGAAAACCTGAAGCTTTCGATTCTCGCTTTCTTACTCCTTTCGGAACGCCACAAGCCGCGCTTCGAATCCGCCAGTACTCTCAGTCAGACAATCGCTCGTCCGATGTGCTTAGGAGAGTTCGTTGAACAAGGACAGAAATGTAGATTTCGTTACAAAACAAGGGGAAGAAAGAAACGAACAAAGTAGAAACCAGAAAGTAGATACCGTTGAGCTGCTAAACTCCCTTTAAGGCAATCTCAATTTCCTCTCCATAGCCATATGGAAATCCCCTAATTGACTCGTCTCTACCCTATCCACGAGCACATCCTCCGGACTCAACTCCTGATCTTTGTTCAATAAGATTTCTAGTCCTAGATTACTCTCGCGGGTGAAACCTCCTAGGTGGAGAGGTTTCGGTGACTATTGCGCAAGTTCTCATCCTTATCAGCGCGTGAAAGGAGAGGAGAGGACAAGGGAGAGAGAGAGGACGTACGGAGGAAACGATTTGACGTTCCATCATTTGACGCACCGGGGCGTGGAGTCCAAACATGTTTCGTTCGAGCGTCATATGTAAATCCTCTCGAGTTTGTTCCCACTGTTCATCACATATGTCCCTCGCTGTCAGTTGGGGTGTCGTCAGCGTTATAGAGAGGGAGAGAGGGCGTACGTTATTCAACCTCGATTGTAGCGGATGTTGAGGAGCTACTTCAGCGGCGATCGAACGTAATCCACCATGTCGAAGCGTGTCGTGTAGACCGTGAGCGTTCGAGGTCGAAGAGAGGGAGATGGACGATGGTTGATGAGATGATGATGATGAAGTCGAAGGACCGGGGACGAGAGCTAGAGAGGATTCCTAAGGCCGCATAGGAGGGTTAGTATACTGTCTGGGGAGGTATTGAGAGGGAGTAGGTACCATTTCTGAGGGTTGGAGTGAGAGGATGATGGGAGAGAGATTATGAGTAATCGTTCTCTCTCTCTTCTTCCTCTCACCGCCTCTCATTGCGCGCACGAACTACTCTCCACTCGGAACAGAACTCGAACAATCAGTCGGTGCGGTCATGTCGACCCCGTTCAATACTCCCGAAGATTCCCTCCTCCTCTCTCGTCTCTCTCAAATCAGTCACGTCCTCCTCGTCCTTTCCGGTAAAGGAGGAGTCGGTAAATCTTCCGTTTCGGTTCAACTTGCCCTTTCGTTACTCGCATCGGATCCGAAATTGAGGATTGGGTTATTGGATGTCGATTTGACGGGTCCGAGTTTACCGAAAATGTTGGGGATTCAGGATCGCGAGGTTTTATCGAGTAGGGATGGTTGGGTACCAGTCTATCTTGACACACGAACTGGCTCGACAATAACAGAAGGAGAGGGACAGGAAGAGGGACAGGCAGAGGGAGGAGGGAAGTTGAAATGTATGAGTATTGGGTTTTTACTGAACAATAGTAAAGAGAGCGTGGTTTGGAGGGGTCCTAAGAAGAATGCTATGATTAAACAATTCTTGGGCAAGGTCAGTTGGGGGGAATTGGATTATCTCATCGTTGATACTCCTCCAGGTTAGTCAACGAATCTTTCTCTCTTCTTTCTCTTTCTCTCTCTCTCTCTCTCTCGAAACCTGACTCGTTCTCTCTTGCTCTCGCGCAGGTACTTCGGATGAACATATCTCACTACTCGAAACTCTCCGCCCGCTTCTCATGGAGCCCACTCCGGATTCACCTCCCCTTCCGACTCTCTCCTCCTTGCTCGTCTCTACTCCTCAAGCCCTCGCACTCCTCGACGTCTCGAAAGAGCTCTCCTTCGTTCGCCGGACAAAGCTCCCTCTCCTCGGTTTGATCGAGAACATGTCCGGCTACGTCTGTCCCCATTGTGGTGACATCGTTGGGATTTTCGGACAAGGAGGAGGGGAATCGTTCTGTCAACTAGAGAACTCGAAACAAGGGGACGAGTACGAAGGAGGATGTAGGTTTTTAGGGAGGGTACCGATCGATAGAGAGTTGGTTGCGTTGTTGGATGATGTTGCGGAGAATGGAGGGGCGGGATTCGAAGGAGAGGGAAAAGAGAAGAGGGAAAGGAAGACGTTGGTGGAAAGGTATAGAGAGATACCATCTTTCAAGGTGGTCAAGAGTTTGGCGGAGGAGGTGAAGAGATTGATAGAGGAGCAGACGGAAGAAGAAGTGAAAGAAGGACGGCGGCAGAGTACTTGAAACAGAACTGCAGTGCTTATCGAGCTAGAGCCATGTCAAGTGGGGCACACCACAGAGAGAGAGAGAGACAGGTGGAGAGAGGTCAGACGACCAGCTTTGTGTCTCGAACTCGAAGCTCAGCAAAAACGGCTCGAAAAAGGGTTTCCCTCCCTCTCTTTCTCCTCTTCTCTTCACTTTCACCCTTTTCTCCCTCTCTCGTGCGTCCTTCCTTTGCTTCTCGTATCCTCATCTCGCACTCATCCAGTCCCTCGTCTCCTCTCTCTCCTCTCCCACTTTCGGCCCCACTCCGAGTCGCAGGACTCTTCCAGAAAGACTGAAACGATGCAACCTCTCTCCCAAGTTCTCTCGAACGATTCAGTAGCGTCCGTTGAGATTGGGGACTACCAGTTCTGTACGAGGCATGGGAACGAACAATGTGGAGAGTGTCAAGTGGACTTCAAAGAGGTGAGAGTCGAAGTCACTTTCTTCTTTCAGTTCGAATTCGAGTGAGAGCTGACTGAGGTGGGTGGAGAGCCAGGATAACTCGTTCACTGGTAAGATTCCCTCTCCCAAAGAACGCAGGACGAGGAATTGATCATGGGAGAACTCGAACTTGTTCTTTGGCGAATCGCTCGGTCTTACAGCTGGAGTCGATCCTGTTCCTTCTCGCGAAGTAAGCTCCCTTCTCTCACTAGACTGTGGTCGTCGACGACACTGACGGTGTTTTCTCTTTCGTAGCCAATCCACGTCGACTTCGTGATCAACACAGTAAGTAATGAGCTTTGATCTTCTCTCATTCTCCCCTCTCTCTCTCTATCTCTCGAGCGTCCTACTCTCGCTCAGGCCGCTCACTGATGAATAATGACTGTTGACGAACGACGATAGGAAGGAGAAACTCTCTGCAAGGCTCACAAAAACGCCGACTGCAAAAATTGCTACAACTTCAAGTTCGTTTCTCCCTTCGTTCTGCCCTCTCCTCCTAAGGAAGTCGAGCAGACCCTGACTTGGGAGTGAGACGTCAATAGGAAACAACTTGTGAAACTCACGAAAGAAGGACAAAAACAAGCGAAAAAGCATTCGAAGAACAATCCCGTCTCTAACCTCTTCCAATGAGGTGACGATGCGACTCGTCCTTCTCTGAATCGTTCCGTGAGTATTTCTGAAATTCTCTGAACTCGAGAGACGAGGAGAAGACTGATACGCTGTTGAGTAGGGGTTTCGCTTCTCGTTTTTCAAAGTTTCTTCGGTTCTCGTCTCTTCTGTAGCTCTTCTCCCGTGTCTCGTGTCTCGTATCCTCTCCTATCGTCTCAATCGTCTCCGTGTTTCGGCTGGAATTCTCCGTCTGTCTGTAGTGAAACAAAGTCGAAAAAATCTGAAAATCAAAGCTCTTCCTTCCTCTCCTCTTGTTCCTTCACACCGAAGAGCTCGTGCTTGAACGAGATGAAATTCGACTTTTGATAAGAAAGAGTACAAACAAACAAAACCAACAAGAGAGAGAGAGAGAGAGAGGAGGGGGTAGCTAGTACAACCGAATTGAGGAGCGAAAGTCCGTCCAAGTGAGAGTGGTGTAGTAATGAGAACAGATAGAGATAGAAATAAACCTGCGAAATAGAGACTAGGATGCGTTGCGAATGCGATTGGAACGAAGGACGAACGAATGAGAGAGGGATTGCGAATCTAGTAACGACTTCTGCGTTCTCCTCCTCCTCCTCCGTATGAACCACGACGTTCACCTCCATAAGATCCCCTACGTTCCTCACCACGATCTCCTCGGAATCCTCCTCCTCCTCCTCCTGAACGATCACCGTACGAACCTCTTTCCCTTTCTCTGAATCCACCACCCGAACCTCCTCCTCCTCTCGAAGATTGTCTCCCTCTTCCACCCCATGCGTTCTCCCCTGAATCCCTTCCTCCATCGAAATCTCTCCTAGGCTTTCCACGATGTTTCGTCCTTCCATCGTTCATTCCCAATTTCTTCAAGAATTCGGGACTAACATACGGTTCTTCCTCCAATCCCCCTGCTTCAGTCGACCATTGTTTCAACCCGGTCAAGACTACGTCTTTCGTCGTTCGTAATTCGTGAGCTTTTCCGAGGTAGTAACCTAGGAGGGAAGCGAAGGTTTCCCGAACGGAGAGAGTATCGAGAGAAGGAAGGACGTTCGTCGTGAGGGATTCAGGGAGGGTTTCGAGTCGAGGGGAAAGGGTTTTCGATAGAGTCATAGGACGAGGTGCGTAAGAAGATCGTCGCGATCGAGGAGAAGAAGAGTCAGAGGAGGAGGGTTGGGGAGGAGGAGCGAATTCAGCCGGATTCGAATCCCATTCGGAAGCGAGTTCGGCTACTTGTCGTTGAGTTTCTCCGACCGTACAGGGTTTCAAAGGGATGTCGTTCAGTTGCCAACTGATGAAACCGGATTCCCAAGGTAATAAGACTAAATCTCCTCTTCCTGATTTCCCGGCCCTTCCAGTTCGTCCAACTCGATGAATGTAGAGATCTCGAGATCCGGGAATTCCAACTTGAATTACTCGAGTAACTCCGGGGTAATCGACTCCTCGTGCTGAAACGTCCGAAGTGACGAGAACCGAGTATCCAGAATTCGCACGTCGGAACAGGTCTGAAGCTCGAGTTCGTTGATCTTGAGATTTCTTCGAATGAATTTCGACGACGAGAGTGTCTCGTCCCCACGGGAGATGGTTCTTCATCGCGATGAGGATTTGGGAGAAGAGTTGAGTGAGTCGAGTCGTCGGGAGGAACACTACGGTTTTTCCTGCTCCGACTCCTCCGTTCTTCGCGGCTTCTCGAGCGTGAATCAGTTGATCGTGAGCGATGAGTCGAAGGATGTGAACGAGTTGATCAGACGCAGAAGGGAGGATCGTGTGATATTGAGGGATGTGAAGGTGAGTATCGACTTCGTCGGCGGGAACGGTATCGATGTAGGTATGATCCTTCTTGAGGGATTTCCTCGCGATTTCTCGAATTTGTTTCGATACAGTCGCCGAGAAGAGGAAAGTTTGTCGATTGTCGTTATCGGGGACGTGTTTGACGACCGTAGCGATGTCGTCCGAGAATCCCATATCGAGGAGAGTATCGGCTTCGTCGAGGATGAGCATTCGAGAGTTTGCGATCACTTTACGAACTGAAGGTTCCGATTGAAGGAGATCGACGCAACGTCCCGGAGTCGCAACGACGATATCGTTCGATGGACTCCTCATCCATTCCCTCAATTGTCCACTCCTCGAAGCTCCTCCAACCAACAACCTCACTCCGAATTGAGGTAAATGAGTCGTGAGTGCGACGGCTTCGTTCGCGATTTGAGTCGCGAGTTCTCGAGTCGGAGAGAGGATGAGAGCTCCAACCGTTCGTTTCGCGTAATCGGCCAACGCTCGTTTCGCGTCCCCCGTTGAGGCTTGAGGGTTCTCCTCCTTGTATTGAGCGAGGAACGTCTCGAGACTCTTTAATCGTCCTTCCAATGCCGGGATCAGGAATGCGAGAGTTTTCCCCGTTCCAGTTTTCGCTCGAACGAGAATATCTTGCGCTTGTTGGATTTCGGAAGGGGTTTCGCTCGGGGAAGGAGAGGACGCTAATCGAGGTAAGAGGGATAAGACGGCGGCTTGAACGTCCGTCATCGTATCGTATTTGAAGGGTCTGTAAGCGAAGAAATCCAGAAGTCAGCGACTTTTCGAGCCGTCTAAGTCCGAGAATCGCTTACCTTTCCGTCACAGCTCGGTATACTGGAGCATGCAGAGATGCCTGAATAGATCTATACGTCTTTGGTGCCGCTTTAACTGATTCTTCTGCTTCCTTGACTGAAGATTCTCCTTCTATTGTCGTTTGAAGCGGAGTCGTCTCAGTGGCCACATTGAACATCGGTAGCGTAGTCGAATACGCTACGACTCAGACACTCGCATCAGCCAGCCAGTCTTCAGAAGGGCAAGAGAGGAGAATACTCACCTCTCGGGAAAAAAGATTGATGAACTGCTCCACCGATCGAAGCGACTCGTACAGTGCTGGCCGACGCCCTCAGTGCCGGTCGTGCTGCTACCCTCAAACTAATGCATCCTAGTCGAAACATGCCGAGCTTGAAATGGGGGAGAAACAACCTCGAGACTTTTCTCTCTCGTATTTTTTCAATCAACACCGCCTTCCGATTATTTTTCGCTCCGACGCCCTCTCTGTAACGGACCGAGAGACGTTTAGATAGATGCGATAGAGTCTGAGAAATGCATGCGAAAAAAACGACAACGATTCAAGAAAAAAGTGTTTATCCTCTCTCTCCTATTCGTCCTCGCCTTGATCCTCCTCTCCAGCTTCCTCCACAGCAGGCTGATCCCCCTTCTTCGCTGCCGATCCCTTCCCGACCACCTGACTCCAAGTTCCCAACCTCGCCCAAGTCTTTCCTCCCTTTCCACTTCCTCCAGTCGTTCCTCCTCCTCCTGCCTCTGTCTTTCCCGTACTTCCACTCTCTACACTTCCCTTCGTACTGTCTCCTCCCAAAGTCGAACTACTCCTAGATCGGGCACTCCTCAAAACGTTTCCTAACCCTAACGGAGAATTCGTCGTCGTTGTTCCCGTCGATGTCGAATCTTTCTCCAAGTTCATGTTGGGGTTCGCGAAAGGAGAGAAAGTCGTCGATGTTGCTGTCGGTGCAGGTTCATCGAATGAAGTCCTAGCACTTTGAACTCCCGAAGCATGAATCTGAGCGTTTTGAATCGAAGGACTTGACGAATTCGATCCCGGCACCCCTCCTCCATACGATCCATTCCCCGTACTATACCCTGCTCCACCATTCGGTACCGAATTCAACGAACCAGCTCTTCTCCTCCCAATCGCCCCCGGAGCGAATCCCGGTTGAGTTGGATTCGAATTACTCCTCGCCTGCGCTTGAGCCCACAGAGCTTGCGCTTGATGAGCTTGCGCGAATTGTTGTTGAGCTGCGAACCGTTCGGAGGGGTTTGAACTTGGCGGTTGGAGGTGTACTTGAGAAGGGATTAGTTGGTCGTTTGGGTCGAAGATTGCGGAGGTAGATGAGGAAGAGGGGACGAGGTTCAGGGAGGTAGAGGAGGAAGAATTGGGAGTTGAACCGCTGGGAGGCGGGGTCGAACTATCGAGTGAGAGGAGGGGAAGAGGAGGAGGAGCAGGATTGTTGCGTCGGAAAAAGCGGCCAAACGATCGAGGATCTTGAGATTGTTGCTGACTTTGAGATTGCTGTTGTTGTTGCTGCGACTGAGTCGTAGAAGCGTTCCCTCCTCCAGCAGCGGCTCGTCTCCAGCGGAAATTGAACGGTCCTCCTCCGTTTGTCGACTGAGATGGAGGTGGGATTGGAACGACCGGTGCTGGGTTCCCGTAGCCCGGTAAGAGGGGCATCATTCCAGCCGCACCTCCTCCGTAAGCTGCTCTGTGTGCGTCTTCTCGATCGAGTCTGTCGAAGCTCCTGATCAGTGTCAAAACTCTCGGACGAGGCAGAGAGGGAGTCGCTTACTGGATGAGCTCCCCTTCCACGACAGTCATTTCCCTCTTGAGCGCTTTGAGGACTTCTCCAGCCTTTTCAGCTTTCTCCAATTCGACCGCTTCGATCGCTTTATTCAACGCATCCAATTCTTTCGCAAGTTCCGCCAGGTTCGAAGTGCCCGCTGGTGTCTGCGTATTCGTTTCTTGTCCAGTCGCAGTTGAACTTTTCTCCTCTTCCCCATTAACCGAATTCCTCCTCTCCTCGCCTAGTTGACCTTCCGGTCGTTTCCCACCCCCCTTCTTCCACTCGTCCAACACCTCCCCAACTCTCTCTTCCTCCCTCTCAACCTCCCTCAACTTCTCCTCAATATCCTCCTTCTCCCTTCCCCTCACTTCAAACTCGGTTCTCTCTGCTTTCCTGATCGCTTCCTCGAGCGCGACGATCCTACTTCGAGCTCTTTGATCTTCTTTCGCGGCTTTCTCTACGGTCTTTCGAAGGGAGGTTAGGGTAGCGAGGAGGGATTGTTCGGTACGTTTCGAAGTTGAACGGAGAGTTTTTAGAGCGTTCCGAAGTTGAGTTTCGGTAGCTAATGGACTGGAAGAAGTTGAGAGGTCGTCGGAATGTAAGGGATCGTCGTCATCGGATGCGGTATGCACGTTTTCGAGAGAGGAGGAGCGGGAATGAGGTGCGAGTTGAGTTCGATTCGTCGTCGTCGAGGAAGAAGTAGGTGAGGAAGAAGTCGTGACGTGGGTTGAAGCGGTGATGGGAACGGATACGGGAGGAATAGGGACGGATTGATGCGCTACGGGAAGTGGAGAAGGGGAGTAAGGTGGAGGAGGGCCGTCGGGATTTGAAAAATTTGTCGTTTCTTCCGAGTTTAGTCCGTCTCCGGCTGTCGAGTCGAGTGAAGGTCTTCGAGATGATGTAGAACCTGCTATTAACGTCAAACCGATAGCCGTGAGCATATGAGTGGCAAGAAGAACAGCTTTGATCGGCTTACCTTCTCCCGTCAATTCCGAATCTTCGTGACTATTCCCCGTCGTCGAATCTTCTGCACCCTGCTCATTTCCTGCCGAGCCCGAAGAGTTCGTCTGACTTCCATCCGACACTTCAAACCCAATCTCGTACTCCCTATTCGGGTCCAATCCATAAACAATCACGGTCGTCTCCAACCCTCCCGTTCGATCCGCTGCTTGCGCTGACCCGGCGTGAGCTACGTGAGGCCAAGGTCTCCTATCCAACAAGATTGAGATTGATGGTGGTTTCGCTGTTGAATTAGAGTGAGAGGATGAAGAGGGAGAACTAGGGGAAGGAGTGAAAACAGAAAGTGCGACGGCTGAACACGTCACGTCTAACACTTGGAGCTTCAGGGGAGAGTTTGACGAGGGTGTTCGACGAGCTGGAGAAGGTGAACGAGTCGTGCGGCTCGCGGAAGGAGAGGGAGGAGTCGGGGAAGGAGAAGTATCGAGAGTCAATGAACCGGCTCGTCGTCTCGTCGTTGAACTGCTAGAGGGCATCTCGGGAGTAGTAGTAGATGGTGGAGGCAACCAAGGTCGCACTTGAACTCGTTTCGGGGCTGGAGGAGAAGGAAAGGAGTCGGAACGCTAAATTTCCGAGATGACGAGGATCAGCACTGAAAGACGAGACTTGGCGCGTACAGGACTGACCTGCGTGGACATACACCTCTGACTGCGAGGTAAGACTGATACAGTCGGGAAGAGAGGAAGCTAGATCAAAGTCGAGTAAACTCGTCGAGTTGATGAGGAGCGGATGTGTTGTGAGAAGCGAGCTATCGTCTAGTCGAGCACGTATCTGTACGTGGAGCTTGTCGAGATGAAAATCAGGAAGGTGAAATTGAGACAGAAGTATGAAGCTCGAAAGTTTCGCAAATTCCGCAAACCTTTCGCTCTGATTTCCTACAATGAAATCGGCAAAGCGAGGTGCTAGACGTAGAGGCGATTCCTGTATCTGGGAAGCCGCGACAGTTGACTGAAGAGGAACGAGCTCGGGCTATTCGCAACTTCAAAACTCTCTTCGCAATCGCTTCTCGTCAATCGGATTCGAGAACGAACGACAATCGTACACAATCACATGAGTTCGAGGCACACAGAGGCAGAGAGTGACAGCAAAACACGCACAGGGGGGGGAGGGGGCGAATACAAAGGCACGAGGAAGGGAAGTCATAAAACGAAAAGAAATAGTGATGTGGTAGAGTAAAAGAGCACTGACACTGAACAACGACAAGACGGGACAGACGACAAAGAGACAAAATCGAGGAGAAAGGGTGAGAGAGAGAACAGAACAAACTTGGATACAAACGACAAAGCTAGAAATCGCGAGACTTGAAAACTGGACGGGAAACGGAAATCGAAACTTGAGACGAGATGAGGTATAGATGATGATGGTTTAGTATTGATGTGTATCGGAGAGACCCTGTAGAAAGTGTGAGCATCCAACTCTGCAAATAAAAAGAATCTTGATTGCGAAAGTGGCTCACCCATTCAGCGTCTCTTTCTCGAGCTCTTCTCTTCACTTCTCTGCCTTTTCCTCTCCCTCCTCTTTTTCCTCTCCTCCCTCCTGACCTCCCAATAGTCCCTCTTCTCGATCTTCTTCACCACCTTCGCAGCTCTCCTAACATGTCTCTCTCCCTTCTTCATTATCTCCTTCCACTTCTTCCCAACTTCGGCTCGTTCAAATCCAGCTCCGACAAGACGTCTCGTCACTCCAGCTTGAGACTTGGCTAGGGAGACGAGTTCCGCCGTTCTACCTTTGACGTCCGAGCGGAGTTTCCTCGCTATTCCTTCGAAACGGTTTCGACTCATCGAGCCGATTCTAGACTGGAAGTCTTGTTTCTTCGAGCGATAGTAATCCTTGACGAGAGGGTAGCGTTCAAGGTTCTGACGAGTCGTGAACTTCGTGTCACGAACGATCTTTCGGATTTCTTCCTCCCATTTCCTCTCGATTCCTCCGACATAGTCCCAAGCTGCCTTCATCGCACTCCTCATATCCACTCCACTCAATCTGCCTGCGTCATCGCACTCCTCTGTGTCCTCCGGCGAATCCTCGACTCGATCTTGAATCCTGACAATCGTTCTCTTCCCCTTCTCCTTCCTTTTCGCATCTCGTCTCCTAGCTCGTAGCTTCCTCCTAATTCTCCTCGTACCCCTCTTAGCGTTCCCGACCAAGCGTTTTTCGATCCTCCTCTCGTAGTCTCGGCAACGAGAAGCGTGTTGAATCATTCGTTCTTTCAACGTCAACGAGACGTCTTCGTTGTCGAGTCGAGGGACCGGCTCGTAGGATCGTGGAGGAGGGGAGTTCGAAGGGGAGATCAGAGAATAAGGAGGGTCGATTCGATAGACCAAAGCAGAGGGGAACGGAGATGAGGACGATGAAGATGAAGGAGTAGCGACGGTGTTGAGCTGTGAGGCTGTCGATAACGAAGCAGTGGAGGAGAGCGGGATAGAGGGTTGATCGAGAGAAAGGGGAGGTTCAGCGGTAGGAAGAGTGTGGGGAAGCGTTGAGGACGAAAAAGAAGGAGAAGAAGATTGCGAGACGGCGTGGGAAATCGGAGATGCTTCGTTGTCGTCCGTTACTGTGAGCGAGATCGAGGCAGTAGGAGTCTCGTAGGGCCTCCCGACTGAAGAGGACGAGGGAGCAGAAACGTTCCCTTTCGTTTCGACGACTTGAGCTCGAGGAACCGTTACTTCTTGCTTCGGTTGAACGAGGTCGCCTCGTCGGATTGACAGCGTTCCTACTCCCGCCAGTACGACTCCCATCACCGTTACCCCAATCATGACTCTATTCCACCAACTCATTCCACCTTGACGAGCAGAGCTCGGAGAACTCTTCGAAATTCGATCCAAAGCTTTCCTCGAACCCGAATCAAACTCGTTCTTCTTCTTCTCATCATAGACTGACGGAGATTCCGGAGAGATATCCAATTGAGTAGAGGAAGAGGAAAGGACTGATCGATTGAGAGGAGACGAAGGAGTCGGTCGAACGGTTTGCGAAGAATTGACCGAAGAAATGTCTTGAGTCGAATCTTCTACCGATACAGCTCCGTATTCTCTCGAGTCAGATTCCCTCGAGATGGGAGGAGGAGTTGGAGTAGGCGTGAGAGTCGACCTCCATTTCCCAACTTTATCTTCAGCGCGTTTACTAACTCGAACGATCGATGACGAGGGCGAAGACAAAGGAGAATACGATCTCACGAATCCCGATGGCGGTGCAGGGAGATTGACGGCCGGTAACGATGAAGGCGGAGGAGTAGAAGTGATTTCTTCCTCTCCCTGTTCGTTCGAGCTGTGACCTCCTCCGATTGGGGGTCGAGTCGTGGTTGAGACAGGAGCATCGAGGAGTAAAGAGTAGGAACCTCCATCAATGAGGATCGAATTGTCGAGATCTGCTCGGACTTTGGTTGATGAAGGAGTTGGAGAAAGAGGTTCGATTGAACTTCCTCCTTCTCGAGGGACCGCATCTCCTTCTGAATCAGTCGCGGGGGACGTAGCGATCGGGTCGGGGAAAGATAGAGTCATACGAGATCGTCTCCGAGAGTTCGTGAGGTCTTTGGAGGAACCGGAGGAAGAAGTAGTCGATTTCGAAGAATCACTCGGGAGTTGACGAAGTTCCTGAGAAGCGAGCAAGTCGAACCCATCGTCTTCTTCTTCTTCTTCTTCGCCTAGATCGCCGACATCAGAAGCGTCGGAAGGGGAAGACCAGTCTGAAGTCGCTTCGTCGGAGGAGGAGAGCGAATGAAGATCTTCGGAAGCGAGGAGAGGAGCCGTCCCTTCGGATGGTGCGGAAGAAGGTGAGTGAGATGTTGCGAGCTTTGAAGTGTTTGTCATGCTAGTAGTGGAGGACGTCCAATGAGCTTCAGAAGAGGAGGGAAATTAGTTGCGAAAGAAGACTTGCTCGAAATTTCGAGGCGATCGCTCTTGCGGGCGATACGCGAAGGGGGAATCCGACCCTCGACTGGACGAGTCTACTATGTCACTCAAATGGTCTCAGTATCGTAGAGCGCAACAGCCTCAAACGTGCTCCTTCTCCGAGGCTCGCCCTTATCATCTCCTCTGCGAAATCCTTCCTCGCGGGCTTCTGCGTCTCTTTGAGGGGTCCGCTTATAGCCTGGACATAGGGAAAGTGGCTGAGAATTACTCACGAGCTTGTCAGGTCTTGTCAATGCGAGTGTGATGGATGAGTCGGGAATCGAGATCGCCTTGAAATACACAACGGGTTCCAGACTATTGCGAACTCTACAGGACAAAGACGAGTGGGTCAATGTCAGCAGCTCCACTACTGTACGACATCTGTTGGGACGTGCACGCCCGTCGTCGGAGATGCAGAAGGAGGAAAGAGAGGACCCGACAAGTGGGGAGAGAAGGGGAAGGAAGCGATGGAGCGATGCACGTCTTGTAAGGTCACGATGAGCGAGTGTGAAGACATACCAGGTTTAGTTTGGTGGGTTCAAGAGAGGTGAGTGGTAGAGGTAGAAGTATAGGAATGCAATTTTCGCTGTCTTCGCACGATGATTTTGTATAGCAGAGTTGCGATGGCATGCAATATCGTCTCTAAACCATACTACCACTCGCTTATGAAAGGCAGACTGGCAAGAGAGCAAAGCGTCGGCGAATTTATCTCGGAAAGGAGAATTTTCGAGTTTTCTTTCTATCGTTCCTCTTTTTGCTGTTCCAGAGTTCAGGTCGTTCGTTTCATTCCTACTCCTGTAGTTCCTCCTTCCCCTCATCCGCCTCATCCCAACTCAATAAACTATCCAACGCACCTCTATACCTCTCCAATTTCCAAAAATCCCCTAATCTCAACGTCATTAAATCGAACGCGGTCGCAATAACCGGTTTCACTAACTGCACCACCTCTGAAGACTCTCCATCTCCGTCAGGATCCGTGGTGGATGACGGGGCGATGGTTGATTCGGGTGGAAGTTTTGGGTAACGAGCTGAGAAATGAGTGAGGATCAAATGACGAGCTCTCATCCTTGGTACGCGAAGACAAATACACTCAGTCAAGACTCTCGATGATGATGACTGTGAGAGAGAAGGATCTGCGTACCGAGTAGCGATATCGATCGCTTGAGCAAAAGTACTATGACCTTTTTGTGCCGCTACATCGGGTAAATCATCCTCGATCGTCGCTTCGTGAATCAACAAAGAAGCTTCTTGACCATGTTCGACGAGAGCTTCACAGGGCATCGTATCCCCAGAGAAGCTACGAGAAAAGGAACTGAATCAGCTGGAGAGCTCGAACGGAACAGACGAAATGCTTGAGAGCTTACACGACTCGCCAACCAGAACGATGAGTGATGACGATCCCCCAGGCTCGACAACGATGTAATACAGGGACTGCTACGACCGCTTCCAAGCCGAGGAGTTCGAGTAATTGTCGATAATTCTCTGCTCTGTTTCGCGGGTGGAAGCTTGAGTATACTCCGACTATCGATTGGCGATGGAGGATAAGGAGAGAGGTGACTCACTGAGGACTACCTTCTCGAAGGGATTTTCCGGGTTCGAGAAGGAAATTATCGAGGAATCGAACTTTTGGGGAATTGAAACCGAGATTGAAAAGTTGATGTTGTTCGAACAGGTACGTTCGAGCGTTTGAAGGTGCTACGATCGTTAGTACTTTATTCAAATTTGAATCGAGCTGTCAGTCACACACAGACGAGAGTCAGTATTCCCATTGGACTCGAGGGAGGGAAAAGGAGGAAAAAAAAAAGAGTTTGTTTATTTGAACTCAACTCACTCTCGCTCGTTCCCTGAGTAATGTCGAAACTCCCGCATGATGATCCTGATGTAAATGACTAATGAAAATCATCCCAGTCTTTCTCAATACACTCCTCGCTCGTTCCGTTCCGAATCGACGAGCTAATTGTCCCCATGTACCTTCTCCCGCATCCAACAAGATGTACTCCTCTTCCCCTTCCGTCGAACCCTCGACCGGGATATGAATCAGAGTAGAACTGACGTTGCGGTATTTCGAAGGAATCGCGCTCCCTGTCCCCAAAGGAGTGACTTTAATGTCCCCCTCCTTCTTTCTCTTCTCATCCATTTCTTCCTCTTTCTGCCGCTTCTCGTTCTCCGCCTCAACGAGTTCCTTCACCTCCCCGGTTTTTCTTAGATACTCCTCCCAAGCCTTAACTCCCCTCTCCTGTAATTCCTTCGGTTTCTCGACTCCTTTCAACCTACTAGCCTGCGTTTCCGCCTCTATCGAACCGAGTTGGAAATTGAACGAACGGATCTCACCACCTAATGGGGAAGTCTCGGAGGGTTGCAATGCCGTCGAGGAAGAGAAATGTGTGTTTGCTGATAGAGGAATCAGGGACTCAGAGGAGGAGGTAGTGAAAGAGGGATCGAAGGAATAATGAGGAATGTTGAAAATTTTCGAATCGAGTTTCGATAGACGGAGGTTGAGGAGTGCAGAAGGTCCGAAAGTGATCTCGTCTTTACCTTGAGGAATGAAGTCTGCCGATGAAACTTGATGGGAAATTTCTGAAGGGAGGTGGGAGGAGAGGGAGGAGAGGTAGGAATTGAATCGAGAGTCGGAGAGGACTCCGGGACCGAGGAGGTAGAAAATAGTGCGGAGCGAGGTGGTAGATCCTAGTGTTTCGCGATTGAGGAGAGTGGGAGGAATCGTCGTGGGGAGGGAATCCAAATATTCGGGCGAGGGGAGATTCAGAACGAGGAAAGCCTGCGCGTGCGCGAGAGAAGGATCTGTCAGTCACTCGACGGTCGCAATGTAGAAGTGGTAGTGTTGCTCACTGAAGCGTCCTGACCTTCCTCCATACACTGTTCGGGAGTAACCCAAAACCCTTCTCCTTCTCCATCCACCAACCCTTTTTCCAATTCCTCCATCTTCGTTTTCTCCTCTTTCAACCTCTTAACTCTTTCCTTCTTACTCTCCTTCTTCTTATCCCCTGCCTTTTCTCGACTCACACTCGTACTTGCGAGAGAGACTTCAGGTCTAACCCAAACTCTCTCGCCATTCTTCAACCTCGCAAACATTTTCCCTTTCTTGACTCCCAATTTCTCGGCTTGAGTCGGTAAAAATTTCCCTAATTGTACTGGTCCAACCGCTAGATAACTAATTGCATCGTTTGATCCGGAGAAGGGTGGGAGGGGTTGGGGGAGATAGGCTGGAGTCGGACCTTTTCGAGGTTCCCTACTACTCGTCGTCGTTGTCGTCGGGAGAGGAGGCGCTGATGGCGCGTCTTGCATGACTGAGTCTTCTGAGGTAGTAGATGATGATGGTGGTGGGGTGTCGAAAGAGGTACCTCGGAACATATCCCGAATCACCATTTCTCTCCAAACTCGAGCTTCATTCCCTTTCAATCTCGAAGGTTGGAATGAAGGTGATGCTGGATCGAAGTGTTCACTCGTGAAGCGATTACCTGGGGGAGATTTCGATCGAGGAGAAGGGGAACGGGATTGAGAGCGTTTACGTTTGAGAGAGGAAGAAGAGGGAGGGGAAGATGAGCGAGTTGCGTCGAGGGGAAGGGCGGGGGCGATTGGAGCGGAGGGTTTGAGGGTGAAGGAATAGATGTTGAGATTCGAGTCGGAGTGGGTTGGGGGAGGTAAAGAGGAAGAGGGAGAAGGATCCGAGGAGGCAGTTGGTGTGGAAACTTTGAGGGATAATTTATCTCTACGAGAATGACGATGACCCGAGTTAGCGTACACAGCAAATGCTAAATCGTGAGATCGACATACCTCCTCGTAAAGAACCTACAACTAGCGAGGTAATGATCCGTTCCCCCTGGTCCAACAATTTCAATCCTCGAATTCCCTGCCTCTACCGAACTCAATATGAACCCCGGTAATCCCGCGCTCTCTCCCACTGACCCCAAAAAGACATTCCCTACTTTTCGTAGTCCTACTTTCGATTGGAGCGCGATACGGGAGATTGATTCGGGAGTGTTGAATAAATATCTCTGATCTGGGAAAGCCACGAGGAGGGAAGGCGAGGAATCACTCGAATGAGTAGAGAGGATTGAAATGGAGTATTTGTTGCCGCTTTGAGGGGGAGGTAAAGGGGTCATAGTGGACGAAAGGGAGCGGGAAAGAGAGGGAGTTCGAAGAGGAAAAAGGTTGAGAGGGCGGAGAAGCCCCGGGGAGGCAAGGAGGAATCGAGGCAGGATCGTAGGACTTCAATGTTGTTAGTCTGGTCAAATCTGCGGGTCGAACGGAGGTTGTCAGCTGCTGAGTTGGCGAAGAAGAAAGAAAGTTGAAAGAAGACCGAGGTGGACTGTCTCTCGCTCAAGGGGAGCTCCCTTACGCACAGCCGACAGTCTAGATACCTCTGCAAAGAGCCAGGAGGAGAAGACTTACGCTCAGATGTTGTGGAAGTCGGAGAGAAGAAAGGCAAAGATGGAACTGCCGATCCCGATGAAGAATTGAATCCCCCTGTTCTCCAGTTCGAGCTGTTCGAGCTCCGGTTGTACTGAAGGAGGTGAAGAATCGAAGATGTTGAACGAGAAGATTTTCAGGAGAAGCAAGCGGTTGACGTGTCAAAGTTCTCGAAATTACTTGTGTAATGCCTCCTCTCTTTCTCTCTCTCTTACTCTTTCGTCCCTCCTCGGAACTCCTCAACGAGTGCCGCCAAATCTACCGCCGCACAGTTCCCTCCCTTCCCCTTACCCTCGAACGAGACGGAGACAAATCGTTCGATGTCGACGACTTCCCCTTCCCCTTTCACGACTCATTCTCGCGCCGGCGACTCTCAACCCGGTAGTCGAAGACCTTCAGCGTACCAACAATCTCACGCACGACGTGGATCCGCGATTCCAGCTCATCTCCTGAATGATTCGAACCCGCTCAATTCTTACGGATCTCCTTCGTCGTCGTCCTCTTCTTCTCCGATTTCCGCTTATGGTTCACCTAATTCGAGTATGTCGGGAGGAGGTCCAGGATCGAGGAGAGCTTCAGGAGCAGGAGTAGGTGGTGGTCATGGTCATGCGAGGAGAGGTTCAGTGATCGATATCGCGGCGGATATGTTGGCGGGTCAAGCAGGGGTAGAGAGCCTCGAAAAAGCGAGAAAAGTTACCGACAAAGTAGAGGATACGCTCGAACAATGGGTTAAACCCGTCAGACCGTGGTTACCCGGAATTGGGAGGTTCTTGATCGTCGTGACTTTTTTGGAAGACGCGCTCAGAATTCTAACTCAATTGGGTGGTAAGTTCACTCTCCTCTTATCTCGAACTAGTGTGTGTCTTTGCTGACACCCTGTGGATGACTCGCTCGCAGATCAAAACTATTACCTTCAAGTTTGTCGTTTTTGGGTTTTGCTTTTCCACGCGAAAACTGAGGTTTTTCTGATCTTTGTTCTCGTTCACTCTCGCAGAAACATCGCGGTTTCCCCTGGGGAATTTCTCACATGTTCCTCTACACGAATGTCCTCGTACGTACTCTCCTACCGCATCTCTCGTCCACCAAGCTGAAATCGCTCTCAATCAGATCATGCTCACTTGTTCGTCCTTAATCATCGCGAAACGTTACCCCTTCTACGCCACGATCGGTCTCTTCTCCGTCGTCATCGCCCAAGGATTCGGTTACGGCTTAATCTTCGACTTGACTTTCTTCCTCCGCAACCTCTCCGTCATGGGAGGACTCCTAATGGCCCTTTCCGACGCCCTCTCCGGGAAAAAATCGAACCTAGTAGGAGTCCCCACTATGGGAATCAACGATCAAGATCGCAAAAAGTACTTTCAATTGTTCGGTCGAGTACTCCTCGTGTTCCTCTTCCTCGGATTCGTCTTCAATGGACAAACGGGATGGGCGAAAGGAATGGTCAGTGTTAGTGGATTGGTCGCTTGTTTGTTCGTCGCGTTGGGGTACAAGGCGAAACAAAGTGCGTTGTTCTTGGTCGTCGTGTTGGGAACTTTTAATTTTACGGTTAATGCGTGGTGGAGAGTTCATAAAGCTCATCCTCAGAGGGATTTCCTCAAGTGAGTCCCCACGCCTCATCCTTTTCGAGTCGATCACAGGGCTGACTTGAGAGGATCGATGACACACAGATACGATTTTTTCCAAACTCTCTGTAAGTCTATATTTCTCTCTTCCTTGCAGTGAATCGCAGCGCTGACTCTTTCTTGATACGAATAGCTATCGTCGGGGGTCTCCTACTACTCGTCAATCTCGGGGCAGGAGATTTCGCCATCGAACAAAAGAAACGCATGTAAAAACAAAGAATTCAAAAAAAAAGCAAAAACTCCTTTTCCAAACCGATTTCATCTTTCGTAACCCTCTCCCTCCTTTTCCCATAGCAATTAGTTCAGTGAATCGCTCCTTGTTAACTCCGTCTTTCCCTGTTCTTCCCTCTACTCTACTCTACTCTGCCATGCTGATTCGTTTCTAATTCTTCTCTTACCGTCGTTCCCTTGTTTTCTTTGCCCCTTTGTGATGATTCCCCCCTGCTTGCTCGTCCGTCAATTCACATCGAATGCGAAAGAAGACCTGTCTCTGCACTCTACGATGGCCCATGCTCGTCGTGTCGGTTAATTCAAGCGTCCGACCCGAAAAATCTTTCGGAGGTTTCGTCTCAGAGTGGAGCCGGAACCTTTCAGCACTTGATGCTCCTCTGGCGACGACTAGCCAGACCGGTCATCATGAGCACTAAACGCAAACCCTCAGTACCACCGACAATCACAAGTTCAATCTCCCGACTTCAATCCATCTCCTCTTCTCTCTCCCGCTCCCAATCCTCCGACTCTTCGCCCGACGACAGGAAACTACTAGGACATCTTACGTTGAATGACCATGATCTGAGGTTACCCGTATACGAAACGACCGATCCTTCGAGGTTACCGTTTGGGAAATTACTCGATGGGAACGATCCCTCTATTGCGGCGGAGACCGCTTGGTTGATGAAGAAATGGGAGTTGGGTGAGTTCATCCTTGATTCATCTCGAGCTACTGTGTCGTATCTCGAGCTTAATACTACCAAGTCAATAACTCACAGGACAGGATATCTTCTACGTCTCCGTTCCCGGTCCCTTCGCCCGTAGACTCGCCCTGACGTTCCTATCAGCGATCAACACTCCCTTTGAACACGTTTCCCTCCACCGCGACATTGGTGAAGGGGAATTGAAGCAAACTCGGGAGATTCGAGAGGGAGGTACGCTCGTATTCGAAGATGGACCGGTCGTGAGAGCTGCGAAAGAGGGAAAGACGTTGATCTTGGAGGGAATTGAGAGGTGCGAGAGAGGGATCTTGCCCATTTTGAATAACTTGTTGGAGAATCGTGAAATGGTGAGCTCAGTCTCTCTCTCTCCCTTCTTTCCCTCCTTTCGACGATTACCACTGACTGTCAGAGTCCCATGGTAGAACCTCGAAGATGGAACGCATATAATTTCTCCGTCTCGGTACGATCTCCTCGTCGAATCGGGGAAAAGTACCGACAATTTCATCAAATGTCACCCTTCGTTTCGAGTGATCGCGATTGGTGCACCCGTTCCACCCTTCCCTGGACTACCAATCGACCCTCCTTTCCGATCGAGGTTTCAATCGCGTTACATCGACCCGGTTCTCGCGAATAAAGTACTCTCGAGAGGAGAAATCACCAAGATCAAAAACGTCAAGCATAGAGAAGCGGTTCAAACTCTCGTCGATCGGTTGGGGGACGTCATCTTGACGTTACAGGTGCAGAAAGAGATGCGTGCAAAGATGGTGTCGGGGATTTCGACAGGGGATGCCGAGATTCCGCTCTTTCCCCAAACTTCACTATCGAAATTCGCCAGATTCTTCACAATTTTCCCTCCACCTTCTCTCGATCACTCTTCACCGACTTCGGCATCGAACCTCCTAGGTCTGCTCGCTATTCTACACCCGAAGTTATCTTATTTACCGAATCAAGGGAAACGGGCTCTCGAGGATTTACTCAAGTCGTCGGGATTTAGTCAGTGGGCAGAAGGAATTTCGGCTTGCGATCTCGAGAAATATCATCAAGAAGGAGGAGGAGAAGGGATCTTTGGGTGGCGATTGAAAGGAATTGAACGAGTGGCGGAAACGACCGCGAAAATCAGTTTCTCGAATGGCGATCAAATGACAGAGGTCACGGTTCCGTGCGGTCCTTTCGCCTTCCAACCCTGGCCCTTGACTTCGTCCGACAATACCCTTCACGTCACTCCTCGATTCTTGCATCTGCTCACTTCCCTCCTCCAGCTTCACAGTCTTGGAAATTTCGACTTGTCTCTCGTCCCTTCCTCTCCCATGCCCTCTGCTTCTTCCTCGACTTCACTCGTCATCTCTACCTTCGCTTCGCTCCTCGGTTACTCGCTCGACGTCGTACATCTCTATAAAGAAATCGGAGGTCGAGAACTCTGGATGCGACGAGAAGTTGGCGGATCAGGAGGAGTGACGGGCTGGGCAGAGAGTGCCTTGGTGAAGGGAATGCGAAGTGGGAATTTAGTATGGCTCGAATCTATCGATACGATCGGAGCTACCGTAGGATCTCTCTCGAGATTGTTCGCGGATCGTCAAGGAGAATCGTTCGGAGGAAAGAGATTCATCGCGATGGACGTAGATGGAGAGTTTCCCGAGTCGGATTCGAACTCGAACGTGCTGGAGAAGATTCATCCGTCGTTTAGAATCATCACGACTAGCTCGAAATCGACCCCTCCAAATGAATGGTTATCTGAAGAACTCACTTCGAATCTCGTTTCTCTCCCCTCGGCACCAATGTCAATAGACGAAGAACGTCATCTACTCCTACAGACCGGTTGTCCTCGCTCGCTCGTCGATCTGATGGAAACGTTCGCGACGAAGTATCGAATCCTGACTTCGATCCCAGGGAACAAATCTCGTCGACTCGGAACGGGCAGTTTGATTCGAATCGCGAAACGACTCGCTCTTCATCCGGAAGAAGACTTGAGGGGTATGCTAGAGAGGACTCTACTCGTCGCGTTCTTGCCCGTCATCGAACAAGAACAAGTGCGGGAATTGATGACTGAATGTGGTGTGACAAACTCGCCAGTTCAGGTAAGATTCACTCTCTTTCGTTTCGGCTGTGATGATCGATCTGACACTGTCTTTGAGCTAGGTTCATCCTCCTGTCGCCGTCGAGGGAGCATCGCTCGTTTTCGTATCGAAGACGCTCGAAGGGAAAGAAACTCGTTACGAGATCAAACAATACGTCGCACACGGCGATCCGGAAAATCTCTCGCTCGTACCTCAGATGGACGTGTATTTGGAGTGAGTTTCAACGATTTCTCGTTGACGACTTTACTCGCCGCTGACCACCTTTTCTCACAGTAATCAAAACCAAACTCTCCTCATGCGAGATATCGCTGTCGACCTCGATATGAAGGAGCACGTTCTCCTGCTGGGAAACCAAGGCGTCGGAAAGAACAAGATTATCGTAAGTTGTCACCCTCTTCGGTCGTTTCTCGCGTCTTTTGCTCACCAGATCTCAACTCGTGCAGGATCGCCTTCGCCAACTTCAACAACGAGGCAGAGAATACGTTCAACTGTCTCGCGATTCGACAACAGAGTCGTTGCTCTCGTCGGTTTCACTCGAAGGAGGAGTCCTCAAACGACAGGAAACTCCTCTACTCCGTGCGATTCGCGTTAGTCTCTACTTTCACCATGCTTCCCTCTCTATCAGCCTGACTGACGAAACTCTTGTGTTCCATGTACACAGAAAGGTCGAATCATCGTGATTGACGAAGCTGACAAGGCGCCGCCGAACGTCGTCGCAGCCTTGGCGAGTCTCGCAAGTCGAGGAGAGCTGTCCCTCCCGAGTGGTCTAAGCGTTCGACCTTCGAGTACAGCCAACGGATTCAAGTCAGGGGATCTCGTCCTTCACCCGAACTTCCGCCTCATTTTGCTCGCGAACCGAGCTGGATATCCATTCCTCGGCAACTCGTTCCTCCAAAGTCTCGGTGACAACTTCTCTACCTATGCCGTCCCGAACCCTGATCGCGATTCTGAACTCGCCGTTTTGTCGTCTCTCGCTCCCGAGTTACCGATCGAAACGCTCAAATCCCTCACTCAAGCTTTTCAAGATCTTCGAATCGCGTTCGAAAAGGGTACGATCTCGTATCCCTTTTCGCTACGAGAACTCCTCGCACTCGTTCGACATATGAAGAGATTCCCGGATCCGCTCGAAGACACCTTGAGAAACGTGTTCGACTTCGACGTTCATTCCCCGAGTACCCTCGACGCCCTCCACGACGTTCTTCGAAAGTACAAACTCGGAGTCGACAAGGTTGGAATCGATGCGGTTCGAGGAACAGGAGGAGGAGAGAAACATGGAGAAGTCGAAACGTCGAAGAAGAAACCTGAGGTTGTCGAATTCGAACCGACTGGGGACACTTCGCTCTCCGAGCCAAAGTTCGGGAAAATCGACGACGAGGAGCATACGGGAGGTAACACTTGGGCTGGAGGAACTGGAGGACGCGATACAGCTGGATCGGGAGGAAGAGGAGGGTACATGAGGTTGATCAAGGGGGACAAGATCAAACAGATTCCGGACTCGCTCAAGGCTCAAGTACCTGAGGAGATCTCGGATCGAGCGAGGGAGATGGCGAGGGCGGAATTGGCTCGGAAGTTGGAAGATCTCGACCTCAGCTCGTCTCAAGCTTCAACTTACTCTCGATATTACGATTCAGTCAGTTCGCATATCCAGTCGTTGGTCAGCTTTCTAGAGAGTACGTCAAGTCATCTCTTCGTCGCTATTGACTAAACGTTCCCACTCACTGACATGGACTTTCTCGTCGCAGACCTCGAGGCGAAAGAACAAGAGCGAGTCTGGTTGAAGAGGCAGTCGGATGGAGATCTCGATGAGATGCGTATCACTGAAGGACTAACGGGAGAGTCGAGCATCTACAAGCGCAGAGGGGAAGAGAAGCGTGAGTGTGCTCCTCTTCTCACCCGCTGCTTCCGAGGCTGATTGTCGGTTGTCTCCCTAGCTGAGTTCGGACCTCAGATGAAACCGAAACGAATCCGTTTCGTTTTCGATCTCAGTGCTTCGATGTACCGCAATCAATACGATGGACGACTCGCGAGATCTCTCGAGGCGATCGTCATGATCCTCGAAGCGTTCAGTCGACTCTCCCCCGCCGGATTGAAGAAATACAAGATCGATCTCGTCGGTCATTCGGGCGAAGAAAAGAGTATTCCTCTCGCCGTCGATGTTTCGTTCCCTCTCGACGCTGGAGCGACCTACAAGATCCTCGCGAAGGCGGCACTCATCCCTCAATACTGTTTCGCGGGCGACTACACTCTCGAAGCGATCGAATCTGCCGTGGACAAGGTTGCGGAAGAACTCAACGAATCGGATGAATGTTTCGTCGTCGCTTTGTCGGATGCTAACTTTGATCGATACGATATCACCGACTCCGCCCTCCGCACGTCACTGAATCGCAACTCGAAAGTTTCGGCCTCTTTGATCGCGATTGGAGAAGGAGGAGAATGTGAATGGTTGGCTAAGTGAGTCTCTTCATTCTTGTCGATCCCGAGGCTTGCGTGCTGACATTGTCGTCTGCTTAGATCTCTGCCGGGGAAAGCTTACAGAGTCAGGGAGACGAGTGATTTGGCGAGAACGCTGAAAGCGATTCTGGGTAAAATGCTTGGAGGCAGCATGTAGAACTCTTCGCATCTATTGCATTCACTTAGCTTATCGACGATGTGCGATGTGGGATCCGAGTCGCCTCCGTGAGCAGATCGTATCGTTCAGATAGGGATCGAAGCTCAAACAACGATTTCGCCAACTCGGGCTTTGTTTCGGAAAGCCAACTCGTCCCCTCCTTTCTCTTCGCACCGGGTTACAGCCCATACAGTCACGCAGTCTGAATGCATAAAGCCCTCGATGAAGCTCGCAGGATCAGATCAGCTCTGTCCTACGAACGAACTGCGAGAGCCAAAGCGGCTCACTCGGGATATGTCCTCCGTGCACTCGCGCGGCTTTGCTGCGCTAGACCGCTTTGAATTCGTATCGAACCGTACTCGTTTCGTATCGTGAGAATATGATGAGCGCACGATGCGACGCGAAAGAGAGACTCTCTCTTCTCTCCAGTCACCACTACTCATGTCGACTCGTAGTACCCGTCAGAGGGGTAGAGTCAGCTACGTAGAAGCCTACTCGGATGATTCTGATGCACCCGAGAGTGCGGAGGAGGTAGAAGAGCGAGAAGATGATGATGTCGATTGGAGTCCCAGTCAGTTTCATCTCTCCAGCTTCCATCCAGCTGTGGTAGGTTGACATTGGGAGGGATGTGTAGCTAACAAGAACAAGAGACAACGTACGAACAAAGGAAAGGGAAAGAAGGGAAAGAAAGGCAAGAAGAATGAATCGGATTCGGATTCGAGTTCAGAGGGAGAAGACAACGACGATGATGACGAGGGTGACGAGGAGGAAGATGATCAGTACAATAGTGGAGTGAACTTCAGTACGAAAGTCCCGTACGAAATTGTCGCAGAAGTGAGTTCGAATCCTTTCTTTCGTTTCGCAATCGAAAGTCCTCTTCGATTGACTTACTCGCGACGTTGATGTGTTAGATCTTCTCGTACCTCTCTCCTCGAGAACTCTTGATCTTCGACACCTCTTGCAAATCGTTCCATTCGATCCTTTCCGGTCCGGATTCTCGTTCTCTGTGGATCAAAGCTAGGACCTACCTAAACGTTGACATTCCCGACATCGATATCGGAGATGTCACTGAACCTCAATTGGCGAATCTACTCTTCAATCGAGAATGCGAAGTGAGTAGAAATCGATCGCTTTCATCCTTCTATCTCTTAAGGATCTCAAGCTGACTCTGCATCCCTCTCTTCTCTCGAAGAGCTGCGGAGAAGGCGTCGTCCAAACTCCCGATCTTTATCTCTGCGTTCGTTTCTGCCCCGCCTGTCGTGAATCGAAGTCAGTCTTCTCCCTCTCAATTTTGGTTCCCGATCGCTTCTTGAACCAACTGACCTTGACATTACTCGCGCAGTTGGGTCAAAGTCGAAGACATCTCCAAACTGTACCCCGACTTCCACCCTGCTACCGCGCAAGCCGTTTCGACTACAAACTTCGCGGCGAAGAACGATCGTTATCGAAAAACTGCCGCGTACACCCTCTACAACGAACTGCAGAAAGTCAATGAAGAACTCGAACATCTCGAGCTGCTCGATGCTATGGAACAACCTCTCGCCAGCGAAGACGAAGACAATGACGGTGAATCGGAAGAAGGAGGAGGAGGAGGAGCAAGCGGTTCAACCGGAAGGAACACTCGAATCGGTGGTCGTTCGACTCGAGGAAAGATCAACTACGCTGTTGACGTCGACACGACGGCAGAAACTGCGAAGAAAAAGAAGCGAAGTCAACGTTTCAAGAGGTCGTGGAGGACTTACACTCGTAACTTTGGAGAACGATTGGAAGAGCAAGTGATCGAATCGTTCTCGCCGAGGATCAGGGAGTATCTTCTCAAGCAGAAGGAACGTCATTCAAAGTGGAAGAAAGTGAGCAACTTCTCACAGTCTTCGGTTTTCAACTCGATCGTCTGAGCTGACGTCACTCGTTGTGCATATCAGGTTGCAAACGCTTTGGTCAGGATCCTTGCCGCTTTCGAAGATGTTCTCGAAGATGAACGAAAGTTTGCGTTTGTTTCGACTCGCAAGGCAGTTCAGAAACGTCGCAGTTCGTGAGTCAAATCGATTCAGTTCTCGCCTCGTACAGAAGCTTGGAGAACTCATTACCTCTTCCTGTCGCAGAATCGAACGCAAGCTCAAGAAGAAGGGGTTCAAACGCACTGAGTGAGTCGATCATTCTTTCGTTCTCGTGATGGGATTCGCCGAACTAATCTTTCGCTCTTTGTCTCCAATAGCTTTTCCGACGACGTTTGGATCGAGAACCCTCTCGTCAACTCCCCCTCCGTGCTCGGTAGCAAAGGTGACTCGTTCTCGGCTTCTCTTCGAAATCGAAATGGAAATCGCTAACTTTTCAACTTTACCAAACAGAATGGCGCAAGATCAAGAAACGTTTGACGAAACTCGCTGGTCAGAGTATCGCGAATCAGTTATGGCAATCGGCCGTAACCGCTGCTCGTAACCGCTTCGAAAACGAGAAAGAAACCAAAGTTCGCGAGGCCGCCGCGAGAAGGTTGGCTCGTCTCGAAGCTATGGAGGATGATGCAGGAGCAGAAGAGGAGGAGGAGGACGACGAGGATGATTCTGGAGACGACTTGGAGGAAGGGGAAGGAGGAGAAAGGAAGGATTGGAAACAGAAACTACTCTCGAAACCTCAAAGCGTTCCCAAAAAAGGTCAGTCTCTTCCATCTCGGTTTCGGTGCATCGTGATACTGACGACAACTCGAAGGAATTAGTTTGGAGATACGTCCTCCCGCATCTCGAACAACTCGTAACTTCCGAAGTCAATCTCGCCGAAGTCGATCCTTCTTCGTCAAAGGGTCTCTCGAACTCACGCAAAAAGGTCGAACCGGCTGAGCGAGATCGTCTTTCGATGCTCACCTACGAGCAACGCCAGCACAAGAACAACTTCTTCAAGGCAAAGTACGAAAAAATTGTCGAAATGCATGAAACTCCCGAGGAACGATCTGTTCTCCCTCTCTACAGTCGCTTCCTTCATCTCCCAGCCGTCAAAGAGCTCTACTACGACAACCCTCTTTACGCTACTCAGTCGAACGTCGAGGAGGAGAGAGTCAAAGCTGATCGAATCTACGAAAAGAAACTCGACGAGATCCTCGAAGAAGTCGCTCAATACGCTGTCGATATCGTTGTCTATGTCGTCGAAACGGTTCTCACGGCGACTGGAGAGATGGACGAGGAAGAAGTAGCGAACCTTGACATCGTCGAACTCCTCGGAAACGTTGAACAAGGAAAAATGACTCCGAATCGGCTCATCGATGGACAGTTCTTCAACCGCCCGACTTCGTTCGTCTTCTGCGGGTTGTGTCATGGGAAATTCGGAGCTTTCTCAACGGTCCTCGAACATCAACATGATCGTCACGGTGATAAAAACGCCTCGTTGCCATACTCGCCGACTCGAGCTCAACTTTTCCCGTTGGAACTCTCGATTCAAGCTTCGATCGCTGTCTCCGCCCCTTTAGAAGTTACGGACGTCGACCCGAAATCCGATGACCCCGTCAACAAGCTCAACGACGCCGTTAAGGGGAAGATGCTCGTCTTTGACAACCAACCGAAAGGATGGGGGAAAAAGAGTGTGAAAGGGGAGGACTGGAACGATTTAGTAAGTGTTCTGCCGCTGCTGCCTATCAGTTGTCGGAGACGCTAACATCCGTTTCGCTCTCTTCGCTGCAGCTTCTCCGAGTCCACCAGATTGCAGAAGCGGAGGACAAGAAAGGAGCAATTCTTCCCGCTCCGACGCTGATCTTGAGGGAGAAGAATGGTCGAGAACGTCGCCGCGAAGCTTGGGGACGAGGTTACTACAGATGGTGAACGAGAGCGACATAGCTCGAACGAAACGAAGAAAGGTCTCGAATGAATCATGCTTGAAAACACTCCCCCTCCTCTCCCTCTCTCTTTCTCTCCCTCTCCCCGTCTCTCGCTCTCTCCTTCTCTCTCCTTCTCTCTCTTTCTCCTTCTCTCTTTCTCTTCCTCTCTCTTTTTGTTCCTCCACGCTTCGTCTGCCCAGTGAAATCACTTTGTCGTGTGAATGGATGACTACTCTTTGCCTTGAAAGCACCAAATCGTGAGAGATCAGCATCGAGCTTAGTTCGCTTTGACTTATCCTCACCCTGCATAGCAGATTGAAGCACTCCGGCTCCTCGACCAAAAAAGCAGACTCGAACTGGATGAGGAGGAGCAATTTGGCTTCTATTTCGTCTACAGGGTTTCGCCAATTTCCCTACTCTCGTGTGTAGGATCCTGGTCGTTGGCGTCAAGGTCAATGAGCGAGGTTCTGATGGTTCTGCGAAGCCCAGCATCTGTCTCGAGACTTCAACGATGAATCGGAAGCTTGCAGCGCAGTTCAGCTTTAGGTTTTTGCCTGTCCTCTTCCCGACGCCGTTGAATCGACAAGTTCTGCTGTCCACAGCAGCTTCAGATCAACGAACCTAACGCTACAGCGCTGCGCAGAAGCAGAACGCAAGCTAGAGCCCGGGACACCAAGTTCGAACAGCTGCAAATTGTTTCCCCTGAGGATACCGATCGATCTTGACTACGCAGGCTCAGCCAGCCAAAGAGTACACACGGAGCTACGGCGGCAAGAGGAAGGCAGAATCGACTAGCCGCTCGAGACTCCCGGTCTAAGCTCAACGAAATATCGTCTCTCTCTGCGCCACGAGTCATCTCTGCGTGATCACTCAAGCCTTGACAGAAAGAGAGAGGGCGAACAAACTGTGATTCATAGGAAAAAGCAAGCAAAGAGGAGAGACTGAACCAAAACTTCAAGCGACTTTTCTCAAGCGTCTCTTTTCATCTTTCTTCGTTCTCAACGAGGACCGACTGCACCTCCCCCTCCTCCTCCCCCTCCTCCACCGATCGGATCAAGCCAGCTAGTTTCCCCTTGCGTCGCATCCATACCATCCAAGCGTTTCTGCAAGTTGTTCCAAAGGAGGTCGCTCTCCTCCATCACGGAAGAAGCGGCGGCGATGAGTTTTTGAGTTGGAGATTCGGTATCGTTCGAACCGGGAGTGATTCCAGTAATCGAAAGAGATCGAGCCGAGTCGATCAACGCGCGACTAACGAGAGCCAATGACGAAGCGTCAGCCGAGAGTGAGACGAGCGAGGTGAGGGAGGAGAGGCACTCACGTTTCGTTCAAAGTATCGTTCAAGTAATCGACGAGGGGTTCTTCGAATCGTAATTTCGCTTCGGCCAAATGATCGTCCCTTTCGAGTTGACGCTCTTGGTGCTTGTCGGCCATGAGCTAAGAGCAAGTGATCAAAGTGTCAGAAGGACCGAGCGACCGAGATAGAGTGGATCGAAGCTACTCACACCGGCAAATTCAGTGAGAGAACCGTAAAGTTGTTGCGCATCCTCGTTGTACTCGCGGTATCGTCCCGGGACTTCGGCTTGTCGAGGTTCATGTTGAAGAGGACGAGCAGGGGGAGCTCTACCTTGAGATTGAGGTTGAGTTGGTTGAGCTGACCTTTTCTGAGGAGGTCGCGAAGTCGAGGCAGTCGCATTCGAGGATTGTCGAGGAGCTTTCGACGTTGAAGGAACGTGTTGACGTTGGAGACTTGGTTGAACGCGATGAGCGAAGGTGGGTTGGGCGACGCGAGTCGCTTGAGATTTCGTTGCAGTCGCCGTGCGAGACTGAGCTGGTTGACGGGAAGGAGGACGGGCTTGGACTCCAACAGGCGCAACAGGACGAGAAAGAGCACCGAAAGAGAACCTCGAAGCTTGAGTAGGACCTTTCAAAGGTTGGAAAGGACGAGTACCTTCGACGGGGCGGATTCGAGGTTCGACTTGGGGGCGTTGAACTTGCGCTCGAGATTGAGTCGCTGAAGGATGACCCTGATTGCTGAATTCGACGGGTTGAGGCGGAGGAGGTTGACGTTTGATGTTCGACTCTTCTCGAGCTTTGACCGAAATTGCATTCGAGCGAGTCATCAGTTCCTCGAAACTGACAGCAATTTGAGCGAGGGAAAGAGTAACATACCCTCCTGAGTGTACTGTTCGGCAATCGGCTCGAGGAAAGCAGGATCGAAATGTACTTCAGAATCGTCGGCGAGTTCAACAAATTCTTCCTGCTTCTCGACTTCCGCTCTCTCTTCCGCTTCGACTTCTGCTCCCGCATCGTAATCACTCTCCCATTCATCTCCTGCCTCCTCCTCCGACCCCAAGTAATCTCCCTCTCCGTCTTCCATTTCAACGTCTTGTCCGGTCGATTCGAATTCCCCAAGTTGAGATCCAATTCTATGAGCTCCGAGGTAGAGAGCTCCATCCGTCGCATCTTCTTCGGCTTGTTGTTGCTGTTGATGTTCAACTCGTTGTTCTTGACTCGCCTCCGGAGTTTCATCGACGAGAACTTTCGATTTCGTCCTAGTTTTGTCACGATCGACTTGACGGTCTTCGGATTGAGGGAACGCTCGATCAGCGAATGAGGCGTCGGTAGTTGAAGGATGACCGACAGGAGAGAGAGAAGGGGCGATAGCTTGTGGTTGAGCTTGAGGGGACTTGGGTTGAATTCGCTCCGCTTCTCCTTCTGCTTGTTCTTGTTCTTGTTCTTGGTAGAAACCGCCGTCGAATCCTCCGAAATCGTCTCCTTCTGCACCCTCGGCGATGTCGAAGCTGTCATCGACGTCCACAGCGGGTTCTTGAACGAGTCTGCACGTCACGAAACGAGACAAAATCAGTTGAGCTCGACGAGAAAAGAAAGTTAGAGACTCACTCTTGGAAGGATTTCTTCGGTTGGGTCGAGGTCGTTTCGGGAATAGAAGGAGGTGCTCGAGGTTTCTGCGGTACCTTGACGTCGAAAGGAGGAGGGGTCGATTCAGGAGCCTTGTGTTTCGAGATCGTCTTCTCCTTCGGAACTGGGACTGGAGAAGCGACAGATACGCTAGCAGATCTAACAGTGAACTAGCGATCAGTAACTGATCTGGCATTCAGGACGAAGAGGAATGACTGACCTAGAAACGACTTTTTTCTCCTTGGTTTCAACCTTGCTCGATTTCGCAACACGTTTCCCGGCGCCGACTCCCTTCCCTTTCGGTTTCTCGATCGCTTCCTCGATCTCCTCCTCTTCCTCTTCCTCCTCATCCGAGGATACGTCCGTGACTACCTTCTTCTTCGTCGCAGCGGCTCGTTTCGGTCGCATCTTCGCAATAACGTTGGGGGCTTCGATGTCCTCCTCCTCCTCCGATTGCTCCTCTTGAGCGGACTCTACTGCTTGTTTCTTGCTTCCTCGAGTCGTCTTTCCTTTGACCGCCTTCCTCGTTCCCCCGACGATTTTCTTCGCGGGCGATTTCTTCCCTTTCCCGTACTTCTTCGCGGTAACAGGGGGAGCTTTCTTCTTCTGTTCGAGGGAAGGGTACGCTTCGTAGTCGGTCTCATCAGACTCCTTGTCTTTCTCCGCAGCGGTCGAGGTAGAAGTCGCAGTCTTGCGTCGTTTCGGAGGAGGAGGTTTCGTTGATTTCTTCGAGGCGGCAGCAGGAGGAGCGACTTTCTTGACCGGACCCTTCTTGCCTCGACCAACATCTTTCGGAGCGGGGAGGTCACTCTCACTCGACGATCCACCAGATTCTTCGTTCTCGCTCGAATCTTCTTCTTTTCCTCCTCCTCCTTTGCTCAACGGTGACGATCGAGTTCGTTTCTGGGGTTTCGGAGGAGGAAGAGGAGGCGCGGCGACTTTCTTCTTCGTGGCGACTTTCGGTTGGCGAGCCGGAGTAGGGACGACTTTCTTCGGAACTTCGGGAGATTCAGAGCGAGTAACTTCCTCCATCGCAAGATCATCAGTGTCGTCTTTCGTCGGGGTCTTCTTCTTGGTTGAGGAAGTTCTGCTGTGTCGCGAGTAAGACGTCGTAACTTTCTTGGCGGGACGAGGAGGAAGATCTTGAAGTTCCGGTGAAGTTTGAGCTTGTCCTCCTTCGATCGCTCCTCCGCCTCCTTTCGTCGTGGTAGGTTTCTCCGGTACTCTTGACTTCCCTTCCTTGTCTTTGTCGAGTTGTTTGTCTTGTTCCGATTCGGGTTCACTCAATTCCGAAGATTCGTCTCCTCGTTTCGACGGAACCGTTTTCTTCTCTTCTTTCTTCGATTTCGGAGTGACTTGTTGTGGACGTGTCGACGGAGTCTTCTTCGTGACTTCAGCGGGAGCGGTGACTGGTTTGTCCGAGAGACGTTGAGGCGACTTGACTTGTTGTCGAGGGGATCGAGCTCCTCCTCCTCCTCCTCCTGCGGCGATTCGTTCCTTCTCCACCTTCCCTCCCACTCTCGTTTCTTGTCCTCCTTCGCTCGATCCTCGTTCAAGTTCATCGGCAATACTCTGAATCTGTTCCCTTTTCTTCCTCAACGCTTCCTGACTCGCCTCCTTTTCCTCCTCAACGTCTTTCTTCTTCGACGATTCGACCTTGTTTCGTTCAGTCTCCTCTGGCGTTTCTCCCAGGAAATAAGCTCCTTCTTGAGGTTCGTGAGGACTTGATACTTTCTGTTTACGATCGGATTGAGCGTCGGTCGGAGTCGGAGCGAAAGAAACGCGACGTTCTCGTTCTTGTTCATCTTCATCTCGAGGAGCGGTTTGATCGACAGGAGCGATTGCGGCAGAGGTAGTAGTGGCAATGGATTGAGCTGGAGGGGCGATTGCTGGAGCAGCAGGCTGAGCATGACGGGGAGGTCGAGGACGAGAAGCCGAAGTTTTCGGGAAATCGGATAATTCCTCGAGTAACGGTGGATAGCGCTGCACGACGATCGAAACGTAGTCAGTCTCGCGGCTTAGGATCTAGAGCATCGAACCGAAATGACTTACCTTTCCTCGATCGAGAAGAGTTTCGTGAAGAATTTTCGGCATCAAAGGAGTTTTCTTGATCAAAACGACGAGTCGGTGATACTTGGGTACCTCGGTTCCGGCAGCTTTGTACTCGAAGTCTTGGGTTTCGGTCAAAGGGACGATCCTCTTCCCAACGTGGAAAGCTTCGGAGGATAAAGGCTTCGAGCCGAGAGTGAGAGGGAAAGCAGCGTCGATTAGGAAAGTGACTCGGAAACAATCTACTCGCACCCATCACATATGAGGTCAGAGGAACCGAGATGGAGAAGGAGACCGCGCGAGAGAACTCACCAAAGTTGGTTTCGTTTGATCCCTCGACAGTATCCAAATCGTGCACGAAGACCTTCTTGACTCCTTCGAGGGGAATGACCATCCTCTCTTCGTCCTCTTCGTAATCCTCCTTGCGGTCCATGATCGTCGCGGCGAGAACATGGCGCGAAATCCAAAACAGTTTCGAATCGTAGAAACGCTCATTGACGATCTGCGAGAGGGAAGGTTCTCCTTGAGAGTCGAAGGATTCGGATCCTCGGTCCGCAGGCAGAAGAAGTTGTTTTGAATCGTAGGTCATCGAGCGTAGTTCGAAATGTTGTGAGCTGTGATCGCAACGAGGGGTCAGACTTTTCGTTCGATTCGCTAGCAACGTGAACGTCAAGAGAACATACCGTCGGATGTGGAGCATCGAGATCTCTTTCAAAATCTTCTGGTAACCTTCCTCCCACCCCGTCGAAACTTCAAGTTTGTCCAAAGTCTTTCGCAAGTTCTTTGCCAAGTTCTCCGGACCTCTGCCAAACACGTCCTCCGAGAAGAGTTGCTGTAGGAAATCCTTGCGATCTCGAGGAGAGTTCTTTGCCGAAGGAAGCAGTCGGAAAGCGAGTTCGAATGTGAGATGAGAGAGGTGGTAATCCCAACCAGCGTGAAGGATCGATCCGAGGTAATCCCTGATCGTTTGACCGACGTCAGTACATCACGCAGAGGAGCGTTACTGACTTGAGGAAGACGTACGGAGGGAAAAGATACCTGAGCAGAGCTTTGTTTGATTCATTCTTTGAGAGCATCTCTCCGAGAACGTCAAACGCCTATCCATTCAAGCAGGTCAACTCAACACTGCTGAACGATCTAGTTGAGGGGAATGTATTGCTTACGCTGTATTTCGCCGCCATTTCGAGGGAATTTCGTCCCAATCCTCCCAAATCATCCGCCGAACTTTTCGGGAGCTCACTCGCTTCGGGAACAATCGCCTTGACGAGAGCCGCCGCGGTAGTCGAGCAGAGATAAGTACGGTCTATTCAGGGTGCGACCTGTGTTAGTTGCGAACGTGTCGTTTCGACGGAAACCAGAGAGAAAACTGACATGCTAGGTCGGCAGGTTTCCTGTCTCCAACCGTGTTCTCCTCCAGATGATACTACGTCGAGTCGTGTCAGCTTGACTCGACTGGGCATGAACGAAGAGCGGGAGAGAGCTTACGATCAAACCTTCTCCCAACGCAATCGCGACTCGATACCACCAATCACCTCCATCTTCGCTCGCCCTCTCATTCAATCCGGTCAACAACTCCTTGACGACTTGAACCATCGCTGCGATTCTCGTACCTTCAGGGGAACGAGGGCGGGGGCCGTGCGGTAAAGAAGTGTCGGGATTGGTGGAACTGCTCGGGGGATCGAAAGACGAGGATGAATTGACTTGAAACTCGAAGAACTCGGTTGATAAGAAGTTGCAGAAATCATCGATAGTCTCGGGATCGGGAGTGGTGGTCTACAGAGCAGTGAGAAGGGAGAAGGGAGAGAATCAGTTCAATTGAGGACCAGATCGCGTCGAAGAACAAGGGGAAAGGGGGAACTTACAATGGAAGATAGTTTCGTAGACCATTCATGAGTAGATTTGATAGCCTGTTGAAGCCTCGAGAGGTCTTCGGGAGCGGTGGAAGGCGATGGGAGATGAGGAATCAAGGCAGTGGTAATCTCCGAGAAGGGAGCCACGAGAGGAGGTGGAGTAGCCTCTGGTGAAGACGAACTCATACTTGAAAGTGTATACCGAGCTCTCGAGGGATCTAGAGAGGGTGAGGGGAAGTGACTAGAGAGGGAGAGGGAGAAGAGCGAAATTCTCTCTCTTTTCCTCTCCTCTCTCGCGATTTCTGGTTCGGGAGATGCTTACCAAATCCTGCACTGTGCGTGTGTTCTACGTAAAGAACCAATGGGGGGGAGAAACAACAAGTAGAACTAAACCAAAAACAACAATTGAAATTGATTAGGATTTTTGTGTAATCAATCACTGCGACTCCTCGACGCGCTCAAGGTATCTCCCATAGAGCTGCATTTGTACGCTCGGTTTCTAGATACCATCAATCGATCAGTGCCCGCAACCAGAGAGGAGTAGAGGGAGATCGAGACTAACCTTCAACATTTCGAAAACCTGTTTCATAAACTCTTCCCTCTCAAGCGTTGCCTCTTCATCATGATTCCCATCAAGTCCATGACTCGTCACCGTCGAATCCACAATATCGACCAATTGAGACTTCGTAATCTGAGGAGATTTCGTCGACCTTGTCGCGTTCGTTCGAGTCGTCTGTCTCGAATCCTCCTCGAGAGCGGATTGAGTAGGGGCGATACTCGGAAGAGGACCGGGAGCGGATCTCAAGACGTCCGTGAGAGACTCTTCAACGTGAGAAAGCACCTCGCTAACTTCTTTTTCCTCCTCGTCGACTTTTGAATCTTTCTCCGATCCTTCTCGTTCCCCTGCCTCTGTCTCTGCCTCTCCTTGATCTGATCGACTTCCAGACGACTTCCCCGCACTTCCGTCGATCGATGGTTGCTTCTTCGCTTTCGGGGTCGGTAGGGGGAAACTCGCAAAGACGTCGTGACTGAGAAGAGGAGCGGCGAATAACGGTTTCGATTCCTCCTCCTTCTTGCTGATCTCCGGTGATTGAGAACTTGTTGAGTTTGTCGTCACGCTCTGTGGTTGGGCGGGAGGTTGATCCATCTGGAAAGGAGCAGGGTGAATCGTCGTCGAAGGGTGAGAATGCGATTGCGATTGAGTCGGAGGGGGGACGGGCGAAGTGAGAGCTGCTGGATGACCGAGCATCGCTAACAATGCACGACCATCAGCTGAGCTTGTCGTTGCTACATTTGTCGTCGAGGCGGGATGAGCTTGAGGTACTGGGTTCGAAGGTTGCGATTGAGGGGTCTGCAACGATCATCTCGAAGATCGTCAACATCACCTTCGGTAGATTCTGAAGAATCTATCTGACGTACGTGAGCCTCATCGGTCGTCTTTGCGCTCGCGAAAATCGAATCGAGTAAACTCATTCCCCTTTGCTCCTCTTTCCTTCCTCCTCCAGCTGTCACTCCATTCACCGCATTCGCATTCGTAGTCGTAGTCGTATTGTTCTTCGGTAGCGTATTCGGGAGTAGACTCGGTGAAGGAGCTGAAAGATGAGCTTGACTGAGCGCTTGGAAAGGAAGAGTCGCGGATTGGGGAACTGGAGAAGCGGCAGCGAACAATTGTTCGAGGGTTTTCGGGATAGCTGAGGGTGGAGCTTGCGAGATGGGCTGAGACGAAGTTGGTCGAGGTTGAGCTAGGGGAGGATTTTGCGAGATGGGAGGTTGACGGGCTTGTTGTTGAGGAGAGTTTCTCGCTGCTGCATTCAAGAATAAGAGATCGAGAGGATTTGTCGGCGTCGCTATGACATTCGGGGAAGGTACTGCTGGAGTCGGTTGTGTCGTTGTTGTCGTCGAAGAAGAGGGTTTTGAGGTGGCAGAACCGAACAAAAGGTCGAGAGAAACAGATTGACCGGCAGTCGGCGCCTTCTGAAGAGCTGGTGCTGATGCTGGTGTTGACGAGGCTGAAGAAGCTACAGCAGTCGCTGCTGACCGGAGTCTGAAGTAGTGGAAAAGACGCGAAGAAATCAGCGGAGAAACGCTGATTTAGCTCGAGATCTTCACTCACTGTTCCATCCTCTTACAGAGACTCGCTCGTTCACTCTCGTCGAATATCCAGATTCCGGTAGCTTTGTCTGCAGTCGCCAAACAAGATGAGAGTCAGTTTTCGATATTTCGGTTTTTTCACCTCTCGTCGTTGATGACCTGGGCGACTGACCGACGTTCTGACCGCTCTCAAACAAGATGAACTCTCCACCGACGTTCAATTCGCAGTCGGGAGTGAGGAATTCTTGAATGTATTCGAGTCCTTGCCGATTCAACACGAAGAATCCGTAATGCGGAGACTGCGTTCTATCGGCGTACAAGATGAACGTTCGTTAGCTCAGCCAGGCTCATTAAACGGGAGAGTTCAACTCACCTCGAGAAGAGGAACATTGGACCTTCGACTCCTGTCTTGACCTGTTTGGAGCGGGGTTTGCGTTGAGTTGGGATCAGCGGAATGATCTCTGATCTACGATGGTCTTAACTAGTCGCCTAACCCATTGTTCGCCATAGTTCTCGTAAACTGAAGCGTAACTCGCGCTCGTCACAATCTCTGAGATGAGTGGATCGTGTCTTTGGAGGTTCTTGAGGTTCAATTGCTGTCGAATCTGATCTTGTTTCGCTTTGAGAGTCGACATAATCGAGTGATGTGTTGTGATCGGACCTGACTCGGAGTTTTCGAAGAGAGGAGAGAAAAACACAGAGTTGTTTAGAACTCCTCTTTCTCCAACAATCGTCTCTCCTATTGATGTTGAACTCGACAATTGCAGAACGTACTATCCTCCGCGTCAAATCCGACAGGAAGAACTTCAAACGGCGACACTTTTCCCCCATCTTCGCGAACCACCTCGCACCCATCTTCGATCTCATCTCTTCCTCATCACCTCCACTGCTTGAGCCTTTCCTTCGCCGACGATTCATTGAACTGGTCCGCCCACCGAGTCGAAGAACCTCATGAGAGGGGTCTTTGGGCGCCGACATTCCTCACCCTGTTTTCGTTTGTTTACTTCGACTTGAAACTCGCTCGAAGAACACTGCTGATCGCTTCTCATGACACTCAACGATGATATATGGGTATAGGAGGGCCTTAGAGAGCACAAGGAGGCCTACAGACTGGCGAAAGAGGTGGGTATTCTTTCGTTTCTTCTGCCCCTCGCATCTTTCATCCGAATTTGGTACGTTGACGTTCTCACTGACCAGCTTGACGTTACGACACAGCTCTGTCAATTAGGCCTCGATCGCCGCTGTCTCTCTGTACTCGACACACCCTCGATTCGAGCTCAACGATCTTTTCCCGCTCCCGCTTCGTCAACGCTTTGCCCACCGAAAATCCGTCGTTCGTCCAGAAGGATCGCTCGACACAGAAGAGTCTCGACGATTGAGCTCCATCTCGAGGGCACAATCTTCGGCGGCACACTCTCGACAAACTTCTCTGTTTCTCTATCCTCTCCTGCTCGTTACTAGCTGAGCACTCTGGAGCTCTGCTCTGGAAAGAGAAACGTTCTCGAATGTGCTCAACTGCTTCGCATCACAGCTTTGAGCACAACTCTGCAGTGACTCGTTCGCGTCAATGCTCGAGTTACCCCTGTGCTCGCCATCTCGCTTTGTTGATTTTTCGTCCTTTCGAAGTTTCAACGTCGTCTATACGCGTTCTGCGCGCTCGTACTGACCCATATACGCACCAAGGGCTGACTAGATCAATCTCAGGAGCTCTCGTGCCGTAGTGGAGGAGAACGAGTGATGTGAGGGAACTTGAGCACAATTTTTGTGATCGCAAGTTTTCGACTATAAAATCGCTGCCGTTTCCTCTCTCTCTCTCTTCTCTTCCTTTCTCTCACTTCTCCATCCACTCCCACTCCATCACTGCGACTTACCTCCCCCTTCTTCCTCACGAGATTACCACCTTCTTCACTTTCCACGAAATCTTCCATCTCTCGCAACGAAACACTCTCACACCGCACTCGATCCACGATGCTTCACTCTATCCTCACGCCCTCGATCCTTAATGCTCTCTTGTCTGTCATCGGTATCGACCAACTCCCCGCTCTCGAAACGGCCATCACGCTCGATTTCGATTTCTCCGCTCGACGCTGTCTTCTCGCCGCGACTTCTCCTTCCTCCACCCTCTCTTCGAACCCTTTCATCCCTCGAGTTAGCCTCGGTGCTCGACTCGAAACCCGCAGAGGGCTCAAGAGCTCCGTCTCGGATGTTGAAAGATTGGTGAGTTGGTGTTTTTCCTGCAGCTCGATCACTTTTTCACGTAACTCTCGCTGACTCTGCACGACGTTTCGCTTCGCTTGTGAACAGTCCAACTGGGTCTCTGAAGTCAACCCTGCTACCGCTGCGGCGTCGAGCGTTCTCGGGAAGCTCTGTCGCTTGCTATGTGCTGGAGTCGATTCTCTCTATACTGTGAGTTCTCCATCTTGCTTCTCGAGCTTCCCGGAGCTCGCAGCTGACTCGATCGACTTATCACTAGCCCGCTGTCGTCGCTGCCCATATTGCGCGCTCTGCTGCTACGTTAGAACTCCCCGAAGAACTTTGTACTCTCATCATCTCTTTCGGATCCTCCTTACCCCAATGCGGGCACAAAAGTGTGTCGAGAAGCACAAATCTTCTCTCCTTTTTCTTGCTTTGAAATCTTTAACTTTTCAAAAAACGGGCTCAGACCTCTTCGATGATAAGTTAACTCTAACTCTCGATTCTGCGTTCTTCAACCGCTTCTTGAGCCCTCTACGCCTCATCAAGACTGTTTTGCCTCTCGTTCGTCCTCTCTCTCTCCACTTCCCTCATTCCGCACGGCTTAGAAACTGACAGAATTTCGTATCGTTTAGCTTTCCACCCTCGGGCACAGTCTCCCTCTCCTCTCGATCCCTCGAATCCCACTCTCCCTCTCGACCCACTTCTACCGTCGAGAACTTTCTCCGGTTCCCACTCCCATTCCCTCCTCGATCCCTCGCACACCTGTCGCCGCAAAGCCTCGATCTCTCAAACGAAAAGCTTCGACTCGAGTACTTACCGATTTCGCCATTGGAAGCTTCGTCTACGAACCGACTCGCTACAATGGTTCAGCTTCGGCTGCGTTAGAACTCCTCTTGAGGAAGTAAGCTTGAGAAAAAAAAAGAGAAAAAAGAGAAAAACGAGAAAGAAAAAAAGGAGAAAAGATTACTTACTGCTTACGAGCACGAGCCGTACCACGGTCTCGACGACGACGAAAAGAATATCCCTTACGCCCTCTCACAACCTTACGACTCTTTACGATCTCTCACGACCTGTGGACAACCAATGGAGGATCCCTCTCACGACACACCTCGTTCGGCGATCCCCGTTCTCGGAACAAGACCCCTCGGATCTCACGCCAACGACACCATCTCACGACCTGTCGGAATCACGTTCCTTTACGATCAACTCACGAATGGACAACCTCCTCCCCCTCCTCCCGCCCTTCTCCTCTCCCTCAAGAACCTGCAAACTTCGTTTACTTTATTCTGTTATAGCTCCTTCTCGCTCTTCTATGTCTGTTCCTCACATTGTTGTCCTCCGTACCTTTACTTCTGCCTCCCTCTCCCTCTCAGTCACGGCTCATTCCTGTTCACGTTCTTCAGTCTTGCGTTATTTCGTTATTTCGTTTGTTGTTGTGATATCTTTGTTTCGATTGTGAATCACCATCTCGGTTCAAGAATGCTACATACTCTTACGGTCGAACAGGTCGAGCTTTGAGCTGGAGAGAGTCAGAAGCGAACGTCGAGGTCAAATGAAAGATTTTCGAAAAGTTACGAAACGAGAATGCTCGAAGCAGCGATAGTCACCGCTACGTAGACCGCGGAGGCTCATGGCGTAGTTTAAGTCCAGCTTCAACGTCCTGTCCCGTCGCCGTTGTCGTCTCAGCGTGTATCGTCTCCTCCGAGAGGTTTGCGATTTAAATTCGACCCATTTTCCCTGTTCCCTCAGATGTCGTTCTGCCAGCTGCTACATTATGACTTGACACATCCTTTCTCATCCTTTTCGTGATTCTGCGCGACCAAAGTTGGCCTCTTGATTGTGTACCAGGCGGCGAGATTCGAGATTCGTGTTGAGCGACGGCGAACTACTTTCTCCTGCATCAGTCCCGCTCCAGACAGCGTGGGGTCGATTGTACCAGACTTCTAGGTGACTGAACAGAGCTCTGCCTGAGGCGTTCGTGAGTGCTGCGATTGATGATGAAGTGGCCGAATCCAAGAACGTCGGCTCGGCGAACGTTCTCTCCTCTCCTCTCTCTTCTTTCTCGGCAAATTTCTCGAGACTACTCTCCAGTCAACTCCTAGACGACCTACTTCTCGACCCCACCTACGAATCACAGCTCCACCCTCTCAAGAAGAACGGAAGATGCCCGCACCGTCGGCTAGCGGATGGTTCTCCCGTAACTCGTCTTCCAAGAAGAACGGCGGGGGGACCGAATCGAGCGGTACAGTCACTCCCGATAACACGACTATGGACAGCTTATCGGAAGGACTCGAATCCGCTCAGATCAGTGAGGACGAATCGAGTTTGATCAACGAGAATGACATCGCGAATCAAGATCCTGATAGTGAATCAGGTCAGCCTTCATCTCACTCTAGTCAGCGAGTTGTCCCGGAACTGATTGAGTTGCGACGAGGTTGGACAGGCAAATTGAAGACGTTACTCGGGATATTGAAGAAGACTTTGAACGTGAAGGATTTAACCTCTGTTAGGGTATCGCTCCCTGCCCAGCTCATGGAACCTATGTAAGTCTATCTCTTCCCTCCCGTGAGGCGAACACTCGAGGGAGGCGAGGACGAGCCTCCTTTCCTTTGTTCTCGCTTCTTCCCCACCACCTGACCTTATTCGGTTTATCGCATGAACCTGACTGACTGACCGACCTCTCATATCATTCGACAGAGGTAACCTCGAATTATGGACCTATATCGAACGACCCGATTTCTTCGCGGCGATCGGGAGTTCAGACGACGAATTCGAACGATTCCTCGCTTGTCTCCGATGGTTATTGACGAGAGATCTACGAACGGTTAAACACCCAATCGCGAAACCTTTCAATTCTATCCTGTATGTCTCTTCCCTCCTTCACGCTCAGACGCTTTCCTGACGAAGTTGTGAGATTGTGTAGGGGAGAACATTTTCATTCCTACAACGATACACCACTCCTAACTCTCGATCCAACTACGAATCAACCTCATCCTACCGCCTACATCGATAACGAACCAAGTCAAGAGATCCTCAACAACGCCGGTCGAGGGAAAGGAAGTACTGCCGACGCGGCCCTTCGATCTTCTCCTACTATCGCCTCCCTCTCTCGTCCTACTCCTTCGAACACTGCTCGACGAACCTCAGCTGAGTCTAGTATAGCTTCCGGAGGAGCTTCGGTCAAATCATTCAAATCGACAAAATCTCAAGCTTCCTCCTCTCTTCCCATCTCCAACTCCAACTCTTCCTCCACCACCTCGGATGGAGCAGCCTCGACGAAAGCTCGAGTAGTCTTCATCAACGAACAAACGTCCCACCATCCCCCAGTGTCGCATTTCGTGATTGAATCTAGAGGACCTCAAGGTTTGGTCAGGGCTCGAGGAGTCGATCATATCAGTGCGAAATTTACTGGAGCGAACGTACGACTCGCACCTGGGCCGAGGAATCGGGGGATCTTTGTCGAGTTACCGGAAAGGGAAGGGGAGGAGTATCATGTGAGTCGTTCTGAACATCCCGAGTCGATTTGTGAAAAAAAAAACTGACTTGATTTGAGTTTGAGCGATGTAGGTGAGCCATCCAATTGGAGCGGTTGCGGGACTGTTGAGGGGCCAAGTGTATGGAACTGTGTTAGGAGAAACTTTCGTCACGGCGAGAATACCAGCAGACTCTCGTGAAACGAAACGATTGAGAGCGATCGTTAATTATCATGAAGAGGTACGCTCAATCTCTCTCTCCCTCAGTTGCGAGATGAGTAGCTAACGAGGATTGGCGTTGTAGAGTTGGTTATCGAAACCCCGATTCGCCGTTTCGGGAATCATTTACCGATCTACGCAAAACGAGGCAGAAGGGGAGAAAGAATTCTTCGAACTCGAAACCTCTGGAGATAAACGATATTCGAAAGTGAAACAAGTTTCGAAAGAAGATCTCGTTGCTGAATTCGAAGGGAATTGGAGGGGAGAAATCAAATGGAGGAAAACTGGTGAAACTGCAAGTTTTCCTCCCTCTCCCTCGTCGTGTCTCGTTCCAATCGCGGACTAACGTAAGAGAATGATTGGACCTTGCAGAAATGGACAACTTTGATCGATTTGGTACCGCTCAAAGTTTTCCCTAAACAAGTCGCCCCGATCGAAACTCAAGATCACCTCGAAACTAGAAGGGTTTGGTCTCCAGTTTGTGAGGCTTTGTACAAGAAGGATTGGAATAATGCTACGAAGGAGAAACAACGGATCGAACAGGAACAGAGGGACAAGGCGGAATTGAGAAAGAAGAATGGAGAGCCGTGAGTTTTCTCCCTTCTCTCTCCCTTCTTTGGAGTCCGAAGCTGACCTGAGGCTGTGTGTATAGATATGTATCGAGATACTTTGAGCCAGAACCAGAGGACCTTTCGCAATGGGACGGTAGACCAAAGCTTACGCAAGCAGGGAGGGAAGCGATCGAACGAGATTTTGTAGCTGATTATTCTTCATAGACACGACGACCATCATACTCTCTCTCTCTCTCTCTCTCTTCTCTCTATTGTCTCTTTCTGTCTTCTGTGTCTACAGGTAAGTTTTGTACTTCATATCGCGCGCGCACCACTACTATGTCCATATTTTTAGCCTTTTTGAAACACTTTCATCCTCTCTGTTTGGTTGGTGAGAGCGAGAAAAGAGAGAACGGTTCGAATACAAGAAACAGAGGAAATATTGAAGATACAACAAGAAGTGGGAAACTATGTGCAAGACTCGTTCGCTCAACCTAGGTGATTGTAGACATCACGAATGAGAGGGTTTCGACCAATCGAGGGTTTCGTACTCTTCCCTCTCTTCTTCTCCTTGACCGCATCTTCAAGCTTGATCGCCTGTTCTTGATCTACTTCCATATTGTCGTCGGTGTTGAAGGATAGAGTCGGGAGTATCGAGTTCGGAAGCGAGTAATTCCAGGTTTTCTCGTCGATAATCTTGAAGAATCGTTCGAGAACTTCGACTTTTGACAAGGTCGAACGAGAACCAATCACGATCAATTTACTCTTCGCTCGGGAGAGACAGACGTTGATACGTCTCCAATCCTTGAGGAGATCTCCGACCTACCGAGTCCAGAATAGACAGCTTTAGCGATTTGCGACGAGAACAGCGAGCAGTGATAGTGTGACTAACCTGACCGGCTTCATTGCTTCGGACACACGAGATGACGATACATTCTTTATCTCGACCTTGACTTCGATCCGCCGTGAGGATTTCGACGGAAGGGAACGAACGCAGTTTACGTTCGAGGAGATGGATCTGTTGGCGGTAGAGAGTGATGACTCCGATGTCCTCTTGAGCTACTTGACAGGCCGACAGGGTTTTGAGGATCTATAGATATCACGAGTGACTCGATCATGAGCGATCGAATGAGAGGGAAGAGAAGACGGGAGGGGAGAGAGCTTCTGACTCACCTTGAGGACGATGAGAGCTTCAGTCTCGTTCTCGATCAAGGAGACAGTCTTCTTTTCGCGCGCGGGTAGTTGGTCCGTATCGACGAAAACGACTTTTCGACTGTTCAAGGGAGGAAAATCTCGAGTTAGCAAGTTGATAGAACGAAAGCGACGAAACGAGGCTCACCTAGGATCAAGGACGTCTCGAAGCCATCGATCAGCTCCATCTAGCCCGTCCGGTTTCGGCAAACGCAACTTCCTTTGCGAAACCTCGAAATTGCCGACTTTGAGTAAACCATTGTAGACGAGCTGATTGCTCAGGAGCATGATGTCTTCGTTCATTCGATACTGCTGAGTGAGGTTAACGACGGCTTGCGGGTGCGATTCGGAGAGAAGCTTGAAGAGACTCGTATCGAGTCCACCTTGGCGAGCGTCGATGTTGCGAACCTGCACAAGGAGCACCGAGATCAGCATTGTCCTACGTCGAACGATCAGGGTAAGAGGGAGACATACGAGAGGAGGTAGTTGGTTGTGATCTCCGACGAGAATGAACTTGTTTGCGAATCGAAGAGGTCCGAGACAAGTCGGTAGCGTCACTTGCGAAGCCTCATCGACGATACAGACGTCGAAACGACGTTTGAGGAAGATAGGTCTGTTGAGCGAGCACAGTCAGCTACCTCTTACGAAAAGCTTTCGCCTTTGTCGAAGGAGAACTGACTCGTTAATTCCGAGAGCTGTCGTTGCGACGATCTTGGGCCTCATGAGCTTGTTATCGATATCGACGAGTGACTTGGAGTAGTCTTCGGGAGAAAGGGTGAATTGGTGCAAGCTCGGTAGGATCTGCGAGATGAAAGCTCTCTTCGAATCAGATCATTCCCAGACGAGCATTCGAAGAACTTCAGTCTCACCTTGTCACGATTACCGAGTCGAAGGATACCGAGACCGTCGTCTTTGACTTTGAGCAAGATATTGTCGACGGCAGAATGGGTGTAGCTGGTCAAAAGAACCGAGAGATTCGATTTGACGAGCATCTTGAGTAATTCGGCAATGACGGTTGATTTTCCAGTCCCGGGCATTCCAAGAACAAGGGCGTAATCTCGTGCACTCATGACCTTTTTGAGCGCATCGTGTTGATCAGAGTTGAGATGAGACGGGATCAATCGAGCTCGAACAGGTCCATCAAAACGAGGCGTTTCGAGATCGACGATGAGTTTACGACGACGTTCGTCTCCACCGTTGACGAAGAGTTGGAGGAGGTTGTCTCGGATTCGACCCATTCCGGTTGCTAATTCATCCTTGTCGATTCGGAAGATCAAATCGTCGCCTCTCTGCTGGTTTCGTCGAGGTATGTCGGTGAGAGATCGATCGAGACCGATGATGACCGAGTCGGGTTCTAGAGAAAGGAGGAATCCTCGAGCGATCGCGAGTACCGAGGGATTCTCGAGCGAGACGACGACCGGGTCGTTCATCGAGAGTGCGCCTCCGAATGTAGTCCTTCGACTTTGTGACGATTGAGTTCCCGAGAGAGCAGCGTCGAAGTCAGCTCGTCGGAGGCGATAGACGAATCGGTGGATCTTGTCGGCTTGAGATTTTGGTCGAATGTAAGTTGAGTCGACTTTCATGTTCGCGAGGCATCTATCGTTCCCCGAGAGTCAGCATCCTCGAGAGATTCCGGTGTCGACAAGGTTGACTCACCTCCCAGTCTCCTCTCTCTCGTTCGCCGTCATCGTCCAAATCTCTTTTCTGTATTTGAGCATCTCGCGTTCTTCCAATCGGATCAACTCTTCCCATTTCGAAAAGAACTTGGCATGAACTTCGTTGAGATGTCCGGTCTTCTCATCAAAGAGTACTTGTAGCGGGTTCTCTTCGTCCTCCGAGATCGCGGTTTCAGCTTCGACCGTCTGCAAGTTTGCGGAAGGAGGGTCAGCTATCGCCTTATTGACAGACTCGGGGTAAGGAGAGATACTCACTCGACGATAAACCATACACGCATCCGAAACGTAACAATTTCGACAAGATCGTTCTTCGTCGATCGGAGGCGGTAAAAGCGAGTGATCCTCCGCCGGAATCGCCTGGCTACTAGCTGGGATATCGTTCACTGGTGTAGCGAGCTGAGCCCATAGCGCATCTTCTTCATCGTCGCCGTCGTCATCAGTCGCTTGTGGCGGGAGAGCTGGAGTCGAACGAGGCGTGACGAAGAAAGGAGAAACTGCAGTTCGTCGATGTAGGATCGTCGCGAAGCGGTTTCGAGCGTGAATAAGACCTCGGATTTCGTTCCGAGCTGCTTTCACTTGATAGACTTCGTTCGATTGAGTATAGTAGAGTAGGCCCGAATCGATTTCTTCGTCTGCAAAGTTTCGACGACGGAGCGGTCAGCTTCCACAAAGTCGAGTGAGTCACGTTGAGGAGGAGTAGGCTTACTGTAGAGATCACTCATGAGTAAAGTGTAAAGCATCGTTTGAGCTCGGTGTTCCATTCCAGCGTTCGCTTTACCCGTTTTGATCTCGAACGGCATCGTTCCTCTTCGATTGAACCCGATCGAATCAGTGATACTCGAATCGAGGGATACATCGATCTTTCCCTTGAGTCCGTGACGAGGTGACCAGATATCTTCTTCGACCGCGAGCGTTTTGAGGACCGCTAAACGAGAACGAGCAGCTTCGGCGACTCGGGAATCGAGGAGATGGGCGTCCGCCTGTACGTGGGATGCAGAATCGTCAGTGACTGCACCATCAGTGCTGAATCAGCACGTCACGTACCTTTGGTTTGTCTCCGATGAATCGTTCAGCGAAAGCTCCAAACTCTTTACTTCTTTCCAACACTTGCTCCCTCGCCGCATCGAACGACAAATCAATTGACCATAGTGTCCCTCCGTTCTCTGCAAGGATCTCGTTGATCGTTTCTTTGTGGAATTCTTCGTCCCATCGATTCGCCAACAGTGATCTTTGCATCGTTTCGTGTAGCATGTTTCCGTAGATGAGAGCCGGAGTCGGAGCCCCAGACGAGCGGATGATTTCTTGGAGTAGAGCTTTTCGAGTACAGTGAGATGAATCGGCGACTTTCGTAGAGGAGACGAGAATGTCGGGGTGAACGATCAGGAGTCCGGAGGATCGATCGACGGTGAAAGGTTCGGCGGAATTAGTTGATGCGTCGTAGTCTCCGATGAGGTTGATGACATCGCCTGTTCCTCAAGTGTCAGCTCTGTCGAGTAAAGCGGAAGGAGGAGAAGTTCGACGAACCAGTTTCGATTTCGGTTTCACACCAATCGTCCGAGAGCTCAATCTTTCTGGTACCTTCGACCGAAGTGATAGATACAGTGAGTGTCTGTGGGATGGCGAATGAGGTCAGCGCGGGTCTACTTTTTCGACGTAGAGCGAGAATCGTGACTGACTGTTTTGCGATGTGAACTCGAGTCGATTCCTTCGACCACGCAACGAAGGTACCGCGAGCTCAGAGGCTTTTCGACCTAGAGTATCGAAGTTGAAATATCGATATCAACGTGCGCACCTCAGCAAGTGAAGCACTTCAGAGAGGGTCAAGAACGAAAGAAAGCTCACCTCGACAGGATTCTCTTCATCCTCGTCTTCCACGTCCCAGTCAATCCCCTGCATGAGCTCGTGGACTTCTTGATTCCCAAGTGCTTCCTTGCGACTGCTCATTCGGTCTACGACAAGAGGACCGACCGCTAGACCTTGATTTTCTTTTCTTTCCTCTAATTTCGGCTTTAACTCCTTCATCACCCCTTCTTCTGACTTGATTCTTCCGCGGAACATGACACCGTTAACCTTCTTCGGTGATAGGACGTTCTCTCGTGCGATCCTCTTCCTCGTCAAGCTTCCATTTCCCTCTTGCGATTCCTGATTGCGAGATTCTCGTTTGATTCCCTTCTTTACGACATTCGAATTCGATCCGGTCGCGCCTCCACGGGTCGCGAGTGATGATGTCGATGGTCGAGTCTGAGTTGGCTGAGAGGGAGCTTGGGTCTGAGACGAAGGAGGGAGGTCGAAGATGGATGAGTCGAGGTCGGAGAGTAAACCAGAGAGGAACGCCTCTTCGCACTTGACCGCGGGCATACAGTTCCGCTGAATAGAGATCGAATGTGATTGAATCGAAAGTGAGGAGGAGGAGAGACAGAATCGCGTTCAGTCGCGAATCGAAGAGCTCTCTCTCTCCAACTCGACTCACTCGCCTACCACCAGAGACCCACCGACTCGCCTCAACTCGATCCTCGATAGGCGCTCGGATGGCGGCCCAGTCGCAGTCCCTCAAGTTCAAACAACCACTCCTCAAAGTCGCGTCGAATTCAGAGTTAACGAAACGACTCAAGGCCTTACACGATGAACTACGAGACTTTGATCAAGACCTGATCGACCCTTCCTCCCTCGACAAGGTCGCGCGCGAACTCGTTCACCCTTCCCTCCTCCTTCATAAAGACAAGGCAGTCAAAGCGTTCACGGGTTGCTGTTTGGTCGATGTTCTCAGGTTGTACGCTCCTGAAGCACCTTACACTCAAGCTCAACTACAAGTGAGTTCCCCCTTTTCGAGGCCATCCCGATCCTTTCGCTCAATTCGTTTTTCTGCAGAGTTTGTTCGAGTTCCTCGTTCGCCAGTTCAAGAAAGTAGGAGACCCAAAAGATCCTCATCAATCAGAGTACTACTACATCGTCGATTCCCTCGCGACCGTCAAATCCGTCGTCCTCGTTTGCGATCTCGAATCGGGTTCCGAAAAACTCGTCGAACAAATCTTTGAAGAATGTTTCAATTCGATCGGGTCTAGCTCCCCAAGGAACGTCGAAATCGCGTTATCCGACATCCTCCTCTCTTTGATCGAAGAACTTCCTTCCCTCCATCATCGAGTCGTCGAAATCCTCGTCAGTTTCTTTCAACCGAAAATTCAAAGATCTCGACCTGCCGCGTTCGATCTCGCCGTTGAAGTATGTAGAGGTTCGAGTGACAAGTTACAACGTTACGTGTCGCAATACTTTGCTGAAGTGATTCAAGCTGCGATTGAAGGAAAGGAAGATTCGGACGAATCGGACGAAGAATCGGAAGACAGTGAGGAGGAACGAGCTCGACGTAAGAAGAAAGGTGCGAAGGGAAAAGCGAGTGCGAAAGGAAAGGGCAAAGGAACTTCGACTGGAGACGACGAAGATGTACCTCAAGCACTCGTCGCCGCTCACGAAATGATCGAAAACCTCAATCGACACGTCCCTTCCCTCCTCCTCAACGTTATTCCCCTCCTCTCGTCCGAACTCACTTCGACCGCTTCACCAAAGTATCGACGATTGGCGACGACTTGTCTAGGAGACATGTTTGCGAACCAACGGGGAGCGGGAGATCTCGCGGCGAGTTTCCCGCTCGTGTGGAAAGAATGGACGAAACGGATGTTTGATGTCACTCCGACGGTCAGGATCGCGGTTGCGGGATGTTTGAGAAAGATTTGGGTGCGACATGCAGAGTTGGGATCGGATATCGAAGGTGAGTCGTTTCGGCTAGTCGTTCGAAAGTCTTCCAGAACGGCGAGCTGATATCTGTCACATACAGCTGTTCTCAACAAACTCTTAGGGGATACGGACGAGAAGGTCAGGATCGCGGCTTGTCAGGTTTTCGAAGCGATGGATTACGAGACGGCTTGTCATCACGTTTCGAGTGAAATGCTGAAAGCGCTCGGAGATAAGACAGTCGATCGCAAGGTACGTCTCCCTTCGAGCGCTCCGTCTCTCTACAGCGAGCTAATCAAAGTTGAACACCAAAAACGAAAACAGGAAAAAGTGCGACAAATCGCTTACCGCTCTCTAGGGAGACTGTTCAATCTTGCCTATACCGAATTGTGAGTTCCTTTCTCTCTGCAGCGCTTCTCTCGCCCGCGCGAGAGCGGCTATTGATCCGCTGTTTCGAACGGAACTCGCAGAGAAGCTCGGGAAGAACAAGCTTGTCAGCAGTTCGGCTGGATCCCCGGCGCACTTCTCGATGGTATCACGTTCACAGACGGGAGTGGCTCAACGTCAGTATCGTCTCCAGCGATGTCGATCCGAACGCGCAGAGTTCTTACTGACACTCTTTTCTCCTCATAGCGCTACTCAAGTCGCTCTCGTCGATCAAACCTTCTCCGAATTCATTCTCCCTCTCCCATCTTCCGAATCCACTCTCTCCGAAGATATCCCGGCGTGGGTCGACAGGTTCCTCCAAGTCGAACGATTGCTCGAAGGTCCTCCGTCATTGCGAAAAGCTTTGATGCATTTGACGAGGCTGCAGGAAGGCAGGTCTGGAGCGGTGTGGAACGCTTACATCGAGGTTTGCGAAGTTAACAACGTGAGGATTGAACAAGATCGACAAAATGCGAGACATACTAACTGACCTCTTTTGTTGTCTGTGTCTCTCATTCACAGGGAGGTATCATCGACGACAAGGAAAAGGAAGCTGGAATCAAGGAGTTCCTCAACAAAACGATCAAAACGATCGCAAGTGAGTCCTGTCGTCTGAACGTCTTCTCAGGGTTTGAACCGTTGTTGTTAACTCATTGTTATCGCTTCTCTCCTCGTTCCATCAACCCCAGGCAAGATGCCGGACCCGATCAAAGCTCAAGCGGATCTCAAAACGTTCGCGAAACAGAACCAAGCGCAGCTCTATCGAGAGCTCAAAGTTCTGCTCGACCCTCAGACGGATCTGAAAACTTACATCAAGAACCACGTACGCTTTGTCTCTCGCATCCTGTCGCAGCGGGATCGATACTGACGCAGTTGCTGCTCGAAATCTACAGAAAGACTTGATGCGACGACTCGAAAAGATGAGCGACTCTGTCGCTTCTACATTCTCCTCCTTCATTCGACTCTCCTGCTACACGACCATCAACCGCTCTTCGATCCCTCAGCTTCTCAAACGACTCGTCCCTACCGCCGCTTCGACCGAAACTGAAGACTTGTCGGCTTCGGCTCGTCGCACTCTCGAATTCGTCTCGAAGACAAGACCGATCCTCTACAAGTCACACGTTGCCGAGCTCACAAAGATCGTCATGGCGACTGAGAAGGATGCAAACCCCGATAGTTCGGAATCAGCGATTGGGACGGCTCTTCACGCTCTCGCGAAACTGAAAGTCGTCGATGGATCGTTCGCTGTCGATTCGTAAGTGGGCCACTGGACTTGCCTTTCGAAGCTAGCGATCGTTGAACCCGTGGTGCTGTTACAGGAAACTGTCGAAAAGAGCTGTCAGTTTGGCGAAAGAAGCGAAAACCGTCGATCATGCCAAATACGCTGCTACTCTCATCGCATTGGATCGAACGAGGACCGGAACCGCAGACGATCTTGTCGAGGTGAGTCTCCCTCGTGTCAGGATTCCATTCTTCCCAGCTTCTGACGCTCAATTGTTCTTTACACAGTTTCTCGCGGACGCCCTTCCCGAGGATTTGCCGGAGGATCTCGTGCCTCACTTGGCTTCGCTGGCTCGAATCTCAATGTATGGACAAGACAGTTTCGAAACAAAGAGTGAGCAGATTTCGTCGGAATGCGTGAAGGTTCTGAGAAGAGACACTCGAGCGGCCGAGGTAAGCCCGGACTTTCGTAGCGTCGTTCATTCACCGCACAGGCTGAGGGACTCTCTTCCGATCCGCACAGATGTCGAAGGAGGAAGGCGCGACCTGGATAGAAGATTCCGACCTTCATCCTTTGACTTCCGCTCGACTACTCGCCCTCAAAGTCTTGACGAATCGATGCATCCCCTTCGCAAACACCGAATCATCGCCCACGGTCGCCGAACCCGTCATGAAGATGTTGTGGCATTACGTCGAGAGCGGTCGCCGAGTGGACGAGGAAGAAACGGTCGTTTCGTCTCGAATTCGTCTCGCTGCGACTCTAGGCGTTCTCAAACTCTTGACGACGAAAGATCCAGTCTTTGTCAAAAGCACTTTCGAGCATTTCGCTCTCTTGTCGAGAACCGCTCAGGTTCGTTTTGCTCGATGATCCTCTTTTCTGCGATCGACGAGCGAGACCTGGACACTGACGCGCTCTGACCTCACTCTCGCCACATAGGATACATGCTTCGAAGTTCGAGATGGCTACCTCCAAAAGCTGCTTCAATACCTACGCGCCGGTCGACTCCACAAAGCCGCTTTCCCTCACTTCCACATGTCTCTCTTCCTGATCGCTCACGAACCCGAAGAGGACCTCCGATTGCAAGTCGTTCACTTCATCAAGACGTATAGTCGTCGCCCTGATCGTGAGTCTTTCCTCGACTGTCCCGCGTTCGAACAGGAGTGAGACTGAAAGCTAATTTCTCTGTACCGTTGTCAAGGTCAAGCGACTTGGGAACTACCATTCGTTCGATTGTTGTCGCTTCTCGCTCATCATCCCGATTTCGAAGGAGAACACTCGATCGAAGAATACCGTTTGATGGCCAAGTGAGTTCTGCGAAATGACTGAATGTTCTCTCCGAACTCGCCTGCTGATTCCTCATTGACGTGGACCAGATACTTCGATCTCTACCTCGATTGTATCGCCACGAACGAGAACATCTCACTCCTGTACCATCTCGCTCAACTCGTCAAAGGAGCTCGAGACAAAGAATCCTCCGAATTCGACAACGTGCGTGTCTTCCCTCCTCTCATGCTGAGCATTCTCGCTCTCAATGCTAACGCTCTCTTGTCTGCATCAACAGAACCTCTACACACTGTCTGAACTCGCTCAACACCTGATCAAAGCTTTCGCCGAACGACACAACTGGCCTCTCACGACTCTACCCAAGAGTCACCTCGCGATCAAGTTACCGGGAGATACGTTCAAGAGCATCGCGGATTCCGCAAAGGCGAGAGAGATCGGTCAGACTGTTTACCTTTCGGAGGAAATCTTGAAAGAACTCGATGTGAAGGAGAAGAAGGTACGTCGAACATTTCGCTGCTGCTCAAGCCTGTGACTTGATTCCTGACGCATCATTTGTTGCTGATGTGACAGGTTGGAGCACCACGCAAACGAAAAGCAGTTACGAGTGAGAAACAAAGGTTCGTTTTCTCTCTTTCCCGTTCTCCCGTTCCATTCGCGAACTGACGATGATCCACCGTGGTACAGTCCGAAGAAGAAACGAGTTTCAAAGGCCGGAGTGAAGAAATCGACTGCGAAGAAACGCAAATCTGGACAAGAATGGGATTCGAGTCAATCTGAAGGAGAAGAGGAACCTTCCGAAGAGGAGGAGGAGGGAGCGAGCGACGCAGGCGAGAAATCGGAGACCAGCGCGAAAGGAAAAGTCGTCACGAAGAAGAAATCGGTCAAGAAGGTCGCAGCGAAGGAACCGACGAGGAAAGGATTGAGAGGAAGAGCAGGCAGGAAAAGTATGAAAGAAGTGGACGAGGAGGATGAGGAAGAGGAGGAAGATGAAGGAGCGTCATCATCTCGGGAAGATGCGATGAGTGTCGACGAGGAGGTCGAAACGCCAAAGAAGCAAACGAAAGCGAAAAAGGTCGTCTCGAAATCCACCAAATCGAAAACTCCTCCGTCAAAGTCGAAGAAGAAGACGAAGGAGCCTGATACCCGACGAGCTGTTCGAGGATTGACTCAACCTCGTGCGATCAAGAAGAAGGCTGATTTGGAACAAGTGAGCGACGTCGAAGATTCTGATACGCAGGGCGAAGCAGAGGAAGGAGAAGAAAGTACTTGATCCAAAAGCTCTAGCTCGGTTTTGCTTTATTTACTCGCTGTTTACTGTTTTTGTAGTCTAATATCGTTCCTTCTGTGCTGTCTGCCGGTTTAGACTTCGTTGGAAAAGTGAAAAAGAGTCTTTCGTTACAATCTCGTTTCAACTAGAATCCGAGCGAAACCTTCTAAATCAACGAGACCAGTTCCTTCCGCAGCAAACTCGAGCATCTCTGTGAGCTGTCAGATTAAAGAGCGTCAGAGATGCAGGCTCGAACGAAGGAGGAAAAGACCCGAGATTTACATCATCCTCTGTGAATTTCTCCTTCAGGACTCGACACGCTCGTTGCAACTCTGCCAATCCGATCTTGCGAGCATCCTGTGGTAACGAGAGTTGTGGACTGCTTTCGAAGAAGAGGTCAAACGTGTCCGAGGCGGCGGCGATCTTGTCCTTCGAGATTTTCGAATGAGGATCGTATTTGAGTTTCTTGCTCTTGCCCTTCGTTGACGTGTTGCCTTTCCGAGCTTTCGCCTTGCCTGATTTCGTATTGTCGAGATCTCCATCGTCTTCCGATGAAGGATCGGCTGATTCCTCCGACTCGCTCGAGAATTCGGCAAAATCAGTTTCCTTCAGCTCCTGATCTGCTGCTTCCTCCTCCTCCTCCTCTGAATCTTGTATCAGATTCGCTCTAGTCGAACGTCTTGTGTTTCTAGTGGAACGTCGTCGACTCGGCGGCGAACGGGCCCCCTCTTCCTCTCCTTCTCCATTTTCTCCGTCCTCATTGTTGTACTCGTCTCCACCCTCCGATCCTCCTTCCTCCTCCTGTTCATCGAGTAAGACTTCGAGAGCTTCAATGAACCTTTCCCTCCTAACGCTTTTCCCTCCTTCCGCATTTTCATCGTCACTCGCAACCTCCTCAAACATCTCCAACACTTCTCTCTCGGACCCACGAGGTACTCCCAAGTCGCGCAACGCACGAGATACGCGAGAGAGAGGGATACGAGTTGGTCGAGGTGGAGTTGGGAGAGTAAGTGAGTCGATTCCGCCAAAATCGACGTCAGGAAGTTGAGGGAGGAAACCTCCAGAGACGGTAGGATCGAAGGGTTGAGGATCGTAGCCGTCAGTCAATGTTGTAGAGGGGAAGAATCCTCCTCCTCCTGAACCCGATGGGAGAGCATTTGGAGCGCCGGCAGAGAAATTCGCGAAAGGTTGTTCCTCAGGAAAGAATCCTCCTCCTCCTCCTCCTGTGTGCGTCGCGCTGTCTGTAACGTCTGTCTCCATCGGCATAAATCCTCCCCCGAATGCGGCTGTCGTCGTTCCTCCTTGACCGTCGTCTGGGAAAGGTTGATTCATCGAAGAATCGTCTTGCATGAACCCTCCTGCTCCTCCTCCTGACTGCTCCGATGCGTCTATCGGATCGAGTAAGAATCCTCCTCCAACGCTACTGGTCCCGACTTGGGGCTCGATGCTCGTAATCGCTTGCATTTCGACCTCTTCCTCGTCTTCTTCATCGTCGTCCGGAATGATCATTCTCGCTTTCCCTTTCCTTCTCCTCCTACGTTCCTCAGGTGATAGTACTTCAGTCTGTTCTTGTCCTCCTTCGTATCCCGTAGCTTTGTCGAATGCGGCATCGATTCTCTTGATCAGATTCGCACGAGCCTGTGAGGGACGGAGGATTAGCTAGTATGGTTCAAGGAGGTAGAGAGAGATGTTCACTCACCATTCTAGTCGAGTTCAAGCGATTCCGAGTGCACGTGGGGAAGAGTAATCGAGTTTTAGATCAAGAGATCTCGGAGAAGACTGCGGGCGTTGAACGAGATTGTTGGAGATTGTTAAGTCGACTCGCAGTCGGGGGAGCGGCACAGGTAGAGCTAAGTATAACCTTTGCTGGCCGAATTTAGCGAGATTGAATCGAGAGAGCGTCATGATTCAACTTTTCGCTCTTTTACTCCCTCTCTCTTTCGCTCCCATCACAACCATGTCTCTCAGTCGACACGTAAACCCAGACCGTATCATCGAAGAGTCCCGCGAACATGCCAAAAAGCATGGAACGAAATCTGTTCACGATTTGATGCAACGTGCCGAACCCTCGAGGAGCAACCGACAACAACGAGATGATGGAACTGAACCTATCGTGAGTCACCTGTACCCTCTTCCCTCTTGAGCTCTTTGCTTTCCGCGTTTGCGCCTCGTTTCCTGACTGACGTTGCGAATTTCTTCCTCTCTCCCTCTCCGGTTTCGTCGGATTCCCCCATTCCTCTGTCGTTTTCAGCCCAAATACAGTTTCCCTTCGAAAGGAGTTCCAGGGCAAGAAGCATACGAAACCGTCACGACTGAATTATCGCTCGATGGAAACCCAACTCTCAACCTCGCATCTTTCGTCCACACTCATATGGACGATTACGGAACGAAGATCATGGTGGACAACATGTCCAAGAACTTGATCGATTCCGATGAGGTACGTCCTATCATCTCTCCTTGTACCCACTCACGAAGAATCGAGCTCAAACACTCACAAAAACGTTCGCTCGTTCCTTGCGCTCTCAGTACCCAGCAACGACTCTCCTCCACTCTCGCTGCGTTTCGATGCTCGCACAACTCTGGCACGCCGATTCGGTCAAGGAAGATGCGACAGGAACCGCGACGACTGGAAGTTAGTGTCTTCATCTCTCTCGGTGTCGTTTCGTGCTCGCTGTGCCGTCGCTGACTCGTTCCAACCCGAACAGGCTCCGAGGCGATCGCTCTCGGTGGACTCGCGATGAAGAAACGTTGGCAAGCGAAGCGTAAAGCCGCTGGGAAATCGATTCACGAACCTGGGCCGAATATTGTGATGGGTAGGACTCTCTACCAGACGATTCGTCGCTCATTCCTTACTGATAATTGTGGTTTCTTACTTAAGGTGCGAACGCTCAAGTCGCGCTCGAGAAATTCGCGAGGTACTTCGATGTCGAAGCTCGAATGGTTCCTGTCGATGCTTCTACGAACTACTGTATGGATCCTAAGAGAGCGATCGAAATGGTTGATGAGAACACTATCGGAGTTTTCGTTATCCTCGGTAAGTTCCCAGCTTCCAAATATTCCTCGCAGTACGATAAGCATGGTTATACTCAGCGTGCTGCTTTTCGACGTTTGAATAGGCTCTACCTACACTGGACACTACGAAAACGTTCAAGAAATGGCAGATCTCCTCGACGAACTCGAGAAAACTCGCGGAATTGACGTACCGATCCATGTTGACGGAGCTTCGGGTGCACTCTTCGCTCCGTTCGCTACGCCTTCGATGAAGTGGGATTTCCGTATCAAGCGAGTCGTTTCGATCAACACTTCTGGACACAAATGGTTAGTTCGGAGCTCTTTCTTTCTCAGTGATCTACGGGAAGCTTACGATATTATCTGTCGATCCAGGGGAAAGGCGTACGTCGGAGTCGGATGGGTCGTTTTCCGCGACAAGGAACATTGTCAGTTTCAAGTTCTGTTTTGTCTCTCTTCAGTTCCGTTCTGACTTCTGACGCGAGTCTTTTCCGTGCACAGTACCGAAAGAACTCGTATTCGAACTTCACTACCTCGGTAGCGTTGAATACAGTTACAGTATCAACTTCTCTCGTCGTACGTTGCCAACGTTGTCGTCTCGAGCTCAAAACGACGAAAACCTAACGATTCCACCTTCTTTCTGATAGCTGCCGCTCCTATCCTCGCCCAATACTACAACTTCCTCCACCTCGGTTTCGATGGCTACCGCCGTATCTCACTCCACGACGCGAAAAACGCTCGACTCTTTGCCCGCGCGCTCGAAAACAGTCATTACTACTCCGTCGTTTCCGACATCCACAAAGCTCGCGAACAAAGTCTCACGGAGAAAGCGAAACATTCGATCGGACTCGTCGACGATATCGAACATTACGTCCCTGCGTTACCCGTCGTCGCGTTCAAATTCTCTGAATCGTTCAAGAAGGAATTCCCGAGGATCAAACAGAGTGCGATTCAACATGGCTTGAGACAGAACAATTGGATCGTACCGAATTATGAATTGCCCCCGAACGCTCAGGATGAAGAAGTACTTCGTGTTGTAATGAGGGAAAAGTTTAACGAAGATATGGGTACGTCTTCTCTCTCTCCCTCTCTTCTCTTCTCTTCGAGTCGCTACTCAGGAACTGACTCCTCCGTTGTTGCCGTGTAGTTGAGCGTCTCGTCGTCGATCTCATGCAAGTAACCGAATCTTTGATGGAAGAACACAAGAATGACGTCAAGAACCCAGGATCTCACCTCGCGAAACCTCACAACAGTGCCGAGAAACGTGCGGCAAGTCATGGAGAAGGTACTCGTCCTACTGGACACGATTCCGTTTGCTAGACTCGTTGTTCCCGTTGCTGGTCGAATCAAAAAGCGTGCTCTGTAGTTCGGTTTTTTTGTGACTGTTTTTGATACTTCACTTCCCTACCTTACACCTGGAGTAAACTGTGTGAATACAATTCCTGACATCTGTGTTCGCGCTCGCCGGAGTACACGAGAAAGCTGGCCGAGATCATCGCAAGCAAAACGGCTGTGTCAAAATTTGACCTCGAGCAACCGACGATTCTCTCTGCCCGCTGCTAGTTTTACGAGTTTGACGTACTTGGGTCGGACTGGACGGCACGATAGACTGATGAAAGTGGATAACAATGGACAGAGTCAAAAGCGAGAATCGGGCAAAGAGGAAAACAACGTTGAAAACAGAAAAGACAGAAAAAGGGGATGACGAGATGAGGACAACGAGCGAGAGAGAGAGAGAGAGAGAACAGCTGAACCGACGTCCGGGTTACGAGTAGAACTAGAGAGACGATTACGATCAGCGGGATGCAGGGATGCAGGGAGATTGAGCGAGAACGGGGAAAAGACTTTATTTACCCTTCTGTTCTCGTTCTTTCCGAACAATGATTCACGGATTTCGGGTAACATGCGTTCTTCCAAGAGTCGTAGTCGTTCGTCGAGAGTGTTGTTGACAACGATTCGGGTACCGTAACCCTTGAGCAAGACACCACCGTTCCTAGCAACGTGGAACGCAAAAACTCGCTCAGTTTCCGGGTCTGTGACATGTTCAACTGAAGGAGGGTTGCGACTCACGATTTGTCACCTAGTTCTTCATTGACTTCGATCTTGACCTTGAACCCAATCTTGTCTTCGAATTCGCTCGCTGCTTCATCGGCGGCTTTCTTCAAGAGAGATTGATCTTTCGGGCGACCAGAGACCTGAATGTCCTTCTCCATCATCGTGTAGAGTGCCTAAACGTCACTCGAAGTATGAGCACAAGCTGTAATCGCCGATCGGGGAGAAAGGAAACTTTACTTGGAGGATCAAATCTTTGAGAAGAGCTTGGTACTTCTTCTCATCCTTTGTCACTTCGCCAATCCTCGATTTCGCCTCATCGAATACCTGTTCGAGGAGTTCCTCTCGTTTCTCGAGGAGTTGTAACCGAGCTTTGTTGTTCTGATTCGATACCGCACTGCAAAAAGTCACGTCCGAAGAAATTAGCTAGGCTGCCCTCATGATCGAGAGGAGAAGCCTCGAGCGAGAGGGGAGGTGACTCACATTTTCCTCTCAATCTCTGCTTGCTTCTTCTTCCTCTCTAAATTCGCATCAATGTTACTACTCTCTTGACGAACGATTTTCCCCTTTTCGATCGCGAATTCTTCGTCCGCTTTCACTTTGATCTCGCGTGCCTTCTCCAACGCTTCTTGTTTGATGAACGCCGTCTACATGTACCATTCAAGGGAAAGTGTTGACGGGGTGAGTAAGGGATGCAAGAGGAGAGGAAGAGGAGGAGGACGTTGTGGGCTGACCATTTTACGCATTTCGCTAACTACTTCATCGTCGGTGAGTCCAGGCATCTGTATATCGACGGTCAACGTGCTAAAGGTCAGTATCGAACGTTTCTTAAGGGAGGAGAGAGGGGTCGTTTGTGGGGGGGCTCGTGTCGAGCTCTCCCATCCATCTGTCTGATCCTGCTATCAATTCCAGCCAGCTCACAAAGCTGTGAGATCTTATGTAATTCTCAGAGTCGGCAGATAAGAGCGCTAGATGGTGGAGATGAACTGAAATGACGATGGAGAGGGAGGAGATGAAACGCTTCCTCTTGCCGACGACGACTTGACCTGGATCGCGTAGAGCTGCTGCTGGGTGTCGTTCGTCAGTCTGACTTACGTTGAATGATGTAGGGCGGTGGAATGAGATGAAGCGTTTCGGTCGTCGACGACCACAACTCTCTCTCGCTATAATTTCGAACGGTCGATAGCTCGTGACTTTGAGTATACTGTACCTTAATGTAACACAGTGCAAGTCAAGCATGTTAATCTCCTTTTTGCCCCCAAAATCATCTTAAATTTCCGCCAATTTTTTCGCATTACCAGCGCATTACCGCTGGCAGGTTTTCTTGCTCGCTTGTGCTGTATGTGCTTATGTACTGTATTATACTGGCAATCGTCGCGCAAAAAGACTTCCAGTGACTCCCAAAATGGAAATCTGATCGGGGAACCACAACGCGAAACGTTCCACTCTATCGTGCTCCTCCTTCGCCTCTTGACGACTACGCCGAGCTCTACCACCGACTTGTACGCTCGCCTAGCTTCGCTCCCCATCGCTGAAGAGGTTCAGCTCATCGCGACTCTGCGCGATATCTATTCTCGTCCGAATCTCTTTGATCAACTTCAGGTCGGACTCGAGACGGGATGAAGTTTGGCAAGACCTATTTGGAATCACTCGAGCATGTACCTGAAGAATGGAGGGAGCAAGCGATCGAGTACCGAAAGGTGAGCTCCATCATCATCCCCATCTCCTCCTCTCTCTCCTCTCTCTCCTCTCCTCTCCTTCCGAGCTGACTCGATCGAGATGGGATGATCCTACAGTTGAAGAAAGTGATCAATCGAGTCGCATCAGAATTGGAAGACCTCGGGTTAACTTCAGAGGTGTTGAAAGAATTGTTACAAGATTCAGCGAAAAAACGAAATTCACCTACCACGACCTCATCTGATCTTCCTTCGACTTCTTCCGCAACGACTGGACAACATACACAGTCACAGGAGACTATGAGATCGCCCCCGCCGCTGTTGAGGAGAAGGGAATCTGATTCGACTATAAGGAGGAATGGATCGAAGTTCGAGAATGGAGTTGGAACGAGTCATCAAGATGGAGAGGAGGACGAGAAAGATGGAGCGACGAAATCGAGGATAGAAGAGGTCAATGAGGAAGAAGAACAGAACGTTTTGGGAGAAGGGGTCGTGACGGTTCAACAAGATTCAGAAACGGATGAAGGAGTTTCAGGCGGATGGAAAGCGAAGGGAAAAGGGAAAGGGAAAGGCAAGGATGTGAGAAAGAGAAGAGTGAGAGCTACTTATGAACTAGCTGGTGAGTTCTCGGTTGCGTGAATCTTCATTCCGAAATACAACACTGACGATTCAACTTGTGAGATCGCAGGCACCTCGGAAGCCCCCGAACCTCGAATCCATCTCGTCTTCTCCTCAGCGTCTTCCTCCTCCTATTCTTCCGCATCCGACGTCGAAGGAGATGCCGGCTTACGAACTCCCTCCTCTTCGACTTCCGACCTCGAAGAGCCTTCTTCCCCTTCTCGATTCCTCTTTGCACGACATGTCGGTCCGCCTCCACCTTCTCGAAGACGCAGACGGAGCGCTCAAGGTCAAGGGAACGAATCGGCTCAAGATAGACCGAATCGAGCTCAATCCGATGAGCCTGAAGGTTCGCGAATCGTCGAATTACCGGACTCATCATCCGAAGCGGACAAGACGAAGACTCCAGAAGGTGGAAGTGGAGACGTTACGGAGGAAACGAACTCTACTCCGGGAGAAATGGAGGAGGTTGAATTTGAAGGAGCTGGGCCGAGAGCGAATGGGTTATTGAGAAGAATGTATGGAGTTGGAAGAGTTAGCGACGAAGAAGGGATCTATGAGCTTGGGGAGGAGAGTGAAGGCGAGAAAGTGGTCGTCGTTGCGAGTGATCTGACGAGGAAAGAGGAGCAAATTGCGGAAAGGGAGGGTGAAAGGAAACCAAGGACGAGAAGTCGGAGCGATGCGACATTGAGGAGTCAGGAAGTGACAGATCGGGACGGAGCGGAGAGCGTCAAGGAGAAGAAGAGAAGGGAGAAGAAAGAGGAGGAAGCGGAAGACGCAGCTCAAGCTGATGATGAAAGTGTCCTTAAGCGAGCAAAGTGAGTTACTCTTCTGCATCGAGTATATCGAACCGCTCGCTGATTCGTACTATTTCTGTTTGTCTAGACGCCGAAGAAGGCCTCGACAACATCGAAAAGAAGTCTACATCCCTCTCAACAGCGATTCCGAATTCCTTACCCTACTCGCCTCTGCACTCAACTCCCTCGCGACGCTCCAACTCGCCCAGAAACGTCAATTCAGCGAAGCCGTCTCCCTCCTCGCTCGAGAAGTCTCGAAAGTTTCTTCTCCAGATCGACCGAAATCGGATCTCTACATCTGGAGGGAGATCTTCTCCTTGTGGGTCGAAGCGGCGATCTTCGAATCTGATCGAGAGCGAGATCGAGGAGAGAGGAGCGTCGAAGAAGTCGAGAAGAAGTTGGATTGGTTCGTCGAACAAGTCGCGAAGAGGAAATTGGCAAAGAGGATGAGGAACAAGGAGAGTAGGGTCGCACTCGAAAAGTTCGTTGCGCTCAACGTCGAGTTGTTGGATCTGAAGAAGTTTCAAGTCGCGAACGAAGAGGCAGCAAGGAAAATCGTTCGTTCACGTTCTCCTCTCTACGAACAAAATTCCCACTGATCGTCAGAAACCATCGACCGAACGAACAGCTCAAGAAACACGATAAACGAACCGCTTTGACGGCTTCACTCGGTTTCCCGAAATTCATCGCCGCCGCAACGAATCTCTCTTCAGAACTCGTCGTTTCTTCAAACGGTACTCCCGAAAGACGAGTCCTGGCCCTCCCCGGTTTCCCTTCGTTACCTCACATCCTCTTGTCGACTTTCACTTCGACTCTCCTACCGATCATTCCGCAATTGGAGGATTACGAATGTAGTATTTGTGGAGATGTCGCGTTTAAACCGATTCGTTTGGGGTGTGGTCACAAGTTCTGCGGTAAGCACAAGCACCAAGCAACTCAGACCCTTCCCCCGATCTCTTCCTCCTCCGGCTGATGGACTGACTCCTCGACGACGAAACAGTTCGTTGCCTAGTCAAGATGCAAAAACGGGGACAAGACAACTGTCCACAATGTCGTTCCTCCGTCGTTCTCCGTGCCAACGCCTGTCAGTTCTCCTCTATCCCCCTCTCTCACTTCCAGCGTCTCAAGGTCTCAATCTGACTCTCTGCGTTCGAAATGCAGCGAACCTCGATCGAGAATTACAACAATTCCTCGTGAAATGGTTCCCTCACGAAGTGAAACAGAAGGAACGGAGTAATTCGAAAGAAGCCGCGAAGGAGGAGTTGGAGGAGATGGGGATTCCGGATCGGAAATGTTTGATCATGTAGATGTCGAGGGGGGTCGTTCCTCGATGGTGTTAGGTAGACAGGGAGAATGAAAGGGTGTTTAGATTACTTTAGCGTTTTTGCCGTCAACTTGTCATATTTCTTACTCACTCTCGTCGACGACGCCCTTCGATAGCGATGCGGAGAGAGTCAAGTCATAGCGAAGTGTGCTTCGAATGCAGAAGAGAAAGTAACGAAATTTTCATCGATCAAACAGCTACGTCAGACGATTCGCCTGGCTTTCAAACGTTAACTAAGAACCCCATCGACCCGGCCTGAGCCGCCGCAATCACGAACAAGAACTGAATCCTCCTCGCTCTCTGACCGTGCGAAGGGGTCGTCGAGTGCATGTTTGAGGAAGAAGCGGAATGATCGAGTGGTGATGCCGAAGGGTCGGGGAGGATTAGATGTCGAAGTGAACGGAGCTGTCACGAGGGAAGACGCGGGAGGAATTAGTCAGTGCGCAGTGGGGGAAGAAGGGAAAGGAAGGAGATAGAGAGACTGATTTACTTGGAAGAAGAAATTGGCGAGAACTACGTAAGTGAATACAGCCCAATACGACCAGCCTGTCACTCCAAGTAGACCCGCCAGCAGCGTGACGATAACTCTACGAAAATGAAGAGTAGGAGTGGGATTAGTCGTAAGCTCAAAGGGAAAAAGAAGTGGAATAGAAAAGCTAACCCAACGAATTTGTAACCTTCATACGCGAGTAAATCCACCATTGTCCCTTCCTCTCCGATCCCGAGCAAGTAACAACCCAGCTTGATACATACGAATTCGAGGAGGAGTAATCCGAACGCTTTCGAAGCGGTTTGACCGAGCATTGAAGGGTCGAAAGTTCCAGCTTTTCCAGCTGTGACGGCAGAGATCAAAACGTAGGTGACCAACGCCATGACTACCATCGAGTACGAGTGTCAATACCTTGAGACAGTCGTGAGAAGGGGTGAGAACTGACCTGGAATATACAAATCTGGACAATTAACATCTTCCCTCGGAGGTTTCCAACCCTCTGCAACTCCGGTCGTTTCACTCCTGACGACTCCTCTACTCCAAGGTCTATGTCTCCAAGGCCACAACAACAACCTCAACTTGTTGACGACGTAACGATTCGAAACGTTGAAACTATGTTTCAAGTGCGCGAGCGGGAGCAAACGAGTGAAATTCTTGTCGAGGTAAGCTTGTCCGGCGGATAAAGCGTGACTACCAAATTGCATCCCCATTTGTGCCGTCGCGTCGTTCATCATCGAACCCATTCCCATTGATTGACCAAAGTTTGCGAATCCATTCGAAGCACCTTGTTGCTGTTGCTGTTGCTGCATCGTTCGAGGACCTCCTCCTCCTCCTCCTCCTGATGATTTCGGCATCGTTTGCGGAACGTTGTTGTAAGCTGATTGATCCGGAGTCATCCATTGAACGTTCTCATTCGATCCTCCGCCATAAGAGTGTTGATTCTGATTCTGAGGGATATAGGCGTCCGGAGTCGTACCTCCTCTCTGCTGATTGTACCCATACTGCGGTTGTTGTTGATTCGGATGCAACTGCTGGGTAGCAGATCCAGAAGGATGGTAGTTGACGGGAGGAGAAGCGAATCGTTGATATTCCGACGACGAGTTCCAACTTTCGGGAGGAGGAGGAGATGCAGAAGGGATTTGTCGCACGGGGTGTTGAGGACGGGGATGTTGTAGAGGTGGTGGGGAACGAGCAGAGTGACCGTACATCGTAAAAGGGAGATGGAGAGAGAGAGAGTAAGTGATGAAAGTCGATGACGGGGAACCCTTCAAATTCTAACAGATCGTGAGTCCCGGGTTGTGTGCGGCTTGAGTCTAGTGCGCTACTTCGATATCGTATAGGCTGATTGAGTGGATGGCGATACGAGATGAGAGCGGTTCAAGGTTAAGTTTCGTTTCGCTCGTCAGTCTTCCTCCCTATCCTCTCTTCGCCGCGTGTCATTGCTGGCAGCACAGGTCAAGCAAGCACAGACTCACGCCAACCATCAAGCGATCCCCGTTTCAAACCTTCGACGCGTCCCTTCCTCCCGAACTTCTCGTTCAACTCGTTGTCCTCAAGTCGCGACTCCCTCGCTCGAGCTCTCAACAACGCCATCAATGAGCTCCTTTCAACGCTCTAGCAGCGTCCTCTCGACTCAAGGTAGACCCTCGAAACGCGTCGCCTCTTCTTCGACTTCATCCTCTGCTTCTCCCGCCTCGATCGCTCGCAAGATCTTTCTCGTCAAATACGGACTCCACCTCGCACCAGGATGTATCGATTGGCTCGAGAGGTTCGTGAAACATTTCGGGATCGAGGACGAACAGGAGATTAGTGATAGTTTTGAACATTTAGTGAGGGGAGTCGTTGGATCAGGTTCGGGGTTAGGTCAGCTCCTCACTTTCGTTCGTCTAGCCTGACACGACGAGGTTCTGACTATGAGATCGTGTGAGTTGAAAAAACAGACGGACCGAGTAAGATCACGGAAGAGTTGTTGGAGGAAACTTATGAGAAATTATTGGTTTCAGCGGATCAACCAGATGATGGAACCGGGGATGATCTCGACCCTTCAAACTATCTCAAACTCATCAACGCTTTCGATATGCCCTTGTGGAGATGGGACGATAATCGAGGGGGATTCGAAAAGTAACACAGACCTCATTTCTTTCTCCCCTAATTCGCTCCTTTTCTGATCAAGCTTGCGCTATTGCCTCGGAACAATAGATCGAAAACGAAGCCGACTCTTGCACCAGGAGCACTGTCGAAAGCGCAGTATCTGAGGGACCGATTCAATATCATCAAGCAAGTCATTTTGCGAAACGAACATTTCTCAGCTCCGACCGTTGTCGGTCCCGAGAGACACGACTACATGAAGGTCAGTTCTGACGTTCCCACATCCGTTTGAATGTGAGGATAATGCAATGCTGACTATGAGTGTAACAGCTCACGACGATCAAAAACTTGTTGGGAAGACAAGGTGGTCATTTCCTCATTTTCGGTCTCTTGACTCGAATGGAAGACGGGGAGTTTTACCTTGAAGATCTCGATGATAAAGTTAAACTTGACTTGTCGGAAGCTGTACGTCTCGTCCCTTCAATAATTGCCTCATCGTCAGCAGCATTCGAGCAAAATTGACCCGTTTTCGATGTCCGTTCAGACTCCTGAATCGGGATTGTTCACGGAAGGGTCGTTCGTATTGATCGATGGAGACTATACTCATGATTCGGTGTTCAAAGTGGCGGAGATGGGTCACCCTCCGAGTGAGAGACGGAATCAAGCGATGTACGTGAAGAGAACTCTCCTTTTCCTCCTGCTTTTCAGGCCTGACGATGGTTCCAAAACTCTCTCGTTGCAGGAAGATCCACGGACATCATGACTTGCTCGGAGTCGGAGCTTTATCAGCTGCAGAAGAAGTGAGCTAATTCTCTCTCGTAAAATTCTCCAACCTCGAAGCTCACTCTGCTCGATTCTCGTTAGGCGGATCTGATTCAAGCTGAACAATCTCCAGCACATGCTACATCATTCATCCTTCTGTCGGATCTCCACCTCGACAACCCAAAGATCTTGACTGCGTTACGAAGCATGTTGGGAGTTTACGACGAAATGGACGAGAAAGAAATTCCTCGACTATTCATTCTGTGCGGGAATTTCAGGAGTAGACCGTGGTTGGCCGACGGGGAGAACATCCGAGAGTACACAGGTAACGCTCATCTCGCTTTCCCTTTCCTTGCCGGTTCAATTGACGAATCGATCTTTCGCGGAATTCAGATCTTTTCGCCCAAGTAGCAAATCTCCTCTCCTCCTTCCCCGATCTCCTCGCTCATTCTCAATTCCTCCTCGTCCCCGGTCCCACCGACCCTTGGTCCTCCTCCGTCCTCCCTCGACCTCCGCTTCCCGAATCGCTCCTGAAACCTCTCCTCGCGAAGATCCCGAACGTCACGCTCGGGACGAACCCGTGTCGAGTGAGATGGTTCAGTCAGGAGATTGTCGTGTTTCGGGACGATTTGATGGCGAGAATGATGAGGAACGCGGTGAGGTTCAATGGGGATGAAGGAGTGAAACGAGGCGATTTGAAGAAAGCTGTGAGTCATTCCCTTCCCTGCCGACGAGATGGATCGTTCGCAAGAGCGCTGATCTCCATGCTCGCTCTCTAGCTCGTACAAACGATTCTCGATCAAGCTCATTTGGCACCGTTACCTTTGCCAGTTCGACCAGTTTTCTGGGAATTTGATCACGCATTGAGGCTGTATCCTATGCCAACAACGGTGCGTCTCGATCTCATCTACGCGCTTCTAATCTTGCTTGTTGAGCGGGCAACGAACCGACGTACGAGCTTCGTAATCTAGCTCGTTCTCGCCGATTCTTTCGATCCGTACAAATTGGTGTACGAGCAATGCTTGGTCTTCAATCCGGGTAGTTTCATGAGGAAGAAGTTTTCCTGGAGTACTTATCATCCTCATATGGCTGAAGTGAAGGAAAGAATGGAAGAAAGGTGAGCTAGTTCTCTCGCTGTGTCACAAGTTTTTGTTTCGCTAACTCTCTTCTCGACAACAGTGAGCTTCCGGACGAATACTAAGCATCTGCATAAGATTATTAAACAAGTCTATCGAGGCGTTCTGAATCTATTGTGTGCTACCATTCGGCGGTAATTCGAAATCTCCTTTCCCAGCTTTCCCCCTCATTTCAACCGTCGTCATCTCCTGTAACTCTTGTTCCAGTCCTTGCAATTCGTCTGCATCCGCTTTCTCTTCGGTCGTCAGGCGTGGTGGGAGCTCGTTTCGTTTCTTGATTCGTTCGAGGATTTGAGGTAGTTTCGAACGGATTTCGAGATGACCCTGGAGGATGTCGGAGATGTCGACGTTCGTGATGCCTTCGACATTGACCGGTCCTAGACTGTTCAGAGATTGTTCAGTCAGTACGAACCGAGCGAGAGATAGAGCAGGAGAAGTTCGTACCCAGCGATCTTATTCGAAAGAGTGAACAACCTCGCGGCAATCGCCAAAACCCAATCGTTCTTCGAATAGACGTTGATGACTTCGTGAGCGACGACACTGCGAGCACTTGCCCAGGCGAGAGCGGAGGGAGCTTCAGGGAGAGAGATCAACGTGGCAGAGAAGACGAGGTGACCAAGTTTTCGGCGGTGAAGTTCTTGCAGACATGAGAAGATGAGAGAAGCTCCGGGACCGTATCCGACCTGTGAATGTGTGCGAGCTCATCAGCATGAGAAAGGAGAGCGAGAGCGGACGGGACAAGAAAGTTGACTTGCGAGAACGGCAGGTCGTTTCCCTTGGATTTCTTTCTCGAGAATCTCCGCTAGTAACACTCCAGCTTTCTTTGCTTTGTCCTGTTGTCGGCACGATGCGGGTGAGTTCATGCGGTGTGCTGTGGAGCGAGAGTCGCAGCCCTTGAGCTCACCTTGCACCTTGTAAAGTCCGAATCTAGCGCGAGAGACGTCGTATTGAAGATTGTCAAGGGAAGGGCGACTCCCGCATACACGGCGGCGAGAGCTGTCCGTTTGATGAGCTCTGTTCCTCCCATCGTAATGAGTTTGGTCTTGATGAAACCCTCGAGAGCTTTTCCACCTTGAAGAACTCCTCCGCAACTCACCTCCCGTCAAACCGATCGCTAATCCTCCTGCGATGAACCCGGCTCCCGTCGCCGCCCACTTGAGCGCGTTTCCCTTCTTCGCCTGCTTCGCTCGATAGTCTTGCGCCGCCTCGTCCCATTCCATCGTCCCACCTTCCTTCGCTTTCTCCTCGCCGCCTTGAGCTTGAAGTTGAAAGTAGAGGAATTGAGCGATAGCTCGTTCGACGTCGAGTACCGTCTTCTCTGAGATACCGAGAATCTCTGCCGCGCAGACAACGAGGGAGCGAGAGAGTGCCGTGTAGTTGAGAGGAGGCGGAGTGTCCTTCGATGAAGTTTCCGTAGTCTGTTTCGAGCCGCCAAAGATCCCTCCAACTTTCGAGGAGATGCTTGCCTGTGATGCGTCTCCTGCCTTTGCGGCGGGCTCTCCAGCTTGTTTCCCTGTTCCGACGAGACCGAGAGAAACCAAGCATAATTCCCAGACGACGTCGAATTCTGCCTGTTGTCTCCGTTTTCGCCTTTCGGCCTCATCGAGTTCCTTCTCCTCCCGAGTCGAAGCATCCAACGCTTCCGGTAGCTTCATGTTGGAGTCGGGACTTTCAGGGAGTGTAGCCAGATCGACTTCGAAATGCTTGCAAACGAGAACGAGCCAATGAGTAGCTTGAGCGATTGTCTCTTTCATGAGGTCTTTCACTCGTTCCTGTTCGGCATCGAGTTCACGTTGCGCAGAAGCTACGTCCCGTTCTTTGTTGGTCGGCAGGGCAGCTGGAGAGACCGTTTCGAAAGTTGGAGACGACGAATCGGGAGTTCCGGGTGTCGACGAAGGAGGGGACAGATCATCGATCGTGAGGTGTTGCGTGTATCGACCGGCGAGTGCGTGTAGCGTCGACACTATGCACGTACAGACGAGCGATGAGATAAACTTTGGAGCTCGAGCGAAGGAAATGTGAAACTCGAGAGCACGTACCTTTCGCAGCGATTGCGACGAAGAGCTTGACTCCAGGATCAATCGATCCTACCTTTGACTCTAGCTGCTCATGCTCTGCCATCCTAACCTTGCTTTGATCGATGGCTTGATCGTTCAACCTAAATTGAAGAGAACTTTGAGGTTCGTCGCTCGGCTGACGTGTGTATCGAGTTGTAGTGATTTATGGACTGCTCAGACTACTATGAGGTCGTCGTAGTTGTCTCGGAGTGACTGGTCGGTTGGTAAACGAGAGAAGAAGATGAATCCGTCATCGTTCCCGAATTTTCGACTTCTTCCACCAGCTTTTTCGCAAGCCTCGCTGCATGGCTACAATCGTGTTCTACTCTATACAGAAGGCCTAGGCGACTCTCACAAAAATCGTCGAAACACGTCATGGGAAAGAACTTGCGGTCGGCCTCCGTTTTTCGGCGAACTAAGCCTCCTCTCTCTTCCTACGACTCACGCGACTCGAACTCGCACAAGTGTATACCTCAAAGTGACAGCAGACATCCCTACCGCTAAAGGTGAGATCCCGCGCAGTCCGCCCCGATCAAGACTGAGGCTTACCTAAATCTCCCCCTCCTCGTCGTTAGCTTCAGCCAACGAGAGGGATCTTCTGACTCCTTCGCAGACGACGTTCTCGCTCAATTCGCTTCGCCAGGATCAGCCGAATACAGCTAACGTATGACCGACTTTCTAAAGGAGCTGCCATTACCTACCTCCCTCCTCCCTACTCCTACGCCTCCGACCTTCGGTCTACCTCCCCTCTACGCATTCAGCTATGCGCCAGCTCTTCTCCTATTCTGCATCCTGCTCCAGCCGTCGATCCCAGCCCGAGTTTCGACTTTTGGACGAAGATTCTTGCTCCTCCCGACCCTCGTCTTCGTTACCATCGCCCCCTTCCGATGGAGGCTCTCCCCCATACCATTCTCAGTCCCTTTCAACTTTCGTTTATCGATATTCGGGCCCGATCTCATTCTGAAAGCGCTCGAATGGGGGTTAATGGAGGAAAAGGATCGTCAGACGAAGCTCGCATGGGTTGGATTCAAGGAGAAGGAGGAAGATGAGACAGAAGAGGGAAAGAAGCAGGCTCAACAGGACGAAGGGATTTCGACTGCAGTTCCGGCAAACAAGCTCAAAGTTCGACTTGAAAACCTCGAAGTAGACTCTCAATCCCGGACTCCCTCTTCGACTTCGAGCTCGGGGACGAATTCCCCTTTCTCGATTCGCAACCTCGCGCTCGGACAACTTCCCACTCCTCAGACCTCGCAACTCCCGACTCCTCACATTTCTCCTCCTCCTACCCCCATCGATCCCATCACGGCAGCGGCTCCCCCTCCTCTACACGATACTCAAGAATCCACTCTCGCGAAACTCGAAGTTCGTTCCCAAGCAGCGAAAGCGACCGCCACCAAACAACATCTTCATCCGATGCGGGTCCTCATCGACGCTTGTCACTTCCTCTCGGCAATGCGAGGTAACGGTTACGCCTTTGCTCAAAGCAACGCTCCAACGAAACACCGCTCCCACCATCGGGCTCAAGCTCGTCGCCTTCCCGTCTCGGAGTTCCTTCGAGGTCAAGCGGTCCAATTCGTACGGTCTCAAATCGTCAGTACCGCTTGTATGGCGTATCAAGTCCTTCACCGCGATGAACAAATCGCCCCTTTCCTCGTCTCCCGATTCCCTCAACTCGGATCGACCCACGCAAGATCCCTCGTCACTCATCTCGTCAACTCGACCGCCTACATCACGGTCGGAGTCTCGCTCTACTGCCAAATGCTCATCGGTTACAGCGGCGCCGCACTAGGAATCGTTCTCACCTCTCTCGCCGTCAACTCGCTCTTAGACCGATACACGACCGACGTCAAGTGGAGGTGGTCATTCGACAGTCGTGAGTACCCACCGCTCTTTGACGCACCGTTCGGAAAGATGGGAGAAGGAGGAGTTTCATCGTTCTGGGGTTTCCGCTGGCATGCGTTGTTCAAAGCTCCGTAAGCAGAATGTTCCTCATCAGTGCTTACGTCGGTGCGGTCGACTGAACCTGTATATAAGGATATAGGTTTACCGCGATCGGATTCAACCCCGTGATGCGCTTATCCCGCAAGCTCGGACTACCCAAAGCCCTTGGAAGGTTCTTAGCAGTTTACTGCGTATTCCTTCTCTCTGCTTGGATGCACGTCCAAGGTGAGCCGTCTCTCGAGTTGGGTCTCTTGTCGCAAAGGTCGTACTGACGCTGTTTTCTTCACAGCCTTCGCTGCGGCTCGCTGGAACTCGGAACCGTCTCTCGAGAACCGACTCTGGGCCGCCTCCTTGAACATCCCCATGTCTTCCCTGACCCCAGCTCCTTGGTCTGAACTATCCTTCCGAGAAAGACACGGGACGTTTATTTTTTTCCTGGCGCAACCTATCGCCATCGCTCTCGAGTCTCTCTACCTATCAACTTCGGGGTCAGGCAAGAAACGACGAATCGGAGGAGCTTACGGCCGGATATGGACGATGGCATGGGTAGCGGGATTAGGAGCATGGGCAGTCGGGAAGAGTTGGTTAGCTTTGGGACTCGCGCACGGAGTGCCCCCGATACATCGGGGAGAATGGACTTGGCCTCGTTACGTCCTTCCGACTGCGCATCTTTGTCCGGCTCCGTTATTCATGAAGACAGTCTAGAACTAGAAATACCTTAATATCTCTGAACTCGTTGATTGTTGATATGTTGTCATACTCTTAACTTGCATCGTTAATACTCATATATCCTTATCTTATCCTCACTAATCCATGTAAAAAATAGTTTCGCATTCTCTGCCAATTACTGCACGCGGTTCTCGACAGAAGAAACACACGGCTGAACTCCGCTCACTCGAAGCAATCCGAAAAAGTCGAGAACGTGGATCAAGTTGGAATTGTTGGAACGCTAAGCATCCTTCAATTTCAGGTTGATAGCTTTCGCGAGTTCCTCTGCGAACTTCACTCCCTCCTTCACTAACGGCATGATGCGTTGATACTCGAGTTCTCCCTCTCCCAGCTGTGTTAGGCCACAGATCGTACCTGTTGAGGGAATGATCGAGACGGTGAGGGATGACGGAGATGCGGCGGATTCGAGAGCGGTTGAATCGAGATGAGGAATTTGATTGATCTGCTCGAGCGACACGAGTGATCAACAGCGACTCTTCTATCATGAGCAGTGTGATCAGACTTACGAGATCAAACGTGATAGCTATCGGTAGATCCTGCCAACCATGTAACCGTTCTCCCTGTTCTCCTCCATCGACCAATTCGAAATCGACTGCCTTCTTTCCCGCTTTCCCACCTTTCACCAATCCCGAGAACCCTTCATCCTGAGTCACATGAGTTCCACCTTCCGTTTGCGCATTCGTCTCGTTATCCTCGTCATCGCCATCGAATCCTATTGATCGAGTTTGAGGGAGTCGAACATTCGCGAGAGCTGAACGAGCTGCCAAGATGGATAGATCGATAAGGTTTCCCCCGGCAGAGGAGAGGATGAGAACGTCGAGATAGAGGGTCCAGGCTTTCGTTGCAGGGATGACGACGAGTTGGGAGAGAAGAGAGGGAGGAAGAGACGAGGATGCGAAGAGGGAGGTGAGGAGTGATGCGAGGTGAAGGGGTAATTCGGGTTTGAGAGATGGTAGTGCAGTCGGTGCGCTGTTCAACGGGATGAGAGCGGGTCAGGGATACTTACGAGAGAGAGGAAAAGGTCGAAGATCGAAACTATTCGACTTACCATTCGAGACCAAGCACGATTCTACCTCCGGTCTGCCCTGGAGCTACATTCTCGATTTCTCCTCTGACCCCTGCACAGATCTCTGTACTGCCTGCTCCCGCTGTACCCGCTGAATCTTCCACCACAACTTTCGCACTCCCGAGTGCTCCTTGCGCGAGCGAGACCCCTGTCTGTAGGGTTATATCTCGATACTGTAATGGTACTCGTCCGTCGGGTCGTGGAGGAGGTTCTTCCGAGGATTGAGCGAGAGAAGATGAGAAACTGAGAGGAACGGAGGAGAAGGATAATTCGGCCGGGGAGAAGAGGGAGAATGTTGCTGCCATCTTCCTGGCTGCAGAAAGATTGGTCTGAGGGTCCTTTTGGTGTCAAGTGAGTTGAGGAGAGCAAAGAGCTTCACGAAATTCATCGCAACTCTTGTTCATCACTTCGATTCTCCTACGACCTCACGAAATGAAGATTAGTTGGCTAATATGGGCTCTCAGTTCCTATCTAGTCGCTGCTAGTACCTCACCACCCATTTCCGCCTCGATAGAGACTGCCTGGCCCGAAGCATCTCTCGTAACTCAATATCTGCAAGTTGCTCCTCTTCCTCTCGCCAGAACAGCATATGGAGCGCTGATCTACTCCCAAGTGTACCTTATAGGGAGACTGTCGCGCTCGAACAACCGAATCACTTCTTCCCTTTCCTCTCTTCCCTCTCCTCCTCCCCCACTTCGTATCTCAGCCTTCGTCCGCCTCTCCTGCCCTCTTCTCTATCCGCCTTGACCGCTTACGACGGAATCAATGCGGCCTTCACTCCCGAAGGAACCCTGCGACCGAACGAAACGCTCGCAGTTCTCGAAGATGCCGCGAGGAGGTCGCTTCTGTTCAGAAGGAAGGGAACGACACAGAGTTTACAGTTGGCACTCGCGAATCGAGAAGCGAGCGTCATAATTGAGGGTATGAGGGGGTTGTGGGAGGCAAGAAGGGACGAAATCATTGGTGAATCAAGCTCGGAGGAATGCGAAAGTTGGATCGATGTTCAAGGTCAAATCGCTTGCTCTGTCGAGGAGTTCTGGGATATCGTCGGTCAGGAGCAGAAAACGGAGAAGAGTCCAATCTCGTTGTCGAAAGCGTGAGCTCGACCTCTCGCTTTCGGTTCCTCACAGCGTTGCTGACCAGGATTCTCTCGCTCCTTGCCGACAGCGCTTCGACATCCTCACGCCCTCCAGTCTACTCGATCGATCACGTTACCCCTCCTCGAGCAGATCATCTTCCCCGAGTGGTGTTCTACGCTTCGCCGACTTCTCCCTCGTTCCAGCATCTCTTCACTTTCCTCTTCCAGCTTTCGAACCCGAAACCAGTCCCCGTTTCTACTACCTCTTCAGGTACCGTCGCTCCCCATCCCCCTCGACTACAATTCGTCCTGCGATGGAAGCCGTCTCGAGCAGCGATCCAAAATAGGAAAAGGCTCGTTTTGACTGGATATGGTGCTGCGTTGGATATCAAGAAGAGTGATTATCTGGCGATTGATGATCGATTAAACGCTCCGAGTGGTGGAGGTGAAAGAGCGATGCAACTCGACAAAGTCAAGTTGGCTCCCGTCCAAAAGGTCGATATTCCGGGTCAGTCTCTCGTTCTTCGTTTTCGACGCGCAAGGACTCACTCCGTCCCCCGATTGCACGATCCCAGAGCTCAGTCTCCGTACCGCTCAATACATCATGTCGTCAAATGACTCGTTCAAAGCCTTCACTTCTCTCACTTCATCTTTCCCCCTCGTCGCTTCCGAATTGTCAACCCTTGTTCCCGACATCTCGCCGCAACTCGTATCTGAAGTATCGACGAACCAAGCCACGTCTCAACTCGCCCAACGACCTGCGTTCCTCCTGAATGGTATCACGCTCACCGAAGCTCAAGTCGATCCGTTCGCCCTCATTCGATTGATGCGAAAGGAACGCAAGTTCGTGACGGAGTTGCAAGGATTGAGCGCCACTATGACGACCAAGGCAGCGAGGGAAATCTTGATCAATGGAGGTACGAAACCAGTCGTCGCGACTGAACAAGGACTCATGCCCGTCGAGGCTCTCGGAGAATTGTTCGATGCGACAGATAGGACTGAGGGAGGTGAGGTCATAATATGGTGGAACGATCTCGAAAAGGACAAACGGTACAAGACGTGGCCGAGCGAAGTTCGAGATGTGAGTCTACAACTCCGACTCTCGTTCAAGAGAAAGAACTGACTTGCGTGGGTGTTGATTCAGCTCCTGCGACCGACTTATCCCGGATCCATGAACCTCGTTGCTCGTAACCTCAACAACGTCGTGTTTGTCCTCGACCTCTCCCAGCCTTCCTCGCTAGTCTTGATCGCTCAGAACCTCAAGCAATTCATCACTCGTGGTATTCCGATCCGGTTCGGTCTCGTACCCATCGTCGCTGCCACGGAGGGCGTCATCGAAAGCGAGATGGCTCAAGTCATGTTCTATCTGGTCGAAACTGCCGGACGAGGAATCACGATTCGTTTCCTTCAGGATGTGCGCTTTGACCCTCTTCTCTCTCTCTCATGATACGCGCGACTTTGTCTGACCCTCGTTACACGCATTGTAGCTCCTCGAAGCCTCTCCGACCAGCAAGATCACTCCCGACCTGCTACGCCGAGCCTACGCTCGACTATTCCTTCAATCGCAAACTTCAGAGAGCGGTCCGCTCGCTCCGTTCGAGTCTGTTCTCGCTGGAATCGGCGGGGCGTCAGAGGCGACCCAATCCCATCTTGAAGCTACGAGGAAGTACTTGAAACGACTCGGAGTTCCCCTCGTTGACGGTCAATCGGCTCCTTCGGAGGCTTTCTTCCTCAATGGAGCGCATTTCCCCATCGACGAGGTGAGTCGAATCGCTCCCATTTGTTCACTCGAAGCCGACGTTCTAACAATTCCTGAAAGCGTAGGACCTATCTCAAAACCTTCAGCGAACTCTCGGTCTTCATCTCCAATTCCTCCAGCAGCAAGTTTACCTCGGATCTCTAACCGACGAACACGAAGCGGACACCTATTTCGCCGATCTACCCTCGACGTACAGTCGCAGGAACCCCTACATCTTCTCGTCGGCAGATGCAAAGCCACTCAAGATCGTTGACCTGATCGAAGCTCAGACCGGGATTCTGCCGAAATACGTCGAATCGTTCTATATTGAAGGAAGTGAGTCCACGTCCTCCCACTCTCGCATACTCTGAGCTGACAACGTCGTCCTTGCTCTCAGCGAGCGGTCGGATTGACGAAGAAACGGGTTTCGACATTGAAGATCCTCCAGCGGTCGTCACGATCACGATCGTCACTGATCTCAATGAGCCTGCCGGAACCGAGCTCGTCAAGTCTGCGATGCAACTCCTTGTATGTTCTCTCGTAATTCCGTGACTTGCGAGATCCTCACTGACTTGTTCTCACCATAGGAAACGAATACTTCGATTCGAGTCTCGTTACTTCACAACCCGGTCGAGCACTACGAAGCCCATCCATGGGCTCTATCGAATGTCCTGTATCTCTTGTACCATTACGATAGTTTCGAAGATCTCCACCCTTCGGAGCTCATCGCTTGGATCGATCTTGGTTTGACTGTCGGAGGACCTCTCCCTCGTCACGGACAAGACTGGAAGTTCGGAAACCCTCTCCGCCCAATGCTCAAAGCTGGAGTCGAGGCTGATCAGTCGATGGATGCTCAATTCCTCTGGGAAGAATTACAATGGCTCGGATTCAAGCTCGGATTTCAACCTGGACAGACCGGTATCGTCATCAATGGTCGAGTAAGTCTCCTCGTTGCATTCGGTGTCGCATGTCGCAGGAGCTCATCTCGTGACCTCGTAGGTCGTTGGACCGTTCCCGGAGGAATCTTTCGCTCTGCCGGATCTTCAAGCTCTCGTCTCGTACGAGCTCGAGAAGCGTATCAACCCTCTCGTTGCAGCGATTAAGAACACAGACTTCGACATTTCCAAGCTGAAACGGTTCGTGGTTATCTTATTACGCGTGCAAAACCTCGGTCGAGCTAACTCTTCTCGTTTTCGATTCAGATCGCAGCAGTCGAAAATCTACAATCTCGCTTCTTCTATCGTTCAACAAGCCTACCTTCCCGATCCCACTACTGGCTTGTTTGGAGGAGCACCGACCGAGCGAAGACGAGATTACATGTGTCTCGAGGGGAATCACTCGTTAGTCCTCATTTCCCTTCCATTGGCTGTCGACCGAGCTGAGAGTCTGTCGACATACAGGTCCGTCGTGAGCGCAAACGATCGAGGAGCGCTCTACGAGATTGCCGTCGTGGTTGACCCAGCGACTGAACTCGCTCAACGTTGGGCCCCAATCATCGAAACCCTCGCTTCCCTCGACACTGTTCATCTCCGACTCTACCTCAATCCTACGTTCGGTCTCGCTGAACTACCCATCAAGCGCTTCTACCAGTACACTTTCCAGCCGAGTCTTCGATTCGACAACGTTACCGGTCAAGAACTTCAGCCGTCAGTTCGATTCGAAGGCGTTCCGGAGGACACCCTCTTCACGTTCGCCATCGACACTCCACGATCCTGGCTCGCATTCCCAAAATCGAGTGTGCATGATCTCGACAACATTCGACTCGAAGATCTTCCCGAATCGTCGAGGGAGAAAGGAGTCGAAGCTGTGCTCGAACTCGAATCGCTTGTCGTCGAAGGTCACGCTCGCGAGATGCCGTCTTCGAAACCTCCGCGTGGTTTGCAACTCGAGCTCTCGTCTAACTCGTCTAAGGCTACTACAGTCGAGTGAGTCTGAAGCATCTTTCGAATCCTTGCTATATCGCTTACTGATTGCCCTCTCTCGTTCGCTAGCACGATCGTCATGGCAAACCTCGGCTACTTCCAGTTCAAGGCGAATCCCGGAGTTTGGCATCTCGGTCTTCGGTCTGGCAAGAGCTCGGAAGTGTACGAGATCGAGAGTATCGGTGCCGACGGTTGGAAAAGCGCTGAAGTCGAGAAGACTGGCGACGCTCTCGTCGTCTCTACTTTCGAAGGATTGACCCTCCACCCTCGATTCCGTCGCAAACCCGGACACGAGTTTACCGAGCTATTGGATGAGTCTGGAGTAGCGAAAGCGAAAGCGACCACGTTCACTGGTTTCGCTGATCGCGTCAAGTCGATGTAAGTCGCCCGAACTTCTGCTTCAGTTTGCTCGCTGACTGTCCTTCCCTGTATAGGATTCCATTCTTCGCCCCGAGACAGTCCACCGACCTTGTCGCGACGACGAAGAAGGCCGACATCAACGTTTTCACGGTGGCCTCGGGTCTCCTCTACGAGAGAATGGCCTTCCTCATGATCGTATCGGTACTTCGTCACACAAAGAGCAGTGTCAAATTCTGGTTCATTCAAAACTTCCTCTCGCCTTCGTTCAAAGCTTTCATTCCTCACATGGCTCGAGGTGAGTCACAACTCGCTGATGTCTTTTCGAGCGGTGACTGAACTCGTTGCTCCTGCATTAGAATACGGTTTCGACTACGAGCTCGTCACGTACAAGTGGCCTCACTGGCTGCGAGCTCAGAAGGAGAAACAACGAACGATCTGGGGGTGAGTTTTCTTTCCCCAGTCCTCCGTCTCGCACTCGATCGATACTGACTCTGTTCGCGGGGTGTACGATAGATACAAGATCCTGTTCCTCGACGTCTTGTTCCCGCTTGAACTCGATCGAGTCATTTTCGTCGATTCGGATCAGTGAGTTCTCTCTCCCTTTTGTCGTTTCTCTCTTTAATCTGACGTTTTGTCTCCTCTGCAGGATTGTTCGTGCTGATCTGAAGGAGCTCATTGATCTCGACCTTGAAGGTGCTTGCTACGCTTATGCGCCAATGGGAAACGATCGAGAAGAAACGAAAGGCTACCGATTCTGGGAGCATGGGTAAGAGAGACTCCTGTGCTCGTGTCGCATCGATCACTGACGTCTCTTCTCCGCGTAGCTACTGGAAGCAACATCTCGACGGTCGCCCGTACCATATCTCGGCTCTCTACGTCGTCGACCTCGACAGATTCCGACAAATTGCCGCTGGTGATCGTCTTCGTCAGCAGTATCAAGTCAGTCTCCGCATTAGTCTGATTTCGAAGTGGCTCCATGCTGACTTGTCAACGTGTAGGCCTTGACGGCGGACCCTGGATCCCTCGCGAACTTGGATCAAGATCTCCCCAACAACATGCAAAACTCGCTACCGATCGTAAGTCCCTCTGTCTACTTTGGCACTCGACGGTTTGTTGACCGTCTCTCTGATCAACAGTACACTCTCGATCGATCTTGGCTCTGGTGCGAAACTTGGTGCAGTGACGAAAGTCTCGCCACAGCAAAGAGTGCGTTCTCACTGGGCCTCTCCAGCCGTCCCAGAAGAGCTAACTTTGCCTCGTCTCGCTGTCTAGCTATCGATCTATGCAACAACCCAAAAACGAAGGAGCAAAAACTCGCTCGAGCACGTCGACTCATTCCCGAGTGGACCGTCTACGATGATGAAGTCGCTGCTCTTGCGAGACGAGTCGCTTGCGAAGTCGAGGGGACTGCTTCCGAGAAGAGCGAGCTCGCAGCGTTTGGTTCGAAGGCAGATGAGTTGGAGCAGGCAGTTCAGCAAAGTCAGGAGAGAGACGAGGTTGTGAAAGAAGCAGAGAAGCTCGGAGGGCGGGTCAAGGACGAGTTGTAGATTACACAATTGGATAGACACTGTCACGGAATAGAATAGACTCGGCTTTCGTTTTACGTCGAAGAATCGCGTGCGGAGATGTCGCCACTGAAAGTTAACTTTCCTCGCGTAAGCCGTGGCTCGCCCCTTTGATGTGACGAGTGCGCACCGAAGAGGCGGCGAGCAAACATCCTCTGCGGACTCGACTTCTCTTCCGAATCGCAATTGAGCATGGACTCGATCGAGTTTGAATGCATTCAACCGACTATGCTTCAGCTTTGTGACAGCCTCGCGCCAGAAAGCCACGCGGGGTCTTGTGAGATCACGACCGTGCGAAAGGCCGCGAAGACAATCGAGTGGCTTGCATGAGGAAGAGAAAGATTACTCTCACACAAAAACGATCAGTCAGTTTCGCTCGCCTCTATTCGATTCGGCTGAGAACTGCTTACATCTATGATTACTCTACAGCATTGTGAACGGGGGATGATCGATAGCTGCATGAGAGCGTTCGATTGCTTTGTAGACAACGGGAATGATGCGAGACGTTCATCCTGTGTCATCTTCCACTTTCTCGCTCGAACAATCCCGTCTCCCGCAATCGTCCGAGTGCAGATGCTCAAGGCTCAGACAGAGCGTGATGCAGTAGAGCGGATAACGACTGAGACGGTTTTCTCCTCTTTTTTCTCGACGCTTTCGAGGCTGGGCCTGCGTTTTTTGCCTGTCTCATGGGGTCAAACTCTGCCGAGACCTGCATACTATACCCAGCTCGATCCCAGACAGCCAAATCCTCGTAGCGAGCTCTTCAGCAACGATGAAGCTCATGATGGAGACTGAGAGTCGAAATCTTGCGAGCCCAAAGCTCAACGACGACGTAGCTTCTCGAGGACCGCTGCACACCTGAAAGCGACAAGAAATATCTAATACAATTACGGCACAGAATAAGACTGAAGACAGAACAACCACATGAAGACGGCAAGCGAAGTATTAGAGACCGTTGAGGGCCTGGGAGAAACGGGAACAACCAAGAATATCCAACTGATAGGCCTGACTCAACCGGCCTGATGTGCTGACGAGCGCAAGCTCGAGTCGATGCGTGGGCGGAGATTTAAAACGAATCGACCCGCTTCTTCTCTTCTTCGTGCGACGTTTCGTGTCGAAGCTGCGACTCGATAGTTCCTTCGCGGAGAAGACCCATTTGCGATCTGCATGGTTACGGGAAATCAGTACCGGGTCTGCAATTCGAAAGAAAAGCAACTTACATGTCGTATCCCGACTTCTGAAGATACTCTTTGAAAAGAGCGTCTTCGACCTGCATGTGATCCGCTGCAAAGGACGCATCGAAGAGTGTGTCAGCCGAGGGGGTACAACGCGGAAATCGCGAGAAAACATGAAATTGCAAGAATCGAGAACGGCGAGAGATCACTCACTCTTAACTTCGGGAACGAGGACGAAAACGACGATCGCGGAGAAAATGGCGAGAGAGCTCCCGATCCAAAAAGGGCCACTCGTCTGCTTCGGACCCTCCGGGAACGCCGCTATTATTTCCGGGAAACACCAAGTTCCGACCTGAGGAAAAAAACGGTCAACAGCACCGATCTCCGATCTGAGGCAAGCAGGTCAATCTCCTACGAAGGCTCCGATCTGAGAAAAACGGGACAATCAGAGAAAAACGGGTCAATCAGCACCAGTTCGAAGTTTTTAGCTGAGATTCGTCAAAACTCACCTTTCCGATAGCTGCTGCGAACCCATACAATTGACCGCGCACTGCCGTAGGCCATGACTTTGATGCTAGAAGACCGAGACAGAGACCGGGACCTACAAGCGGAGCGACGATTCAGCAAAGACAATTAAAAGAAGATTTTCGAAAAATGACACTCACCCGCTTCGCCAAGGGATAGGAAAATTCCGTACACTACAGCGAACGGTGCCACATTCTGCGAGAGACGCTCGTATAACCCACTCATGATGAACCCTACAACTCCCTGTAAACAGAGGAAAATAATGATCTGCTTCTTAGGTCCGAGCCAGTCGAGAAGGAATGATCCTCCCTGTCGACGACACACGAGTGAGGTGTTAGTACTTGGAAGAGACGGATTTGAAGCCACGGTTTTCTGAAGCCTCGGTTTTCTGAAACTCGGCCTCTCGGGTACAGAGAGAGGGGTATGTTCTGGAGACTGTACTCACAATCGTTCCGGGCAGGTAGAAGGCGTTGATGACGATATTCTATCGAGAAAGGGAGAGATCAAACATGTTAGTCTCCTACTCCCGTCCGACGTCTAGAGAGACCTACCCATGCGAAGACGGTCGTAAGCTTGGTCGATCCGCCAGTGATGGTGTCGACAATCTATTGAGGTCACGAAGATTTCAGCTTCTCTTCTTCGGTCATCACAACCGCCCCTTTCGACTCACCTCTGACGAGAATAATCCCTATCGAGCGAACGAGCCAGTCAGCGCAGCACGTAGAGTGAGTGCAGGATGTCGGTAGCTTACAAAAGGATAAACCTATTGATAGGTGATCGAAGCAGCGGGGCAGTCGAGCGTCAGTTAACGCGAAAGAAAAGCATGAACGATTCAGAACTTGCGATGAAGTCGTAAATCCTGTTTAAGCACGGGGTCAGGTCTCTTCTCTCCCGACGGTGCAACATGTAAGAGAGCTTACCACCAAGCGAGAGAGACTCTAAGGATCGATCGCCAGTACCGCTTGAAAACTAGAAGATAGGGCACATTCCGTTTGATCGCATTATTCCTGTAGGTTGTCGGTTCTTTCAAAATCGCAAGACGCCACGCTAGAATCGCAATTGCAGGCACGAGTCCCAACCCGTAGCTGACTCGCCAAACGGCACGAAGGTGATCCTCGCTGAAGATCCAAATACAGACCTGCGATTCGCGAGGGTGACCCAGTCAGCTTCCTTGCCCGGTCACATAAACGACGGCAAGCTCTACACGATATTAACTAGTTGTCGGAACTTACGAGAGGGACGCTGTTGAAGAAATAGAAAGTGAGTCAGCAATTGCGAAAGCCATTTGCGCGTTGAGTCGACTCACAAAGCTGCTACAACGAAGCCGATATCGATCGCCGAGTTGGTGGCGAGACCGAAAAGTAGGTGGCGGATCTTTGGGTTGATACCTGGTTCTTCCGTTGCTTCACTGGAAGAATCGCAAAAACGAAGAAAGGGTCAGTAACAGACCAGCGACTAGAGATCGCCGGGAACGACTCACCTGCAACTCACCGAACCGCATGGGTACTCTCCTAATGTACAGGTTGATGGCGTCAGCACTTCTTAGCGAATTTAGAAGAAAAGTCAAGTCTCGACTAACCTCCAATGCCGATTCCAGCCAAGAAACGATATGCGATGAGAGCTTGAAGCAATCCAGTCGTCGATCCCCCGGCTCCATAGGCTCCAGCAGACAAAGCGACGAAGACGATAATGAAAGCCGACGAAGCCAACATTCCGGATTTCCTACCGAACCTATCGACGAAGTACCCCTGCAAATCCGATGCCTTAGTGAGAGACAAAGAGAAAGGTACTGTAGTGGCATAGACTCACGAACGACAGCATTCCGACGACTGCACCAGGAAACGAGCGCGGTGAGCTCAAGCACGTTTGATATCGTTTTCGACCAAAATCTCACCTGTTCCGGCGAAACCCATTGACGAGAAGAGAGTAGAGTAATTTGTGTCTGCATACTGCTGGGGGTAGAGACGGCGGAGAATAGTATTGATCTCGCCAACGATTCCGTTCTGGAAATTGATGGGAAATTTGACTCGTTAGCTGAATCGAAACGTGCATATATACGGCGAGAAGACTTACAACGTAACCATCCGCGAACAGACTCGTTCTATGAGAGGGAGGGGAAGAAACGAAAAGCATGGGTCAGCAAATTCTCCACGCCTCGAGACACTCTCCGAAAGATACTCACCCGCACGCAAACACCATCGCGATCTGTTTTCATGTTATACCCAGCCATCAAGAACGATCAATCAATATCGACTCTGAGGGAGATAACGGCTCAAGTGGAGCCACTCAGCTCGAAGAGCGGGAGAAGAACTCACGCTACCGAGACCGATCCTCTTCTTCTTCATCGGACTCGCTGTCGAATGTTCTGACAACGACATGGCTTTCTGATTCGTGCTGGGCCGGTGGGTGGGAAGAAGGGCAAAGGGAAAAAGCTGCACGAGGGGAAACCCTTTGAAATTTCCGAAATCTATTCCGGGGTGATTTGAAGAATGGTGTGTTCCCATTGGTCGCACGTTCACGGCACGTGTCACATGTTTCCATCTCTTGTTTTCCTGCGGCGGCGAAGTTCGAGTCAGCTGCGAAGCTTCTTCCTGACGAGGTAGATCTGGGGATACGAATACAGTACAGCACAGCACGTTCGAGGATACAAGATGGAATTCATACAACCATAGAGAAAGACAAAAACACTCCGCTCCGAAAGAAAGAATCAAGCTCAAGCAAACGATTTCACAATCGAATCTCCCTTGCGAGAGTAACGATGCACCTTGACGAATAGATCAGACTTGAAGAAGGGTTCAATGTCGTGGATATCGATTTCGCCAGCCTGTCAATCGATTCCAGTCAGTCAGCATATGAAGCAAGCTCAGTCTGTAGAATCTTATCTATCTCACCTTGCGCGAGAGTTCTTCGACTCGGATCGATACTGAGTCTGGATGTTGTCCACTCTTGACGGCGAGGTAACGAGCTCGATCCTTGATGAGGTTACCGAGAAGGAAAGCGAGAACTTCGTCGTTGTCCTTTGCGACTCGAAGGTATTTGCTGGAGAGGGCAACAAGGCATCAGCCGAGCCGAAGAAGAAACACACCGAGATGTACTTACCGGAATCCACGTTGGAGTTGCTTCTTGATGCTGGACTTCTGAGCCGAAACGAAACTGCCGACCATGACTTGAATCGCGAGATCGATATCGTCACTCCTCACGTATTCCCGTAAGTGCATCTTGGCGCTCGCTTCTGCCATTCGGATCATCGATTCGAGATGACGGACGGTAATCGGGTAAGATCCGGTCGAGATCGATTCTCGTCGAAGTTCTGAGTAGAGTCGAGAGATCTTTTCTTGGTCCATCATGTGAAGTTGAGGCTTGACTCGGTCTCGGGCGTACTGGATGTACTTCCGTAGGAGATCTTGAGGGATAAGCTATCGAAGAATGGCGATGAGCGGTCGTTCACAAGGAGAAAGAGAAACTTCGAGCTCACATCGTCGTCAATCAGACCATTCGCGTTCACTTCATCAGCCTCTGGATCAAAGCTGGGATGACTTCGCGTGTGAGACCCAACGACGAAGTTTGCCAACATCTCGTCGATACTCGGATCGGCTTCATCCTTGACGACGCAGAGGATGTCGAATCGAGACAAGATGGGTTCCGTAAGCTCGACGTTCTGTGAGAAGGGGATTGTCGGGTTGTATCGACCTCGAATAGGATTGGCGGCGGCGACGATGGCGCATCGAGCTTGCAAAGTCGTGACAATTCCTGCTTTCGAGATTGAGATCGATTGTTGTTCCATCGCTTCGTGGATTGATGTTCTAGCAAGCGCCAAGGACTGTCAGTACAGATACCACAGAGAAGAAGAGAGAGTGCTCACCGATCAGAATCGTTCATCTTGTCAAACTCGTCGATCAAGCAAACTCCCTTGTCGGCCAACACTAAAGCTCCTCCTTCGAGAGTCCATTCCCTCGTAACTGGATCCTTCCTCACACTCGCCGTCAATCCGACTGCGGAAGCTCCTTGACCCGTCGCGAAAACTGCTCGGTTGGCGGTTTTCTCAACGTATTTCAAGAATTGAGATTTCGCGGTACCGGGGTCTCCGAGGAGAAGAACGTTGATGTCTCCTCGAATTCGATGTTTGCGATTGATATCTTTCGGTACGCCTCCAAAGAGCGAGAGAGCGATTCCAGTTTTGATGTCGTCGTGACCGTAAATCGACGGAGCCATCGATTTAATGATTCGTTTGCCGATTCGGTCGTCGCGGGCGAGAGCTCTGATCGCTTTCTCGTCGTCTTCTGTCAATCGGAACGAGGCGAAGAGGTCCTCCTTCTTGTTGACGTGATTCGCTTCGAGAACGGTCGAGAAGACGGGGAAACCGTTCTTGACGTTGAGCGAGGTGTCAAAGTTGTTTCGGTAGATACCCGTTACTTCCTATGTAACCACGGGGAAGTGAGTACAATCACACGCGAGTGAGAGTTGGAAGCAGAACGCACGACTTCGTCTCCAGGTTTAGCAGAATCGATAAGATCCCACAGGAGGATCACCTCACGATGGCGTGGAAGACGACCTGCTGGGACGGAGCCGGGTGATTCTTGTAGAGTGAGTTTTTGATAATTGCGATAGACCGTCTGAAGAGAGAGGCGAGCGAATTCAGTCGTTGAGCTGATGGAAGAAGCGCGAGAAAACTCACCTGTTCCGAGTTAACGGTAAAGGGTCCCTTCGAGTTACACGCGCTACAGAAGCTGATCTTGATCTCGCTCGCGGCATCTTGATAGAAAGGACCGAGTACCTCGCCACATTTGTTGCAGTCGAACTTGACGTACTTCAATTGAGGGAAGACTCCCGATCGCCGGGTGACGACTCCACTGACTCGGACGAGGGTATCCAGATGGTTTTGGCGTAGGTCGCGAAGAGTATAAGAGGTCGGCAGTTCAGTGATTCGAACGTGAACTTCGGAATGAATTCGGGTGTAATGAGGGAAAGCGAGGAGAATGACGTCGAGGGCTACATCGTCGAAGAGTGGTAGCATAGAGGAAGGGCAATTGGCGAGGAAGTAGGCGAGGACGGCTTTCGAATCGATAAGGTGGAGGAACGAGACTTCGAGGGATTCAGAGTTCACTGTGAGAGAGTAGGGATGTCAGTTCTCTTCGCGGTTTTCCGCGGTAAGAGCTAGAGAGCTTACACTGTCCAAGTTGATTGATGCGGGAACCGTAGGTTGACTCGTTGTTTTCGTCGGTATAAGTGAGGAGGAAGTTCTTGAACTCGCGCATGATCGTTTTTCTCGTTCGAGGGTCTTCGATCCACTGAGCAAGCGAGTCGGCGCGAATGTCGGATAGTTGTTCGATAGGCATTTCCTGAAGGGAGTGTGGGCATGAGCTTAAGGAATTGGTGCGAGCGGCAGTAGCGGAAGTTACTCACATCGTCGAATCCACCCTCATCATCGCCCATCGGCTCGTCGTAGTTCCTCCTCTGCCTTCTTCGACCGAGCAATCCACCTTCATCTTCACTGTCTTCCTCATCACTCGCCAAGAACTGAGGGATCCTAGCCTTTCGTCTCTCTCCAATAGCTCCGGCAGCCCTCGCAGCCCTTCGATCTCGGCGATCCATTCGGTCTTCCGCTGCCCTCCTCGCGTCGACATCGTCCGAGAAGTCTTCGTCGTCGTTGAGATCTCCAGCGTCGTAAGCATCCAACTTTCTGTTCTCAATGTAATCGTTTCCCATCTCGTCTCCGAACAGATCTTCTCCGTCCTCCTCTTCGCCGTCGTCTAGGTCACCATCTTCTTGTCCGAGGATCTCTTCTTCGTCGAAGTCTGAAGTTGCTGGCGGAGGTGAACTGCCGGGGAGAGATCCAGCAGGAGTCGAAGCTTGTTGCATCGCTTCATCGCGGTCTGATGAAGGTGCTGGTTGACGGTCGCGAGAAGTTGATCGTCTTCGTTTCTGTGCGGAAGAAGGAGGAGCCTAGAATGCTCGAGGGAAAGTTGAGTCGCTAGATCAAAGGAGAAGAGCAGGAGGGAGAGGCAACGCGTACCATGATAGCGGAGATTCAGGAGCGCTCTCTTACGTTCCTTCGAGTGGTGTGTGGGCGAGCGATAATCGGGGAGTGGTGGGCAAGTGGGAGAGAGAGCGAGTTCGACCTTTTCGAGGACGCGTCGCCAAATTAACCTCTTCCTCGTTTCCCGCAAGGACAGTGGAGCGGTTCAGATATCGTACCACTTGGACGTAACCGACGCGTTTCCATGGGCGGAATGTCTCTGGAAAATCGATGATTCATACTCGAATGTGCGAAGTCTCAAGACCAAGGCTGCAAGCGATCCTGAGGCTGCATACCAGGACGACTATATCACGATACGGGACCTCGTCAGCCGGCGTTGCCAATCGTGAGTCGACCCACCGAAGGAATCAATTTCGCAGAAGTTTTGCTTCGATCGCGGACACTCGAGCTCATTCTCTTTGGCGGACTTTGGCAGCGAGTGTCCTTTGCACGAATAGAATCTAGACATATTGAAGAGGGTACTGATAGGAAAGCAGAAGGGGTGCTGAAACGAGAAACTGCACAAAAAATCACCATTTCTCGATTTCTTCGACCTCTTCGCCGAAGTCCCGGTCGGTCTCCTTCGGTAGCGTAACGACAGTAACCTCCTCGTTCCTCTCAATCACGATCCCTACTTTCCCCGTCAAAGTCGAGTCTCGAGATGTGAGCTCGAGGTCGGCGAACGGTGAACTAGTTTCCATCTTCGTAGCTTTCGTGAGCATGCCGAAGAACGGACGATCCGGAAGAGGAAGTTGAGCCGCGAGGCTGAATTGGACTTGGGTGTAGTGGCGTGAGAGGTCGGTCGAGGACGGCGATCTTGGGAAATTCAAGGTGGAAACGGGAGAACGTCCCGAAGTCGAGGTGATACCGACGCTTGACGCCGAGGTAGGCGTCTGCCAAGCGTGTAGCAAGAGAAGGATCGAAACCGGTAAGCCCAGGATTGCGATTGTGAAGCTGGAGTACAGATGGGATACTCGTCAGCGACATCTCGAGAAACTCGAGCTCCTCCTCTTCTCCTGGTCCTGCAGCTTTACTCACACTGGTAGAATAACTGCTAGCTCGGACAGTAAGCCGTTTGTGAACATGCTATCGGAGTAGACGCTGATCCAGGCGCTGTGAATCGCCACCGCCGCTGTTCAGAATCGAGAACCGAATGATTAGTGTGAGTTCCCCTCGAAGGCGAGTGAAGACGCTCACCCATAGTGATTACGAACATGGAAGAAATGTGCAGCAACCATCTCCTCGTCTTGGTAAAAGCTTTGAATCCGACGCCTTCAACAGACTTCAACTCTGCGATGACTTTGCTGAGGGCTCGAGAGTAGAGCGCCCCAACGAGGAAAAACACAACTGTGAATGCCGAGCACCACGCCGTGAGACACCAATACGTTCGCTTGAACCATTTCGCGGCGTCACGAAAGTCGACAAGGGCGAGGAACAAAGCCGAAGAGGCGTCGTCGAGGACTTTCGAGTCGAGGTCGTCTCGTTTTTTCCAACTCCGTTGAGCTTGGGCGAGGATACTGTCGAATTGGAAATAGTTTGACATCCCCTCGTCGTAATTTGTCGAAGCCAGGATCGTGAGAGGTAAGGTCGAGCCGAGAAGGATGACAGGGACAGCGATTCCGACCGAATTGACGGCGAGGGCGGAGGAATACCAGGGAACTCTCGCAGACTCCGAGGCGTAGGTTCGAAGGTGGAGGATGTCTGAATAGGAGCAAGGACTGTAAGCTGCGTAAACTCGGAGACGAAGAGGCGACATAGTCTGAAACCAACAGGTTGTCGTCAAGGTCCATGCTGCGAGACACGCAGCGATCCCACCCGGGAGCCTGTTACGTTGCGGAAGGGGAGTCAGCGCGATCCATCAGAGAGATCCAGACGAAAAGAGCTAACCAGGGGAGAATGAGAGCGAGAATCCTATGTTGTACGATCTCTCCTTGGTTTGCGCGGTAGACCAACCAGACGAATACTTGTAAAGCTGTTGACAAAGTGTGAGGTCTGGCTTCGTAGTGAGAGAAAGAGCAGAGCTTACTGATCGAAGTGATCGCATCAAATCCTGCTTTGTTGAAAACGAGACTACCGAGAAGATACTTCTCCCTGCCGACCCTGACAATTCGCCATGACCACAGAGTTCCGCGCCGAGCTCTCACGATAAATCCAGCGATGAAAATCGTCGAGACTATGGCGAGGAGAACAGATCCGACAATCAAGAGAGGGTTCGCGGATTTCGGAGGTTTGTAGCTGATCAGGTTTGCGAGTTCTTGGCGTAGCACCATGTAAGGATTTGCATCGGGTGGGACCTTAACTGCGTAGCTTTGCTGTCATAGACGACGTGGTTAGCTCGCACGAATGAATGATCGGGAGACGAAAGAAGGACTTACGAGTAACGCAGCCAGTGCCTCTGCCGATTCGGGATTCAGTGAGGCCATCGAGCGAACGAAACGGCTTCCTTTCGACGAGTAGGCGGATTGAGGTTGAAGACAAGGGAGCACAAGGTCCCTGCTGAAGCGGGAGTCGGAGGTTAGGGTCCTTCTCCGAATCGTTCCCGCGGTGCTGGCGGTGCAGACCTTCCACACGTGGACGCTGGTTCCCTTCCCTGAATAACTTCCACGATTGAGGTAGAGAGGACCGGCGGTGGGAGGCAACAATGAGTTTGCGTCGTTTCCTTCTGAATCCTTCCTGCCCCGTCTAGGCGCATTCGCGGTTCGCCATCCTGTGTCTTCTCTTTCGGCCTCCAATCTACGTTGCGTGCTCAATGGTCTTCGAGAGAGTTGCAAGAGCAGCGACTTGAAGACGCAGAACCAAGTTGCGAGAGAATTGAGTTTCAGCGGTTCCGGAGACGGGGACGCCAGGCGGGCTTTCGAGGAGATCGGGTCGAGAACACAGCGAAGCAGCACGATGAACAGAGCAAAGCATCAGAAAGTGAGGGTAGAGTCGAGAAAGGAGCTCGAGATGAGCGAATTCGTTTTGAACTCGAACGGTCGCGAACCTCGTCTAGATGCAGGCAGCATTGCATGCTTAGATTTCACCGTACTATCCTAGACACCACACGAACCGCCCTACGCCCTCTCTCGACTTCCATCTCGATGGTTTCTCCCCCGAATCCTCCTGCTCCTCAATTTCAATCGACACCGACCGTCTGGCCTCTACAAGGCACCTCGAAAGGAGCGAAACCGACTACAGAAGCATCTACACCGCCTTCGAAACCAAAGAGTCGTAATCGAAATCGCAAAAAGGCAGCCAAAGTACAATCTTCCGAAGGCGCCCCTCCTACTCTCGCTCCTCCAGTTCCCTCGACTTCGAACACTCCAGCAGTCAAACAATCAACAGATCGTACATCTTTCCCGTGGAGAGGATCCGGTAGGGGGAGAGGGAGAGGAGGAGCGAACTCAACTCGAGGGGGAGCAAGTTCGAGCGCAGGAGGAGGAGGAGGAGTGAAACAGAATGGAGGTGCGAGGGGGTTCAGCACAGCAACAACTCCCTCTACAGAGTCTGGGGGAAGAAAGGGAGACGAAGGCGGAACCAGAGTCCTCAAAACGGCGTTGTTTCAATCGACTCGAACTGGCGTCAATACTCGCAGAGGAGTCCAAACTGACGCCAATGCCGCCTCGACTCCAGCACCAACATCGACATCAACTTCAGCACCAGCAAGGAGAGGTGGAGCAGGCTATCGAGGAGGAGGGAGAGGGAGAGGTCGTGGGAAAGCGAGAGGAGTTCCCGGAGGAGATCGAGGGACTGCGCTGCTGGAGAAAGTCAAAGAGACAGCTGGCGAGGAAGATCTCGAGGCACAGATTCATGCGCTTTACGACGTGAGTCCTGTCAAGTCTCATTAATCGATGGATCTGAAAGCTAAACGATGATCATTCTTTTCGTGAGACAGATTCAACGACCGTCACCTGAATCTATCGCTGCTCGAGAACATCTCATTTCCGAATTGACGGGTTACCTGAATCGAGAGCGCTTCCATTGGGGACACCCTCATTCCGCGACGGCGATGCCGCTTTCGATCGAGCCGTTCGGTTCGATTCGATTCGGACTCGGAACTTCGACCTCAGATCTCGACTTGTGTCTACTCGACCCGTATCGACCGAATGGATTCGAAGACAAGTGGTACTCGTCACGCAAGGAACACATGCAGGATCTTCCCGATATTTATCAGATGAGGAAAATCGGAAACTCGCTGTATCGAGCTGGTCTGGACAACATTCATCCCATGTGAGTTCAGCTGTTTCCCACTCTTTCTCACCGACAGCTTGTCTGACTCAGGATACATCGTTACCTCAGCCCCGACGCCGCCGTTCCGATTTGCAAATTCGAGGTCGAAATCGATGGACAAATGATTCAAGCTGATCTCAACACGAACGAACGACTCGGTCAGATCCCCTTGAGTCTCTCTGCTTGGCAGTACTAGAACTCACAGGCTTTGTCGCGACGCAGGCGTTTACAATTCTCGTCTCCTCAATTCGTATTGTAACCTTCATCCGCTCGTTCGCCCTTTATCGGTCTTCATCAAATTCTGGGCCTCTCAACGCGGACTCAACAACCCTTCAGGAGATCAAGACGGAATCGTCACTTTCTCCTCCTATACCCTCATCCTCCTCGTCATTTCGTACCTTCAACAAATCTCCCTCCTCCCGAATCTCCAAGACGAAGAACTGATCGCCTCGACCCAAACTGAACGATCTCGATTCTTCTCAACTCCGAAAGCGTACAGTCGAAGAGGGAAACTTCGACATTTGATCAGGAGTGTCGGATGGGACGTTACGTTCGTTGAATACGATCAGGAACCAGAAGGTTACGAAACGGACGAGGCGATTCTAGTCGAACTCGCGAGAGGGTTCTTCCATTTCTGGGGAGAAGAGTTCAACCCGAAAGAGAACGTCGTCAGTATCGCGAACGGAGCTCCCTTCCCTCGAGAACGACTCTTTGGTCAAGCTCCGACTCCGGATCCAAAGGCGACATTGGACGGAAAAGAGAACGGAGAAGATGGTATTTCGAAAGCGGAGAGGAAGAGACAGGAAATGGAGGATCTCGCTTTGGAGGCGTTCGCGGACGAACGAGCGCAACAAGAAGGAGGAGGAGGAGGAGTCATTACTGGAGGAGGAGCTGCTCAAACGGACGACCCTCACGCCGAACTCGACGCTATCGCCCAGGCACAGTCTGAACTCGACGAAGAACGGGAAAAGGCGACTCGAAATCGTTCTCGTGCGAACTCGAGATCGTCCTCACCGATCCCGTATGGAGATTTCGCGGAACCAGAGAAGTGGACGGAACACATGCTCGTGGTGCAAGATCCTTTCATCTTGACGAGAAACTGTGCTGGAAACGTTAGACCTGACTGGGTCGAAGAATTGAGAATTGTGAGTTTTCCTCGTCGCTTCCTGCTTGCGAGGAGTAGTTTACTGATGTTAATATATTGACTTCTTGTCATCGCAGCAAATGAGAAGAGCAAGAGATTTGATCGACGAGAAAGCACCTATCTCGAAAATCTGTCTTCATCACTACTCGGATCCCGATTTCTTACCGATAGCTTTCGCGAAACAACGAGCGAAAGCAGCAGAGCAGAAGAAGAAGCAACAAGACGCGATGGAGGCGGCGAGGTTGAGGCGACAAGCTGAAGAACGAGCGGCGCAGAAGCAGGAGGAAGAGTCGGAGAATCAGGAGGAAACGATTGACGGCGTGGTAGAGGTCAAGACGAACGAAGGTGGAGCGGTGACTGAAGATCTTCCCGCTGGATCGGGAACTAGTGCGAGCGAGGAAGTAGTAGTCGTTGAAGCGAACGAATCGCAATTGAAGGAGGAATGAACGGTGGCAGCTCTTTCTTCTGTTATGTTTTGCTTCTCTCGCCTGTATCCTCTCTGTATATTGCAACCGCTGTGAACCAAGATATTGCCTTCAGCTTCGCAAGCAACGAGAGCAGAGAATGGTTTCGAAATGAGGTTTTGATTTCACAACGACTCAAAAGAGACTTGATCTACCCGAATGCACTACTGTCCTCACACGGAGTCACCGACTACTCATGCTGCGCCCCTGCCTTAGTCGAGTTGCGCCTACTGAGCACAGAGAGGGAAATCGCAGTTGAGTGAAATCGAGTCGATGTGAACAAGCTGCTATCTATAGAATGAAACAATGAATCATCGTCAGTTCTCATCCATGTGCGAGTGCTAGAGTTGCTTGTTCCCTCTGGGTTTGATTGAATCAGGTAAAAGTAAGCTGTTGGTCTAATACTTCATCATGATCGATAAACACGATTGACAGTAGCAGAACTGATTGAATAAATGTTGTAGAACTCATCACGTAAATCGGGGGGACGGCCGGGCGAGCGAGTGGAGAGCTGGAGAGAGCAAAGGGAGAGGGAGGAAACGCACGAGACGCCGAACGAACAGGAAGAGTTACTCACAGGGAGCCTAGTATATACGAGAGCTACAGTTCAACAGAGCCGGGAGTCGATGGTCGCTTTGTGAGAGAGGTGAGGAGGAGAGAGTAAGGTGGAAGTTTTGCCTTGGAAAAGCTGTCGCCGATTCCTCTTCTTCTCCTTGTGACCCTTGCAACCCGCTAGTGCCGCCAACCTTCGACCGCCAACATGGTAAGTTACCTAGATACACGACCCGCGCAACCAGTCACGCCCTCCCGACCCGAGAAACCGACCTCGAGAAAATGAGATTCACCAACTTCGGAAAAATCGACAAATCGCCTCATCACTCGAGCCAGGGTAACCCGTCAGGCGGAATATAGGGAGTTAGAGGGATTAGTGAGCATGCTGGAGTGGAAACAGGCGAAGAATCACCCTCGAACCCGTACCTCGATCTTCCCCTCTCCTACTCAACTCTACCGCTTCTCTCGATTCTGAACCGCCGCTTTCGACACGAAACAATAGTTAAGGTATTGAAGGTTGAGATGGGCGGAAAGAATTAACGATCTCGCTTGTGTGTGCCTGTGTTGTTTAGGACCCCTCCGGCGCCGTTACCATCAGGACCCGCAAGTTCATCACCAACCGTCTGCTTCAACGCAAGCAGATGGTCGTTGACGTCCTTCACCCTACTCGTCCCAACGTCTCCAAGGACGAGCTCCGTGAGAAGCTCTCGACTATGTACAAGGCCCCCAAGGACCAAGTCATCGTCTTCGGTTTCCGCACTCAATTCGGTGGAGGAAAGTCGACTGGTTTCGCTTTGATCTACGACTCGAAAGAGTCGCTCAAATTCGAGCCCCGTTACCGTCTCGTCCGAGTGAGTTCTCGAATTCTCTTTCTTCCTTGCTTCATTACGCCTTTACTCACGCCCTTCGTTCTCTCCACAGTTCGGTCTCGCTGAGAAGAGGGAACGCACTGGACGTAAGCTCCGCAAGGAACGTAAGAACCGTGCCAAGAAGTTCAGGGGTGAGTTTTCGATTTTCCTCGTTTCACCTTTCTCGTTTCGTTGCTTACCGCTTCTCTTCTCCTTCTACAGGTACCGCCAAGGTCAAGAAGGCGTCTGAGGGAAAAAAGAAGTAGATTGGGACGTTCTAAGTGCCTCGTTGTCGTCGCTGCAACTGAACTTTCGCTCTTGGGTTTTCACTTTCCCCCCCAAATCGCCCCTTGTTCACGAGAGGCTCGACTTCGTCCATCGTGGATCTGGTCCCTTGAGATCAATACAGTCGACAATCACCTCTCGACGCCGACATTCGCCGCCTCCTCGACCATCGCATCGATCGCAACTTCCGCCTCCTCGACAAAGTTTCTCCTCCGATTCGCTTTCATTCCCCTCTCCTCATACACGCCTGAACTCGAAGCATCCTTTTTCAATACCTTCGAATCTGTATTGTCGGAAGCGTCGAAATTTCTCAAAATCGAAATCGACAACGCCCCGAAATGCGCTTTCCTTTTCCCGGCACTGGCATAACTGTCGCTTCTCGCTCTCGGTGACATCGTGATACATGTTGCAGCGGAACGATAACGAGTTTCCAGAACCTTCGGGGTTCAACTTGAAGCTGAAGCACGAAGTTTCGTGTCCGAAAATTGCGACTCTCTGCGCACCTGCGTCGCTGTGCGATCGATCTACTCGAGCTCTCGACACCGAGGCTCGATGCTCTCCGCCTAAGTACGGCTTAGGCAAGAGCTCTTTGACGTACGATGCAGTTCGCACGCTTAAAGTTGCCCTCTTTCGCTCTCAGCCGCATCCGACCACTTCTTTCTCTTTGAACGCGCTCTATAACATAGTATCGATAGAAAGAAAGACAAGTGAACCGACTATCTACCACTTCTTGTCATCCTCATCGTCGTCAATCTGCTGCCAGTGTCCCATCTCTGTCTCGACTTCGCCGTTCGGGAGGGCGACGACGGTCACAGTTTCCTCGCACCTATTGACTACGATCCCATCCAACTTGTTCGCACCTCTCGAATGACTCGTCGGAGTAGGTTGCAACTCGAGAGAGCCGAAAGGTACCCCGTCAGGAGGTATCGTTCCGTCGGCTCTTGCACCTCCTTCGAGATTTCCAGACGAAAGGAACGCGAACCGGTCGAGAGGGAGAGCTGCGACGAGATCGAATTGAGTCGTGTAAATGTGATCCAGGTTCTCCTGTTGTTGTTGCTGTTGTTGCTTCGAAGTGAGAGTCGATCCAGAAGGATTCGAGTGAGGAATCGTCGAGGAAGCGAGGGAACGAGCGGATGGAGTGGAAAGAGCGTTGTGAAGAATAATGATCGAGACGGGAATACCGAGAACCGCGACGGTGAAACTGAAAGCAAACGTTGTGAGGACGAGCGTTACGTGGAGAAGAGAGAGATAAACTGACAGAGGAATGATGATCGCGATAGCGTTCGTCGTTCCGTCCCTCAGGATTCGTTGGAGCGTTGCCGCAATCCATGAAACATTAACAGCGAGAGCGACTAATGAGATGCACACACGAAGAATTAGCGAACATGACTCGCTTGGGGGAAGGGTAGGCGCCAACTCACTACACGAGAAACCTAGTCCGATCGTAACGAGAACGAGCCACCTATAAGTCTTCGCGAACGTCTCTACTCCGGTTCTCGTTCTTCCTTGCATGCTTCGGATTGAACGCTTGAGGTCTCGCAAGTAAAGACTCGCGACTCCGACGAATGTCAAACCCAAGAAACCACACCAACCCGCCAATATCGAGAAGAATAGCTCATATGTAGTACCGTAGTCTCCCAAGTTGCGAGCGACGTCGATTACGAGTACCGAAGTGTCGTGTATTCTACCGAGATCGATGGGCGATCCGGGAGTCCAAGTTCTCGCTCCTGATTCGAGGACATTGTACAATTTCGCCGACGATTCTTGACTGTATTGAAGATTGTTCGACGCCAGGATACCGTAAGGGAGGAGCGTGCCGAGAGCGGCCATTGGTAACACGACTCCGAGCGAGTTGGTGAACTTCGCAGAGGTATACCAAGGCTCAGAGCCGTTGTGATACGCTCTGCGATGTAAGACCCTTATGTTCGTCGAACGAAGTGTCAGTGGATCGTGCACTCGGAATACTTCGGAGAAAGCAAATCGGAGACAAACCAGGTTACTGTCAATGAGTGAACCGCGCAGCAAACCGATAGCACTCCGGGAATCCTACAATATCAATCTGAGATGAGTCTTGCGCCTCATACAAAAGGTGAAGAAGGAGAAAGGGCTCACCAGGGTAACGAGTTCGACAGAAATTGAGAGCGTGTTGTTATACCCTTGACGATTCGAAACCATACGATCCACAGGAACGATTGCAGGCCTAGCCAGCGGCACATGGCGGATCAGCAACACGCTTCTCGGAATCCAGTGTAGAGAAGAGAGGAACTCACAGAGATTGAAAATCGTCATGAGCGAGACGTAAGACACCACGTAGTGAGGCAAGATGAATCGTTCTTGGCCAACTCGAACGACTCGAACGAACCAGAGCGTTCCCTTCCTCCACCTGACAACGAGTCCCGTGATGTAAAGGAGCGTTGCGACGCTGAGCAGTGATGAGGCCGTGATGAGCAAAGGCGAGAAAGCGGCTGGGGCTGGGTTGTTTAAGAGCAGGAAGGCAGTCGATTGAAAGTAAACCCAGGGATTCGTCGTATTCGGTAGGAGCCTGAGAGAGGCTTTCTACTGAGAAGAGGCGGGGTCAGTGCAAAGATCAGCTACAGCGAGCAACGGACTTACGAGGAGTTCTTCCACCTCTTCTGGTGTTTGCGCACCATTCAAGGACATGACGGTAGTTCACTGTCGAGTATGGCGAAGAGACAAGAAAGGGAAGCGGGCCGTTCGAGATGGGAGACGCAGGCTCGTGAGTATTCCGCGGAGGCGTCGTGAGGCTCGAGCAGATTCGTTTCGAGATACGAGCGGAATTACATCGAGCCCCAACGATCGAGACGAGACACTCAAGTGGCTCTCGCGATCGCGAAGCGGTCCGTGCAGGTTCAATCAATGTGGTTCAAATTGCAAATGCGAGTCTGTCACGAGGCGTACTCAGTCTCGAGCGAAAGGGCGTGCAAGCGAGAGTCTTGGACTCACATCAGCGAGAACTACGAGTCGACCCAATCGAGAGAACCGAGAATGAGAGTCTTTCGAGGTAATCTGCCGGGCAAAGGTGAGAGCAGGGTGATTTTCTTCTTTGCTTGATCGAGTGCAGACCTGTCAAGGGGAAAGTCAGGTTTCGTGAACTGACGAGAGGAGGAAAGGAAGAGGAGCTTACACCCAGACGAAACCTCCGACGGGACCCTTGACGACTTTCTCTTCCCCTTCGTCCCCTTCTTCTGCTTGAGGGACCGCGAGTATCCGATTAAGAATCTCACTTGCAGCTCGAGGACCGGCGAGGTCGATTGGAACGAGTTCAGTATCTCGAGTCAGACGAGTCGCACCGAGGGGCAGAGCGGACGACGGCGCATGAGCTCCAGCAGCTGATCAAATTTGCTCATTAGCGGTTGCGACAAGGAGACAAGTCGAGATTACTTACCTTCTCCGACCCGACATATTCTCACGTCGTCGAATTTGACGATAATAGAGAATGGACTGAGAACCCCTTGCGTGAGCGCGGGACCACCGTAGAAATACGATCGAATTTGAGAGGATTGAATGCGAGACAACGTGGAGAGATCGAGGTCAGAGGCCTGTTCTCAGGAGTATTTTGTCAGTTGCCAAGAAAGGACGAGGATGATGAAGGGTAGAGCGGAAAAAGACTTGCACCATCGCTCTTCGGCACTCGAACGACTGTCACCGTTTTGTTCGTGTTGAGCAGTTTAGTCATTTCGACGTAGAGACGCTCCGAACCAAAAACGAGGAGAACATTGACTAGTGACATGAGATCGATCAGCTCGTCTTCATGAGATTCTGAAGACGGAGAAGAGACTCGCCTTCGAATTCTCGAACAGCAGCCTTGACCTTTTCCCATCCTCCTCCTTTCTTCTCTGCCCACTCGCCCGGCGTGTCTATCAGATAACCACTCTTCCATCCGTCGATGCCTCCTGCGTCTACTGTTCTCTTGACAGCGCTCGCGACTGATTTCGTCAACAATTCGTAATGTGGTTCGTTCGTAGTCGCAGCGAGATGACCGTAAAAGTAAACGAGTGGATTGAGCACAGGCGCATACGCGTCGATGTTGACAGGGGGGACGTAGGGAGTTTGCGAGGTGGATGGAGTCGGGAATGGGACGGGAGGACCTGAGGAGAAACTGGTTCCGAAAGGTGCGATCGGAGTTGTCGTCGGTAGAAGGGAGGAAGTGCTGACGACTCCGACTGTTCCGGGTAGCGTCCACGAACCATCGTTCGGGTCTAGATTGACTACGGTCAAACCAGCAGTTTGTTGTCCAGGTTTCGCGAGAGTCGCCCTCGCTTCTCGATTCCTCCAATTCGTCAACATTTTGATCAGACTCGATTTCCCGGCTCCTCTTTCACCAATCACTAGCACTCGAGGGGGTGCAACTTCGTCGTCGGGTTGAGAGAGGTCACGGGTAACCGAGAAAGAGGAAGGACGGGAGAGATGTCGGAGGCGAGAGAGAGAAAGATGAAGGTTCAAGTAGGTCGGCATTGTCGATTCAGAGGCGACGTAGACGCTGTCGAGGGCACCTGTAACGTGGAGAGGACAAGACCATCGCGGGTTAGTTCAAGGAGCAGAGAAGAGGGAAGGAATGAACCGAGAGAATGGCAAAACACGAGAGAGAAGATCGTGTCGCTGAAGCCTCTCGAGGAGCTACACGCAGACGCTCGAGTCGAACTGCTCTATAGTTCGAGATCTCGACCAACAGCGCAAAACAACAGGCAAGCGACCTCTCTCAGACCTGGACAAACTGAGTGAAATGAATTCCATCACCCGAGTCTTTCATAGTCAATCGACCTGCCCAGGAGCTCACTGATTCCTCATCAAGTAACTCAAGCCTCGAGTTGCTCCACCAGAGTTGAGAGGGAGAGAGGAAAGTAGACTCATCTCTAATTCTGCTCCCTCGCCGTTTACGCCTGGCGCCCATACTGCTCCTCTTTGCTCGTTGGCGAACCCGTACGTTGCACCGCGCATGAGTTCGAAGCCGAACACCTCTGCGAATCCGGAGAGGAGTTTGACGCTGATCGCATCTGTTGGCGATTCCAATTCGAATCGGAGTTCGTGAGAGGGCGGTATAGAGAACTTCCGTGTTGATGCCGTAGACATTGCTCGAGGAGTTTCAGGCGGCGAAGAGATTCGGGAAGTGAAGAGAGAAATGAGGCAAAAGAATGATTCGCGAAGTTGCGTGAGTTTCGCTTGAACTTGGATCAAATTTTGGGCAAACGATGCGCTAGTCGTCGTATATACTCCGCTCAGAATACGGAGTGGGCCAGAGAAGCTTTGAAAAGCAGACGAAGTTGGATGCGAAGCTGCGATTCAAGGTCGACGAAGACATTGAGTCGTCTGAAGAAGCGCAACATGGAGCGTGCTTTCAGGCCACCGCCTTTGCGGCGGGGAAGCTCTGTCGAGTACCTCTCTATTGTGACCCTCGAAGCGGCACAGATACTGACGAAACTAAGCACTTTCTTTGTAAACAAAACTTTCCTTTTTCCCAAATGAAATCTATATGATAGCAGCGAAAGATCCCCTAGTTGATACGGTCGAGACGCTTGCGAGACGATGAACCGTTGCCCTTTCCGTTGCCCTTTCGCTTCTTGTGCAGCTTTTGAGTGTCGATGACGGTAGAGTTGGTCGAAGCGATGTGTTCGTAAACGAGATTCTCGTCGTCGATGAATGTAAGTCGACCCCAGCCGTACGTATTATCGTTCGAGAAGACGGAACCATTTGCGCGTTTGACGGGATCGTCGAAATCGTCGAGTCCCTGTTCGCGAGAGAAAGTCAGCTTGGGTTCTCCCTTGCGATCAAGGATGTCAGACTCACATCGTAGTGTCCAGCGTTACCTGCAACGATATAGGCTGGCGCACGAGGGTTGTTGAAGCCGTTGGGATCGACGGTGCCTGCGAAAATGAATACAAAAAGTTAGGATCCACTCGAACGATTCGGCGTAGGAGGATCAGACGAACCATTGTAGATCGGAGCGAAGACCTCGTAGTTGTGAACATGACCATGAAACACGAGATCGACTTGATTGTCGTACAGGATCTTTTCGAAAGCTTGCTGCCACGCGACTCCAAGCTCACACCCGCTGCTGCAGTAGTAGGGACGGTGAAGGAACACGATGACCCAAGGAGTCTTGTGCCTATCGACGCGGCTAAGATCGTTGGCGAGGAAGTCGATTTGTTGATTTGGTTCGCCGAACGGTCCATTGACGTTCCCGGTTGACGCATTGAAGGGTTTCGCTTCAATCGGGCCCGTCAAGTTAGCCCCAAGGTCGGTTTCGGCAGTTAGCGAGACGAAGTGAGTCTGGCCAACGAGCGATGGACAAGTTCAGAAATGTTAGATCTGCGAGGAGAAGCATAAGAAAAGCTCACCATTCCGTAGTCATAAGAGTACCAGAAGTTCTCGAGACCGTTCGAGACTGATCCGGGCATTCGGAAGTGGTCGCTGAGAAGCATCTCATGTCAGAACCAGCTGCTCAAGAGGATCGAAGAGCTGATTCGTACCGGAAACCCTTGAATTCAGTTTGTCCCTCGAAACAGTAACTTTCGTCGTAGGCGATATTCGCCTTTTTGTTCTTCTGTTGACCGTTCAAGCAGTTGGCTTCGTGATTTCCCGGAGAAACCATCCTAGAAGAGCGCGATCGATCAGCCAGATGTTGCGTTTTCGCGATTCAGATGCAAAATGATCAACTCACCAAGGACGGCGAGCCGTGATTTCCGACATTTGATCGTAGAACTGCTCGGACATTTCTTCGTACTTGTCTGCGACCATCGCTCGGGTAGGTTGAGTTGAGTTCTTGTCGGTCCCGAAGAACCCTTGATAGCTCTCTTTGATGAAGTAATCGGCGTATCCAATATCTCCCACGATATGCGAGAACTCGAAGGTGTCGAGTTGTTCGGTGAGACTTTGGATCGTGTTCGTTTCTTTAGCTTTCAGGAAAGTGTCCGGTCCTCCGATGGGACCCGAGTAGGTCGTCAATCCTTGACTCCCCATCAGTCCCAAGTCGGCGAATACCGCCATAGAATAAGAGGTCTTGTCGCCTGCAGCTCGGGCAGTGGTGAAAGTGTATGAAGGTCGGTAAGCTCCTCCAGGTTCGTTCGTGTGTGATACTGGTCTCGTTCCCTCTGCGTCAGCGTATCTTCCTCCACGACGAGTCAGCGAGTACTAGACTCACCTTGGTACCAATACTTTGTCGCGGGCTTGAGCCCCGAAAGAAGAACATGATTGTTGTAGGTTCGAGAAGTCTCGTAGGTCGTCGAATCGTTTGAGGTTGCGACTTGGTCGAGTTTCCTGGGATCAGTGCCGAAGTAGACGGTTGGCTGATCAATCTGCTTGAAGGAACTCCAGGAAACAGTCATTCCGTTCGAACCTTGGAACGCGAGTCGATGTTGCAGCGGCTCGTACAGGTTTGCCGGTATCGCTCCGGGAACTGATCGCGAGTCAACTGCGTGAGCTCGCTATGAATGTCGAGTGTAGCGAGCAAGCGAGACTTACTGTGAACTCCATTTCCGAAATCCGTCACCGACTCCGGCCAAGGTGCGACGCTCGTGTTTGAAGAGGATTGAGCGACGGCGTGAGAAGCGAGAGATGCGAACGCTCCGATCTTGACGAGCGATGAGATCATGGTCTTTTGAGAAAACGAGTGAGGAACGAAGCGAGAGCGAGACAATACTCAGAACCAGACGCGTTCCAGAGAGCGAAAGTTTGGAATTATCTACATGATGTACGCGGGAAGAAGCCTCCGCTCAAAAACGGCGCTAGAGAGGGAGAACGTGTGCAAAACAAGCCGAACGTGCGTCGCGACGAATTCGAAATCCCCTGAAGAAACTGCAGGAATAGCTATCGAAATATGGCTCTGTTCTCGAGGTCGGAGAGTTCGTGGGGAGGTCGCTGCTCGAAACGAAGAGGCGAGTTAGCAAGACGAATCTCCGGGAAGAATGTAAGGACGAGACGAGACCCCCGAATCTCTATTTGATCACGAGACTCCCTCCCAGTCTTCTCCCTGGCCTTCGATGAGCTGCGAGTGACAGCGAACGAGGCGTTGCCGGCTCTCGAGTCCCGAAGCGCGAAAATTGGATGATTGATTCTGCGGAGGCTGAGCGAGACCAAACGAAGGGTAGCGATCTCGATGGCTGGTCTGGCCGAGCGGATAGCGCCGTTATAGCTAAACCACAGTACGCGCAAGTTTGGCGAGTCGAATCTGAGTGAGTGAGAGGAAGGAAAGAGAGAGGTTGTCTCTTCGCTGCTCACCACATCTCAGTATGTCGGGAAACGCCTCTGCAGCTACTCCAGCTGCACCTACACCTTTCTATCAGCTCTACCGTCGTTCATCGTAAGCTCCCACGCAGTCGGATGAGGTGCCGAAGATCTTGTTGATGAAACTGATTCGTCATCTCTGTAGCCTCGGTAACGCGTTGGTAGAAGCCCTCGATGAGTTGATCAACAGTGGACATATCAATCCTCAGTTGGCATTGCAGACGCTCGCTCAGGTGAGGATTCCTGCCCGTATTTCCTCTGTTTCCCGTCCACTCACTCACGCGACTCGACTCGACATTGGATAGTTTGACAAGTCTGCTTCACAAGCGATCAACAAGGAGGTCAAGACTAAATCGAGCGTCAAAGCCCATCTCAACACCTACCGACTTTGTGACGAGGTGAACTCTCTCACTCGGAGAGTTGCGTCGCGACGTCTTTATAGACTGGATGACTGACTTCGGACGGCATGCCTCCTCTCGAACGGTCTCTACGATAGGTCTGGACGTTTGTCCTACAAAATCCTACTTTCAAACTCGAAGGAAACAACGAAGTCGTGACGGGATTGGGAAAATGCAAAATCGTCGCATGCAAGTCCGGTGACGCTCCCGCCAAGTAAGGTCGACTGATGGGGTTCGCCTCGAAGAGAAGGACGAGCGCTTCGTTGCGTTACGTCCTTGCCTCGTTTTCGTCACTTCTTCGATTCTTCCCGGAGTCGTTCTCTCCTCTCGCATATGAGGCTCGCCTCACCAACTACTTGCTCAACAATGTTATCTCGCACGACTTCCTACAGTCATTCTCGCTCCCATCCCATTCTTCGCATTCCGCAAAAACAAGATTCCTCTCTCTTTTCGTCCTCGTTCGTTTACTCAAGTTCGTTCTTCGTTTGTCGTACCATACCTCTTCTTCTTCTCCTTTCTCACGAAAACACTTCCTCTTTTGCTGTGTTCTCGCAATGACAACATAGACAAAACTGAAAAACTGCAAATCATCGATGTCCCGCGTCGTTCGATTCCATGGTTCGTTACAGTGCAATACAAGGGGAATTCGATAGCAACGGCTGTGAATAAACGTGAATGATACAGGAGAACTGAAGTAGAACTCGAACATAGACAGATGGAACGGGTATTATGCTGAAGGGGAAAGAAACCTGGGTAAATTGAGCTGCGAGCTGGGTAGAGGCTGGTTGACGGTTTGTAGTCACATTCAGGAGATTGTGCAGCATCTACAAGTTGAACCTTTTCGGGGTTTGTCGATACTGTCTGCAAAAAGATAAAATCTCGAGTCAGCTTGATGAACTGGATCGAGACAAAAGACGATGCTCACCATCTTGGACCTCTTCCAGTGGTATTGTTCTGATATGTAGGTGGACGATGGTCGGCGGCTGCCCTTCCTCCTGGGGCGGTTTCAGGTTGTAACCTACGAAAAGCGCGCAACGAATTTCATCAGCTCTTTCTCGGAGCTCGCTGGAGACCCCAGAATGGGATGGGAACTCATTCGAAAGGAGTTTCTCAGGCTCAAGGAATCTTCCAAGGTATAGCCTGTTGATACGGGATGACCATTTAGGCTTTCAGTCGAAAGAACTCGAATCTTGAGTGAGCGAGAGTCTCGAACTTACAGTCGAATCGAATCGGGACCTGTGACAGGTGCTTCGCTCGTTCTCCACGCTGCGTGAGGGTGATTAGTCTCCCGACCGCAGAAGAGAGAGAGCGGGACTTCGTTTGAGCTCACCTGTAGGCCACTCTGAATGAATCCTTTGCCTGACTTGCTCCACTGTTTCTTCGCTACCCACTCTCCATCGTTTCCTCGCCCCGCTCATGAGCAAAAAGTCGATCTCGAAGGGATCACCCTTGACGTCTGACGCGGGCGGAGAGAGGTCCGGAGCTGGTGCGACTTTTGGCGTTTCGGATTCTTCTCGAGGCGGAATGTTTTCGGATTTTTCGGCTTCATGAGGCGGTAGAGAGGATCTTGATGGGTTCATTGAGGCGACACAAGGGTATCTGTGTGCCGAGGGAGAGACCAGGCTGGAATGGTCGGGGAGATGTTTTCGGAAGCGGGTGGGGGTCGGGGAAGGAACGCGCGTGAGAGCTTGCAGGTGAGCGGTAGAGATAGCAGGCCCGAATGCGTCGAAGGGGAGGTCGTTCGGCAAGTGGGAGTGTGATGAGAGGGCGGAAGGAGAGAAAGCTTCTCTCTCCTTCTCCCACTCATCTCGGATTCCAGAATCAACCAAACGCCATGTCGAACGCAGCGAGACAACTATCGATCAAGACTGGAGTAGTCAACCGGTCAGTCTCGCAAGGTCCCTCTTGCTCAGAAGTTTGCTCATTCAACTCGATTCGAATCGGCATCAATCTAGTCTCGTGAAGGAAGTTGCGTCGTACAAGACAGAAGCCGAAGCTGCGAAAGCTACAGCGGACAAGATGGAAGCAGAGGAGGAAGACGAATACGAAGTGAAACAAGCTGTCAGTCCTCGTTTCCTTTCACGGTATCTGCGGGTTCTTGGTGAAGATGGTTGAAGCTGACAACGATTGGAATCGATAACAGAGAAGGGTTCAAGCAGACAGTCTACAAATGATTCCGGATTCTGAGAAACGATTAGCGAAAGCAATCGAAGATTTGGAAGAACTCGTCGTACGTTATCCGGATGCTCTTCGCTCTGCCACCAGCTGACGTGAGTCGACGTTTTTCAACTGTAGATGAGCGCGGAAGACGAGATCTCGAGTACGGAGGAGTTTAAAAAGGCGGAAGCTGCACTCAAAGCTGCGAAACCAGAGTAAAATCTCGGTTTATTTCTTGCACCAGCGGGTCTAGTGTCGGATATTGTAGGCCTTGTCGCCTGTTGGATCTCGCTGGACGGGAAAGATGCACGGAGCGTCGACGAGCGTGGCGAAGAAGACTTGGGAAGAACGGCGAAAACGAGGATTACAAATGTTCGAATATCGAAGTTTCATTAGACACGCCGTGGAATATCATAGATCAGTGCGACGTACTTGCTTACTGTTGAGAACGAGGCCCAAAAAAAGAGAGCGATCTATTTTGCGAGATTTCCAGAAGTTTGGTGAAGTTGGAAAAATACGCCACTGTCTGACCCTCTCCATTCACTTTCTCGCCTTCGACCACTCGGATACCTCACAGATGAGTTTAGCAGATCAACGAGCAGCAAAGCGGAACCGCATCTACACCGCGGAAGATGTCGAAGCACACTCCTCGGCCACGGATTGTTGGGTCACTTACAAAGGCAAGGTCTACGACGTGAGTCTTCCTCTTACGGTCTAGGATGGATCCTCACTTTGTAGTAATCCACTGACGCGTCCGCGATCCGCAGGTGACACGATTCTTGGAAGATCATCCTGGAACGGAAGAAACTATTCTCGCCTACGCTGGAAAGGATGTCGAAGCAGCGATGGAAGACCCTGCGGAACATTCTCATTCAGATTCGGCGTATCAAGTACTCAATGAGTATCAAGTTGGACGTGTCGTTTCGGGAGAAGCGATTACCAACCCGGATTTCGAGTACAAGGATGGATGGGCACCTTCAGACACGGACGAGAAGAGTGATTGGGAGAAGAACCAGTTCTTGGATCTCGACAGGCCGTTGATCATGCAAGTATGGAATTCGGAATTTTCGAAATCTTTCTATCTCAAACAAGTTCACCAACCGAGGTGAGTTCCCCTTGACCCTGTGTGTTTTCTTGCTTCGAAGCTGACACTCTCGATTATCGTAGACATCTCCCCCGCCCTGCGCGTTTGTTCGGTCCCTCGTACCTCGAAATTTTCACAATGACATCGTGGTATGTCGTTCCGATAATTTGGGTCCCGATCACGCTCTACATCTTCCGCCAATCGATCCTACAACAACTCGCAAAAGGTCTTTCTCTCACGACTGCCTTCCAACGAACCGGTACTTGTTTCCTCGTCGGTAACGTCATCTGGACCGTAAGATTACATTTCTTCCCTTTCGCGTCGTTCTGTCCTCACGCTGACCCCGTTTCCTGTTACAGATCCTCGAATATGTTATGCATCGATTCGTCTTCCACGTCGAAGAGTGGCTCCCGGATCGTCCTTTCTTCCTCATGCTTCATTTCCTCCTCCACGGAATTCACCACTACGTTCCCGTTCGTGATCGATTTCTCTCTCTCTCGCTTTGTATCTGTTGCTGACTTTGAGGTCGTCTGTACAGATGGATCGTATGCGTCTCGTCATGCCGCCTATCCTATTCACCGCTCTTCAGGCTCCCTTCACCAAGTTGGCGCACACGATTTTCCCCAACTGGATGGCCAACGGTGTGATTGCTGGCAGTTTTGCAATGTATGTCGTTTACGACATGCTGCACTACGCCATGCATCACACCAAGTTGCCCGCCGTGAGTTTATTTCTTACTCATCATTTTCAGAACAATCGAATTTACTCCTTTTCTTCTCCTTCTCCTAGTACATCAAGAAGCAGAAGTCCTGGCATATGGAGCACCATTATCGAAATTGGGACGCAGGCTATGGTCAGTTCCTTTTCCTGTACTCCAACTCATACGCGACGCTGACGACTTTTCACTCTAGGCGTTACTTCGAACTTTTGGGATTACGTTTTCGGAACCGAGGTGAGACCTTCTCGCTGTAGTCTGTTTACGTCGAGCTAGAGCTGATCTGTTCACGTCGTCGCAGTTTGTAAGGAACACGGACGGCTCCGCAAAGGTCGACTCGAAAACCACTTAATAGGTCGACTCGCACTTCGCCTCAGTTTCACCCGCCCCTCGCTTGCGCCTCGCTCCATCTCCTACCCTCATTCCCCTCCTTTCTAACCCATTCTTTCGTTTTTCTTCTTAGACTTTTTTCTGTCCTCGAAGCTATCGCTTCGTTGTCACTCGCTTCCCTTTCTCGAGGCTATTTGTTCATCCTACCCGCATTATGGCTCCTTTAACCCTTACTACCCGTTGTGTAATCACTCATTCCCCGGTCGACAACACCGTCCGTTCTCTTACGTTCTCTCCTAGATCTTTTCTTCTTTTTCGCTCCACGGAGAGTTAGCTAGCACGAAACCGGAGAAGCCTTCCTCTCGGTTGACAGCGATTCCTGTCGTCGGGGCAAGCATCCGCTTCATCTTCGCTAGCTAGAGTTGTCCGAGAAGTTCTCAGATCTCATGTCTCTCCTCCTCTCCCACTTTACATCAAATCCTCGGCATAGTCCTTGCGGCGCTCAATCAGGCTCTGACCTCTCTCATCATCGCCACCGGTCGACGAGCTCGACAACGCTAATCAGTAGCGAATCGTCATTCAACTTCCATCTACCACACCCTCCGGAAAGGCTCCGCTAACGAGACGCTTCGAGACTACTGTGAACTGGTGACTATCTTCTGAGGTAGGTTCTTATAAAGCTGAGATCCCATCGGATTCAGACGCTTACTCGACCTTGTGATGTTGATCTCGTAGGTTGGTCGAGGAACGCTGGAGGGACGTTCAGAGACTCTTCAGGCAACAGGGTCATCCGAGACGGTGAGAACTACCTGTGTGCGAGCTCCAGATCCGTCAGGCTGACCTGATTCCTCGTCGCCAAACAGATCAGAATGGATCGCCTCTCTCGCTTGCCCACCGAGCTCCTCGACGCCATCTTTGAGATCGCAGCTAAGAACTCAAGCTCGGACTCGAACTTGACAACTCGTGGGATTTCAAGGGGCCTCTTACTCTCGCAGGAACGAGCTCTTTATCGCACGATCAACGTCAAATCCTCGCAACAATTGTCCCAACTTGTTCGTACGCTCGACACTCAACCACATAAAGGCAACCACACTCAGAGACTCGAATGGAATCGTGCGGAAGTTGACTGTATCAGAGGAAGAAACATCGACGTCGAACCGCTCTTGCGCCTTCTGCCGAATTTGGTCAAAATCAAGTTTAGTCGGGTCTCAGAAGCATTCGCGCTTCATTTCCTCAAGCACTCGAACCTCTTATCCTCCCTTCGTACTCTTCGCCTCGACGAGACTCCACTCAGCTCTTCACTCGTTGATTGTCTCAGCCGAGTTCCGACTCTCCGACGCATCGAGGTAGATGATGGGGTTGAGCAGGAGGAGGACGCTCACTGGAACCCCGCTATTCAAGTACTGCAAGTCGTCATTCGAACCAAGCACACCTTCCGCTTTCCTGCGCCGTCTAGACTTCCTCAATTCTTCCCTTCGGCGACCATTCCTTCTGTCGACATTGGGGTTTTCTGCCGCGATGCCTCTATCCTCCCTCTTTTCGACATTCTCGGTGATGGACTCGTTGTTCTTCGACTCAGAAGTGACAACTTCTACTCATTTCACGACCCAATCGACCATCTCCTTCCAAAGTTTACCGGCCTCCGATATCTTCACCTGCATCCCCCCTTTGTATCCGACTCCTTCCAAGCTCATATCCTCGATCTCCCCAATCTGGTCGTGCTCAGTCTCGCCTGGAACGCCCAAACTCCGAACCTCGACGAACTTTTCGGAGGACTCCGTTCTTTACCCCACCTTCACACGCTCACTCTCGCATATCTCGGAATCGAGAAAGGGTTCGAGTTCAACTTTGACTTCGCCCAGGTGGAATTTGATCATCCAGACTCTTATGACTGGGATCCTCTTGTCTTTCTCGAAGGAGCTGAAGATCTCTTCGAAACGTTTGATTGGAAATTACCATGGAACGACAGGATCTCGGACGTCTTGCCTCAAGTAATCGAGATGGAGGAGAAAGCGCGAGCCGTCGGTCTCGTCGTCGAAAGTAATCTCTCGGAACTTGTTCTGGTTTTCAGACTCGCGGTTGTCGAGTTTTATAACCGCGCGGTCGGAGACCTCTACTTCAACGGTTTCAAAAGGCCTCTAGAATACATTCTACCCCTCGCCGAAAAACACGGCCTCGATCTCGATCGCCTCGAAATCGACCTCGACGACGACTTCGAAACCGAAGAACTTGAATGGTTCGAAGATGGCGCTTATGTCGAAGGATCCGGAGAGTATGAAGGAGAGGATTGGCGTCTCGTTTACGGGTTAAGGTACAAGTCATCTCTGGAAAATAGATCAAAGGAAGAGCAGGAGGAAGAAGAAGAGAGCGATGGATCGGAGCAGAGTTCAGGGGAAAGTGGAAGCGACTAGTCTTGAGGGAGATGAAACATGTTCGTGCTCTTGTTCTTCCTCTCGTGTAGCTCTGAATCTCTGCTGATCTCCTTGAACTTTTCGGCCCGAGATCCTTTGTCACGTCTTCATTGTTGTTCCCTCGCTGCCCTCCCTCACAGTCGCTATACCCTGTCGCGTTCTCAGAGAGTAGAGATCAGCCGGAGACTATTACTATCCAGTCAGCACAATGTCATTCCATTCGTTCTTACTCGTCGGAAGTTGCAAAACGTGTTTCGCAATTGTGAAACTCACAGCGCACGTCAGCAGCTCCTCGTCTTTGCTATCGTCTTTGCTATCGTCACAGCGCCGTGAATGTTCGTTGACAGTTAAGCACTAGCTTGTAACACTGGTCACTGACTCTCGACCGGAAGAACACGGCTGTAAACCCGTTCTGATAGCCTCGACAATCCGGCCGTCTGGGGCGCAACCAGATCGCTTTCGTCGAACCTGACTGACCGCGAGACAAAGCTCGAATACAGGCGAGTGATACGGACAGACTTGAGAAGAAATCGGTTCAGGCTTGGTGCAACCTTTGTACTATCTTCCTGCGCGCTCTCTCGAGTCGATCAGCCGTCCAGCTCTTCCACTCTCCGGTAATGACCTCGGGATGCGAGAGAGGATAATATCGTGAAGTGAAAGAGAGACTGAACAACTCTGCTAAAATATATTGGCTAGTTTTGTCTTCGACTTCATTGAATTGTTGGCCAGATGTCCGAGCGGTTAAGGAGATAGACTCGAATCAATTCGCCATCTATTAGGCTTTGCCTGCGCAGGTTCAAATCCTGCTCTGGTCGGATTAACCTTTTGCCTCCGTGCACTTGGGGCTCGAGCAACCGTTTTTTGCAGTGCCTCAAAGGGTAAAAGGGGAGCAACCTGGACTCCCGTGGTTCGAGTTGTCTGTTTCGCTCTTACGATGCACTGCGGTCACTCGCTCGACCAATTTCAGGGAGAACGAGCTGAAGGAAGGAGGAGCACATTCTAGTATCTCCGTTGCGAGAGCTACCTAGCTGTCGGTCTGTGAGCCATCTACGCTGATCATGTGGATATGGACGAAGGGGGAGGTTGGAGCGTGGCTGGACATGACTTGCAACCCGTCGAAATCCGGCAAGAAGGGTGAGTCATCTGAGAGTGACGTTCCTCCTTTTCCGCGCCTTCCCAGGGCTTACAGGGTGGGCCACTGCATGTGCTGTACTGCTCAGTCGGCTGCTTGAGAGGAGAGACGGTCCAGGAGGGCAGGAGCCAATCCGATTGTGCTGTGACTACAGTATATAAATTGCAATTGACAATTTTAGACATCAAAGCGAGTTCTTGGTAGTATAGTGGCTAGTATACACGCCTGTCACGCGTGGGACCCGGGTTCAATTCCCGGCCAGGAAGATCTTCTTTTTCTCTTTTTCGCCTTTTTTTTTCCCTTCATGCCTGAATCTTCTTTGGTTGCGTGCGTGGAGATCGCCCCATTATGGTACCGCACTGTACTACATCGGACGCGGACGATCGGTGCCGGAAAGGGAGCAACTAAACTTCGGGTGTCGTTCTCGCGCTCGACGGAAAGTTTTGCTTCGTGTTTGTCATCCCGATCCATCCGCGTCTGGACCTCGTAGCTTGTCTAACAAGCCTTGTCAGCTGCACCGCTGGCTTCTACTCCGCTCCCTGCACTCATATCCAGCAGAAACTGGTCCAAAGATGGAGCTTGGATCGGTTCTCTCGCTTGTCTCTCTTGTTTCGCGTCCGCAAAACAGCCGTGAAGCCCTCAAGCCGATCGATCTCTGAAGGTCGCTCTGACCGTCATCCATCCATCCGCTATTTTTCAGCGGACAAGAAGCTGAGGTGTTTGATCTGCGTTTCGTCGAATCTTCTCCCCTTCCTTCCCCTCCATCTCGACATGGCATCAGCACTTGCGTGACGGGTCCTCGTTACCACAAGCACACGCTTCAACGGACCGGACACGCCTGTAGCAAAAATAGACTACGAAGGCAACGAACGACAAAAAGAAAGGTCTGACGGGGGATCGAACCCCGATTACAAGGATTGTCGTCTCTTTAGAGAGCAGATCAGAACCTTGTGTACTAACCATTATACGATCGGACCAAATTGTTTATCGCGCACGTGTCAAATTCGGAGAACTGTCCTCTATTCTCCTTTCTCAGCTCGACCGCTCCATTCAAAGTCTCTTCTGCCTCTATCTGTATTCCCTGCGCTAGAACCCACAGCGTGGGAAGACGCAACAGACTTCCAGACGCGCCCTGGTGCGCACGGTCCTCGGCAGCGATCTTTGCGTCTCGAGGCGGGTCCTCTTCTTCCTTTTGTCCTCCTCCCGACATCCGCAACGGCGCATCGTCTAGCACAGTCAGCATGACTCCCGAGCCACCACGAGTCGATGAGCATGCCGTCACACCCGAGCCTCCCAAGGAACCTTCACCTCGTGATCCAGAGGGAGACGCCGAGGACGACTCTTCCTTGACCTCCCTCAGCGATTTGGACGCCGGAGGTGAAGACGAGGAGCAAGGGGATGCAGAAAGAGAGGGTGACGAGCGGGAAACACCGCAGCCGCTTAGGGCGGAAGCTGGAAAGCGAGCAGAAATCGAAGATGGTTCAAATAGGGCGCAGGACAAGGGAGGAGTCGAGGCACGACGGGACGTCCGAGATGGCAACCCCGGGGAGAGTCCATCGATATATTGTCAAGCGAGACATCCGCTCGGAAAACCAAGTAAGTCATCTCGTTACAACCCGAGACTCGGATGTAGACTGACCTGGAGAGAGCTGTACAGTCTTGACACCGATTCTAGATGGTCTGCTCTCACAACGATATCAGCACCTCGAGCATACTGTCAGAGAAGCGACGAACAGTGAGCTTTTCTATACCTCTGTTTCGCAGAACGGGTGCCGATACAGACTATTGTTTCCAGTCTACGCACTTCAGGAGAGCTCGTATACGGTCGTTCAAGCAGCGATAGAGGGTCTTCCTTCGGGGGAACAACAAACAATGATCAGTTTGATGCTCAAGTGAGTTTGCGAAAATCCTCGCTCTTTAGCCAATGTTCTCCACTGACACCTTTTCCCGCTTCTTACTAGTCGATATGCATGCTTCTGTACCTCTGTCGATATCCCTCTCTTCCCGCTTTCGCCCATCAAAGTCTCTTTCTTCCTCTCGCAAGCCCTCGGAGTTGATTACCGCGACGTCTCGCATCGATCCAACAAGCTCCCTCTTCCAACCATCGATCCTAGCAGTGTAACCCTCTCACGTGACGAAGGAACCAGGCTCACGCAAGAACTCGCAGAATCGTGGGTTCAATCTCTCAACTTCGCACAATTGTCAGCGGTCAATATTTGGCAAAAGGTTATACCTTCATCTCCCTCTCTCGAACCGCTCGGCAGTGACCCGATCGTACGCGAGATCGTCTCTGCGATGCCAACCATTCTCGATTGGCAAGAATGGGAGAACCGGCCGGAGAATTCGACGGTGCCAGTATCGACGGACGTAAGACCGCAGCCCGTGACAACTACGACGAACTCGACTCGGTGGACGAAGCAAGGTCGACCCGTCGCTGGACCTTCACGAGCGTAAGTCGAGCATTTTCGCCTCTCTTCAAACGATTCGAAGGTCCTGCAGACGCTGATTTTGTTCTGTATCCCACACGATCAGGCCCGCTTCATCCTCTTCGGCCCCATCCTCTTCGATCCGAAACGGCGCGTATGCTTTCGAAATGCCTCTGCCGTAGATGTGCTGGAATGGAAAGTACGAGAGATTGTTCTGAGCGTCGTCGAAGAAATGGAAACAAGAAGTTCAATGACAGCAATAGAGAGGGAAAGTCTGACTGACAAGTACAAACAACAGATACGATAATCACTTCTGCGACGAATGAACCGTTTGTCTCCTAGAAGTCGTCGTCCGAACCCCAGTCAATGTCTCCAAGACTTTCGATTTCCTTTCTCGCCAACTCTTCGGTCGACCGCTGTTTCTCCGAAGCAGTCTCTACCTTCGCCTCCTCAGTCTCAGGTTCTACGCGTCGACCCATAGGTTTCGTTTCCGTCTCATCCTTGTCGCTTCGCTGACTTGCACTGACCTTTTTCGACGCCGCTGCTAGTTTCGATGCTTCTCGATTCTCGATTTGGGAGAGGGCGAGTTCGAACGATTCGTCCGCGAAATCGTCAAAGTAGGAATCGAAATCTTCTTCCTCCACCTCGGCCTTCGGTTCGTTCGCGGCTAGAATGGTTGTTGTTTCGGGACTGCGAGATGTAGTCGGAGAAGGAACGACAGGGCAAGGTCGTGCAGGGGATGAAGGTCGCTGAGGTGTTTTGTTAGATAGGTTGAGAGTGTGAGAGACTGAGGATTTCGAAGAAGAGAATCCGAGTTTCCCGGATGGTCGACAGACGCGGGGAGGAGTCGCTTGCGATTGGTTCGGCTTCGGTAGTAGCGGTATTCCTGCGCCAAGTTCATGTCAGTATCGACGGGATCTTTGAAAGAGAGAAGCGTAGAAACACACCTTGACCTTGTCTTGTCAGTGTTTCTGGGCCAGTCTCTCTCGTCTCCCCCTTCCCTGCCGAGGTTCTCTTCCCATTAGTCACCGTTGTAGAGCTTCGTGTCGGCTGACTCCTCGCCTGCACCTTCATCGCCAACTGACTAACTAACCGCAACGTCGTTTGATCCATCGGTTCCTCGTGTCTCTGCGGCATCGAGCTCGTCACCCGCTTCTTCCTCCTCCCTTTCGTCTTCTTCGCATCTCGTTGCGCCGGCTCTCCCGATGATGAAGGAGCCGAGGGACTTGCGAGACCGGCAGATTTCGTCGTCCGTTTCGATTTCGGAGTCGCGTCGGAATGAACCCGGTATGGCGAATTCGTGGATGCTTGGACTGGAGGTGGTCGAGGGATCACTTTCTGTGTCGGTCCTGTTCTCCATACGACCCTGGCTTGCTGAACCTCCTCGTCCGAGTAATCCGAGTCCGATAAACTCATTTTCTGCTGATCGCGTCGGAATTTGATTAGCCTGCACCTTTGACGGAACAGAGAGCTCGTTTCGAAAGACTTACTATGTGAACCTTCAGAGTGCTGCGTGCCGAAAGCGAGGTGGAGAGAGTTGTTTACGGGAATTGTAGGAGAAGGTGGAGGGTCGTGGCGAGAACGTAATGCCGAAGTTCGCGAAACTTGAGTATACTATGTGAGTGCTGCTACGATCGGGGAGATCGGGAGTCGAGTAGAGGGGAGGGCAGAGAACGAGTTGAATGATGCGCTGAATCGTATTCTGGGAGCTGAAAGGCGAATTTGATCGTTGGACAGGGTGCAGGGGTATGCTAGGCGATCTGTCGTACGTAGTATATAATCAACAAAGTGTTTAGCTTGCTGGCGAAGTGAAGAGATCAAAGTCAAGATTCGAAAATCGAACTCGAAGTCTTCTTCCATACATACACCTCGGTCCTCGAATCCTTTGACGATGCCACCTCGCCGTAAACCGATCAAGACCGCAGCGAAGCCGACTGCGACGGCTACCGAAGTCCCTCCCGTCTCTGCCGATCTTCCCGCAAATCGTGCCCTGGCCCCGACTCAGGCCCAACTATTCCGAGACGTGTTGGGTCATTACGAAGGGAAGGAGTACACAGAAGGTCTCGCAAAGACGGAACAGATCCTCGCCGTGAAAGCGGATCATGGAGGTAAGTAGGAATCTCTTTGACCTCTCTCGCTCAGTCCTCGAGCTTACCTATCATGCTACTCTAGAATCACTCTGCATGAAGGGTCTGTTCCTATGTTGCCTCGACAAGAAGCCAGAAGGTTACAAGTTGATCGAGGAAGGGACAGAGAAGGATTCGGGTTCTCATATCGTCTGGCACGTCTACGCAATCGCTTTACGGGCAGACAAGCGATGGGAGGAAACCTTGGAGTGTTACAGGAAAGCATGTGCGATCGAAAAGGTGCGTCTCAACCCTAAACTCGTCGAAAAGACGAAGAAAGCTGACCTCGATTCGAATAGGACTCTCTCAACCTCTTGACCGATCTTTCGACCTTGACGGTTCACCTACGTCGCTACGAAGAGTTCGTCGAAGTCCGTCGCTCGATCCTCCGTACTCAACCTCGATTCCGTCGCAACTGGCTCGCCCTCGCCGTCGCTCAATACCTAGCTCGACAATTCTCCGACGCAACCGTCACGTTGACTTACTACGAAAACATGCTTCGAGAAGTCCCTTCGGGCGACGTCGAACATGGAGAAGTCTTGTTGTTCCACGCTCAAGTTCTCGAAGATGCCGGTCAACTCGAACAGTGTCTCGAGTTCCTCAGCGCTAAATCCGGAGAAATCGTCGACCGCGCGATGTACTCGGTTCAACGGGCTCGACTCCTCCTCAAACTGGGCAGATCGGAACCTGCTGTGTGGGCATGGGAACTTTTGCTCGAAGAAAACCCTGAATCGAGGGAATACATCAAGTCGACTGTTCTCGCAAAGGGTGCCGACTGTGGTAAGCACCAATTGCGATAAGTGTCTCTGAGCTACCGGGAGAGCTGATGCGAGCCTCGAACGAACAGATTCAACTACAAATGAAGGTCGCTTGAAAGCGGTTCAAGTTCTCGATGAGCTGGCGGAGAAGTACCCTCAATCTCTCGCCGTCCGTCGTCTTACCCTTGACCTAGCGTCTGGTACGTTGATCGAATGCTGTCTTCCTTCTGCTCTCACTTATCTCCTGCTTCCCTAGGTGAACAATTCCGCAAGAAGGCTTCGAATTACCTCCTCTCTGCCCTCTCAAAGGGTGTTCCCTCACTGTTTGCCGATATCAAAGCACTCTACACCGATGTAGAGAAGCAAAAGGTGATCGGAGAGATTGTTGAATCGTTCCGAGCGAGCTTGGAGGAGAAGGGTGCGATCGTCACGGATCAAGTTTCTGAAGGTACGCTTAACTGCCCCTCTACGACTTACGTACGGGCATGACTGACTCTCTGCTCGACGGCTCGACAGATGACTCGATCGAATCCCCCTCGACTTACCTCTGGACTCTTTACTTCCTTTCCTCCCACTACTCCTCAATCTCGAACCACTCGCTCGCCCTCGAGACTCTCGCAAAAGCCGAAGCACACACTCCCTCTCTACCCGAACTACCAATGCTCCGAGCTCGAATCCTCAAGCGTGCTGGAGACCTCGAAGCGGCGGCGAATGCGATGGAAGAAGCACGAGCGTTGGACGGACAGGATCGAGGGTTGAATTGCAAGAGTGTCAAGTACTTGATCAGGGCCGGAAGAGTCGAAGAGGCTGAGAAGATTGCTGGATTGTTCACAAAGGTGAGTCTTCTCCGCCTTGCGATGACAACGAGCATATCTGACGAGTTCTCGATCTGAGTGAACAGAAGGACGCCCCTTCACCACTCGAAGACTTGGTCGAGATGCAATGTCTCTGGATCTTGATCGAAGAGGGAAACCTCTACCTAAAACAAGGAAATCACGGCAAAGCTCTGCGAAGATTCCACCAAATCCTCGACGTGAGTCCTCCTCTCTCGTCTCATATCTGCACGCTCTAGCTGAGCTCTGGTTTCTCGATAGACCTTCCAAGATATCGAGGAGGATCAATACGATTTCCATGCCTACTGCATTCGAAAATCGACTCTTCTCGCCTACATTCAACTACTCCGGTTCGAGGATCGAGTGCGCGACCACGAAGATTTCTACAGAGCCGCTCAAGGAGCTATTGAGGTGAGCTTAGATCGCAAAGCACTTGAAGATCTCGTCTCACCTTTCGTATTCCTTCCAGATCTACCTGGCGATGCATGACGAACCGTCCAAGTTCAAACCGCAAGAGAACGGCGTTGCTAATGGAAAGTCTGACGCTGAAAAGGAAGACGATTCTGGTAAGGGCTTTCCCCCCTTCCTCAACACCACGACGACGCTGACCGATTTCAATCGTCTGCAGAGAACCTCAACGTCTATGTCGACAAGGATCCTTTGGGTCTCGAATTGCTCAACACGGAAGAGCCTCTCGTACAAGCACTGCGATTCGTGAAGCCTCTGCAACGTTGTCGACCGAAACGATTGGATGTTTGGATCATGAGTTCGGAGATTTATCTTCGTCAAGGTGAGCCTCTCGCTTTTCACCCAGCGAAATCACTGCTGACTGCGAGAGGCGCTGTTGCTCCCTGTAGGTAAACATCTCGATGCAGTGCGAGCGCTCCGAACAGCAGCACAGCTATCCTCGAACGCCCCCAAAACTTCTTCCGACAAACTCTCGTCTCTCGTATCACGCCTCTCGGAGGCCGTCATAGAGCTTCCCGAATCTCCCCTACGATCTGCTGCGCAGGCTGAACTAGCGACAATCGAAGAGCAGAGGGTTGGAGGTAAACTAGAAAGTCTCTCGATTCAATAGATTCCGTCATACAATCAGTTGCAACCCCATTGAATTGGTCAAGAGAGAAAAGCGAGAGAGAGACACATCCGACAGAGGAGAATTGCGAAAGAACGAAGAGTACATCGACAATGGACAAACCGTACAGCAAGTTGCAAACTGGGAAAAAGGAAGAGGTAGAACTTAGAGGAGCCTCAATCGAGGAAGAAGTGGTCTGAAGTAAGGAATCCATGCAGTTGTTTCCCTGGCTCGTTCCCGATGAGTTGCTGCAACTCATTGAGCTCCAACCTCGTCAATTCCTCCATGTTTTCGACTTTCCCACTCAAATGACGATAGTTCGAACTCGTCACTCCCGGTAAGCTACGGAGCATCTCCTGAGGAGCAATGTTGAATCCGAGTTCTCCTGCGACTCCCGCGGCGGTACCTTCTGCTGCGACTCCTCCACTGTCTTCTTCGAGTCCGACCAAAACTGCCTTCTTCTGATCAGGTTCTTCGCGAGACTCTTTCAGTTCTCGGAAGATTTCGACGGTCTGATATGGCGAGGAAGACCAGATGATGCGAAGTTTCGGGAAAGTGATCGTGAGCAGGACGAGTTTTGCTCGAAGATCGACATCTGCGGCGTTGGCGGAGTCAGTCTTTGGGCGCGAAGCTTCGTAGGTCTGTATAGACACAGAGGTTATGGTTAGTTTCAGAGCTGAAAGGTCCTGTCAAGCGAGAAGCACAACTTGCATCGAGGTTGAAAGACTTTTTCTCGTCAAACTCAATTAAGAGAATCGGTTGCTTGTAGTGAGCCGTCATTAGTTCGCATTGTTGATACCTATAGAAAGAATCGTACCGTCAGCACCAATCGTTGCACTTGATGAGTAGAGCGAACTCACAAGCGACCTGAATTGAAACTCGAGATCAAATCTGGAATACTCTTCCTCTCGACCGACATGTCCGGCGTGATGATATAATCACCAATGTTGAGCGTGACAGGGATAACTTCGAATTGACCGGCGTGCAGTAGACCAGGAAGGGAAGAGCGAAATTCACGAATATCGACGACGACCTGTTTCGACGGGGGAAAGGGATAAGCTACTCGGTCAATGCGAGCAAGGAGAATTGCCTCACCTTCATCGGTTCAGTACGAGCGTTCTTTCCTCCTCCTCCGATACGGCTACTCGTGAAGGTACGAAGAACTTCGGGATCTTCGTCTCCAGGTCGGTATTCAGCTTCGTGAGGAATTGCCATCGACTGAGGAGGTGAAGCAGAGTTAGCTCGGGTACACGTAGACCTACCCTATTGCAGACTCACCCCTTTCTCCTGAATCAACCTGACAAAGGCGTCTTTCTCCTTTCGAATACTGCTCAGGTATTTCTGTTCTTCGACCGAGTCTTTGTAGACGAGGAAGTAGACTCGGACTGCGAGGCCTTGATGAGCCGCTCGATACGCCTGTAATGAATCGCCACAGCGTGAGCGAGATCGTGAAGTAAACGTGAAGAAGGATTAACGAACCTCGATTCTTCGAACGAAAGCTGGATTCGGATCAAACATGACAACGTATTTTGGTCTCACTTCCTCCAGAATACGATCGTCTTCATCCTCGAGGTAAGGGCGAATGACGACCAAGTCTTCTTGAGCGATCAAACCAAAGTATTCTTCGAACGCGTGCGGGTTGAACGCTTCTTCTTCGAGTTTCGGAGTTTCCAGACTAGCGGCTGAGGGTCCTCCTTCCTCAATCCTGAACGATACAACGAATGGATGAGCCCAGAACAGAGTCTCGCGAGGAGACAGAAGCTCTTACACTTGAGCTAGCTTTTCCGCGTCTTGTTCGAAAGCTTCAGGATTCGCTCCCGATGCCGCTTCAAACAGAGTCGCTTGACCGGTCGTAGACTTGACGGCGGCACCCCCACTGCTCCCAACTGCTCCTCCGCCTCTCACTCGTCGTCTCTTCGTCGGTGGTCCTCCTCGTCCTCCGCCTCGTTGAGCGTCTTTCCTCTTGAGTGCCGCACTCAGTTCCGGAGGACCTCGTTGTCCAGATTTGTCATTCGTACCGAAGTTCGAACTTCCCGAAACCGAAGCGGAACCTTGTTGCCCAGAAGTCGAGCTCGAAGATTTATTTTCACCTTTCGAATAGCCGGCCGATTTCTTGAGCGATCGAGAGAGTTTCGAAACTTGAGCTTTCCACCAGAAATAACTCTTCAGGTTTCGTTCGAGCATGTTTTGACCGCTGCTCGAGAGATCCGATTGAGAGAGGTAGTTTCCTAGGTTGTAGCAGTCGGCGGAAGAGTTGCACATGATGAGGACCGTATCGTTCGAGTAGCCATCTGAGCACGAGTATTGATCATCAAGCAATAGACTCAAGCAAGAGCTAGTAAAGTCAGAACTTACAAGGATCAACGTCAGCCCAATGCATCTGAGTTTCAATCTCCTCGAGCACTTCCGACAACAGTAACCACTTTGGTTGTTCTTCCAAAACGAGCTCAACTCCCGGAGGTAACCACCGTTTCGGTTTCGGTTCACTCGCTCTTCGATTCGGAGGTCTCGATCCATCTTCCGTTTCTCCTCTCCTCCTCCTCTCTTCCTCTTCCTCCGACTCTTGAATCAATCTCAACATTTCTTCCTCCTCTTCCGCTTCGGCTCTCGCAGCTGCATTCGACCAGTCCCCTTGATCGAGATCATCTGGAATCTCTTCCCCGTCGACACTGACCTCTCGCATTCGAGGATCGGGACCGGCGACGCGTTTCTGTCGATAGACTCGGTCGCGAGCAGTCTTGAAGATCGTGTCGGCGGCAGGGGTACCGAGCCAGGCGGGCCGTTCTTTTCGATCGAGAGCACCGAGAGTCGGAGTGTAGGAGGAGAGGAGGGTTTCGAGGTACTGGAGGTAACGCACGGAGTCCATCGAGAGGAGGAAGCTAGCTCGACGTATCCAACAGAGATAGTCAGTTGCGTAGAGATAAGTCTGGTTGTATCGCTTGAGCTCACGTTTGCAGTTTCCGTAGAGTAGTGAGATCGGAAACCAAACCTTTCGTTTTCGCTCCGACCTTGTGCCACACTTGATCGAGTTGAGCTCGAACAAGGGAATCGAAAGATCGGAAGAGAGCGTTCTCGACTGTCAACTCTTCGACATCGAGCTGTGGAAGAGGGAATGTTGAGCTCGATTCGTCTGTGCGGTCGAGGGGAACAAATAACGCACGTAGTGATTGCTTCGCTTGATCTCCGACAGCGTAGCTTCCATACAGTCGATTATTGCGTTCTGTATCTCCATCATAGCGGGAGTCAGAGGTTGATAGAACTCGATCACGTCGGCTTTTCGTTTCTTGAGATCGTTGTCGACCGCTTCGTGGAAACTGATAGAACACTCAGAGTCAGCGAGGCAGTGCTTAAATGATGAAGATAGTCCATACCGAGGGTAGATTGTCACTTCGCGGATCTTGAGCTGCATCAGAGTCGTTTGAAGAGGAGAGAGTCCGAATGTGAATGCTTCGGGTTGATCAGAAAACGCTTTGAGGAAACCAGTCTGCGCAGAATATGGAGTCAGCACTCGTGAGCCTTGAGACGATGAGTTAGCTCACCTTGTTTGATTTGCGGTAGATACGAATGACGAAAGCTTCTTGCGAAGTCGGAGTCACGCTGCGAAACGATCGAGCAAAGTAAGTGGGCAGCTCGTGACTTTAAGCGAGGAGGACATTGACTTACGCTTCAGCATGCATGACGACGAGTCCAGTGATGAGATCGACTGGAACGCTGCCTTTGAGCATATCGGTGATCAAAATCGTCGACGAAACGGAAAAGAGTCCTCCATCTTTGTACATTCTCTGCCTGGAGAGCGCTCACTTGATCATTAGTTGTCGTTACGTGAATCGAATGAAGCTGAAGCGAGGCAAAGAGAGGGTTAACGGACCTGGTTGCTTCTGGTAGATCGTAACCAACGATTTTCATTCTCATTCCTACTTCTTCTGAAAGTCCTCTCTCCTCGTCTGGAGTAGCATTCAAGAGGAATACGAGCTTCTCTGGCATGTCATACACTTTGAGCTGGAGCGAGAAAGGGAGAGTGGTATTCCGGTCAGTTATGAGACTCCCGAGCTAATTCACGGAGGGAGTCGCGGGGAGGGGCGGCAGAGAGTGAGCTCACGAATGTAGTTACGACGCTTCTGAGCCCTAAACCTCTCGCCATGATAACCATTTGATCGGGTCCGGTAGTCAACTCTGACAGAATCTCCCTCTGGTAGGCGAGCATCGCGGCGAATTGACCTCTCGTCTGGTGGCGAGCTTCCTTGGAAGTATGCTGGGGTCAGATCCGAGCAGATAGAGGGTCGAGGAGGTGGTAAGAGGAACAAGTTCATTGATGATGATGAAGCTTTCTCTCTCCTCTTCTACCATCTCGACCTGTTCCAAAGTACGCCCAGTCAGATCGGGATGTCTTACACTACAGCCCGACCTATACTCGAGCATCCTTCGCTGTCGCCCGACTATTCAATCGGAAGTTCCAACTCTTGCGCGACTTCACTCTCTCCCGACTCAATAGGACCGAATCCGCTCGACCCTTCACGAGGAAGATACTTCTTGGATAGCTATGGGAGGCGGGTACTCCTGCACGGAGCGAACGTATCGGGATTGAACAAGCTTCCGTCTCAACCTAACGGAGAAACTCATCTGGAGTTGGGCGAGAAGTTCTTCGATGGAGAGGGCATCTCGTTTGTCGGGAGACCGTGGCCAATCGATGAGTCGTAAGCATGATTCTCTCTTCTGTCGCCTTCGACGAACGGGAAAAGTTTCGGGTTCTTTCGCGAATTTCTTTCGTCTCGCCGTTTCAGCGCTGACTCTCCTCCGGCGTCCGTTCTCCGCTTAGGCCGAAGCACCTTGCTCGACTCCGGAACTGGGGCTTCACTTTCCTCCGCCTCGTCGTCCCCTGGGAAGCTCTCGAGCATCAAGGTCCAGGCGAATACGACTCAGAATACTTTTCCTACCTCCACGAACTCATCTCCGTCTACCTCCCTCGCTACGGAATGAAATGTTACATCGACGCTCATCAGGACGTCTGGTCTCGACACACGGGAGGATCAGGAGCTCCTACGTGGACAATGCAACTCGTCGGACTCGATATCAGATCGTTCAAGGCGACGGGTGCTGCACAAGCTCAGAACTTACATCTGGATCCGGAGAAGGATCCGCCGGCAAAGAATTGGCCGTCGGGAATGGTGAAGCTCGCTGCAGCGGTTCGTCCTCTCCTCTTCTCTCTATCGCTGAAGCAGACCCGTTGCTGACCTCTCTCGTCGTTCGTACGAATAGACGATGGCTACGGTTTTCTGGGGAGGTGACATCTTTGCGTGGAAGCGAAAAGTGAGAAGAAGGCTTCACAAAGGAGAATGGGGACAAAGCGGATCAATCGAAGAACTCGTCACCTTGCAAGCTTTCTTACAAGCGAGTATGATTGAAGCTTTCGGACGACTAGCAGACAGACTCAGGGATTGTGACGCCGTGGTGGGGTTCGAAGTCAGTCATAGGCCTGTCTCTCTTCCGGTTGTTAACCGAGCTGACAATCTGATTCTCTCTCGCAGGCCATCAACGAACCTCATCGCGGCTACATCTCGCTCCACTCTCCTCACGCGTGGGACCTCACCGCCGACCTCGCGATCGGTCACTTTCCCTCAGCTCTTCAAAGTTGGGCCCTCGGTTCCGGTCATTCCGTCGAGATCCCTCACTACAGCCCTTCTTTCCCCGTCACCGCGATCACACACAACGTCCGTCTCACACCTCCCGACAATCGATCAGCTTGGCTTCCGCTCCCTTCGACTCCTGACTACTCGCCGCCTTCTCCGACAGAATCGATTCGAAGCCTGAGGAGTGAAACAGCGGGTTGTATCTGGGAAGAGCACGGCGTTTGGAAGTTCGATGAGAGTAAAGGAGAGTTTGGAGAACCTGTTGCGCTCAAGATGGAGTATTTCAGGAGGTATCCGAGGGATCTCGGTGAGAAACGACAGGGGGACTTGGTCGATTGGGAACGGTACGTCTCTTCACTGCTTCTGACACCAATGGCAATTGACTGAAGTTTGGACGATTCCGTACAGCGATTGTTATTTCCCCTTCGTGAAACAGTTCAGTGAGCGGCTATCTCGAGGCGAGAATCCGGCGCATTGGTGTACCTTCGTCGAGCCTATACCGAATGAGGTGCGTTTCTTCACTCCAGTCGTCCTGTCCGAACCAGGCGGAAGCGCTCACTCTTTCCCATCGAAACTTGCTCCTCTCTAGCTTGCACCAACATATCCGGACGAAGTGAGACCGACCAACCTAGTCTTCGCACCTCATTGGTACGATCTCAAAGCCTTGTTCGAGAAGAGGTTAACCTGGATGTCGGCGAACGTTCAAGGTCTAGCGAAAGTGAGTGCGAGTTCTCGTGAGGCCTCTTGTTCTCGTCATCTTCGTACTCACCAGTCATAATTATAGGGCATGTTCTTACTGAAAGCGTTGGTGAGTCTCTCCTTCATGATCTTCCCAAGGTGTCTCACTCATTTTCGAACGAACACAGTATTTCGGTCGATCCGGATTACGGAAAAACTACTCCGTTCAAATCGGCAACATTCTCTCAGCTTCCTATCGACAGATCGGCGAGGTACCTGTCGTCCTGGGCGAGACGGGTTGTCCGTTCGATCTCAATGGCGGGCCGAAGGCGGTCGAAGAACGGCGGAAAGGGGAATGGAGAGGGAGTGATCAGGAAAGGATGGTCGATGCGATCCTGGGAGCGATTGGAGAAGCAAGTTTATCGAACTACAAGTGAGTTCGGTAACTTCCCCTGCTCTCGAGGAGACGAGCTCTAACTTTTTGCTCTTTTCTCGCACAGTTTCTGGAATTACAATCCCCTCAACACGGACCAATGGGGTGATTCATGGAACAATGAGAACTTTTCATGGTTCTCGACATCGGCAGTATCGGAAGAGCGACTCGAAGAGGCGAAGAAACTCGCTGGGGAACAAGGGGAAGACGCGGAGATGGCAGTGCTCAACGTTGGAGCTCGCATTCTCGACGCTATCGAGGTGAGCCTTTCTCCTCCGTCATGGCAAAGACCTGCCTGACATGCTTCGGCGCACGTCGACAGAGGCCGTATGGAGTGAAAACGGCTGGAATCCCTCTTCGTGCGAAATACGATTTCCACACTCTTTCGTTCTCGTTCGCCTACATCAACCCGATACCCTCCTCGTCTCCGATCGCCGACGCAGTACCTCCGACAGATTCTTCGCCAAGTAACCCTCCGATCGTAGGCGAAATCTGTTCAGCAAGAGAAACTGAAATCTATCTTCCGAAACGGCGGTACGGGAAGCTCTTCCGAGCTGGGAGGGTCCAAATCACGATGAGGCAAGGTGATGGAGAATGGAAATGGAATGAAGAGGTTCGTTGGCCGTTTTCTTAGTCTGGCTAACCGAAAGTGGTGCTCGAACTAACGTTTTTCAACTTCAGCTACAAACTCTCTACGTCCTCCACAAAGTCCAAACGCCCGGATACGTTCACACCCTCGACATCTCGATCTCAGGTCTCGACTCTACCGAATCGCCAGATCGACCTCCTCTTTTCAAGTGGTATGAACCGAGAATGCCTCGAATCCTTGCTTCGCTCAACATCAACGCTGGAGACTGGGTCTGGCTGTACGCACTCGTTGTTGTCGTCGTGGGAGTACGAATGGGATATTGGCTCGTCGCGGGAGGGACGGACGAGAGTAGCAAGATTGGCGAAACTTTATAGACGAAATAGAGGCCGACTTGCTTTTCCTCATCCAGTTCGAGTCCGCTTATTCTGATCGAGAAGCCGCAGTGCTTCAACTTGCTGTTCAGGATGGGGAGAAGTCAAAGCGAACAAAGCTCGGGTTTGATCTCTCACGATTTGGTGCTTTCAAGGCAGAGAGTAGTCATCCGTTCACATGACAAAGTGATCTCACTACGCAACGAAAGAATGGAGGGACAGAAAGAGAGACAGAGAGAAGAGAGAGAGAGAGGAGGGCGAGTATTCTCAAGCATGATTCGTTCAAAAACTTTCTTCGTTTCGTTCGAGCTATTTCGTTCTTGTTCAGTAGTAGTTACCCCAAGCTTCGCGACGGCGTTCTCGATCAGTCTTATCCCTCAGAGTCAGGATAGGAGCATCGAGGATCCCTCCGGCTTTCTCTTCGGTTTTCGAAAGTTGATGGATTCGACGCAACTGCACACAACGAGTCTCAGTCTCCGTCACTCACGACGAGCAGCGGTCCAGGAACGTATGTAGAAACGTACCAAACGTTCATAATCCTCTGCACGAATACTCTTATAGTAACGAGTCGACTTCTGATTGTTCCAAACGAGCATCTTCCCCTTGACAGCTTTTCGTAGGTTATTGATTGGGCGTTCACCTTCTGGATCGACTTCCGCAATTTCGTAGAGACCGGAGACCGCGATAGAAGCGTGAATGGAGAGTTCAATCGGGAACAATTGAGCTTGGGTCGGAGAGTACGGCAATGATGCGAAACGAAGGTTGTGACGATCGTGTTGATGTCGGAGAACATCGGAGAGCTTTCCAAAGTGATCGTCACATAACCCACAGAAGACGAACGAAGTAGGACGGCGGAAGAAACCTTTGTTGATGAGCCGATTCGGAGTCGGTTTTCCTTGTTCAACGTCGCCGAGGAGCTCAATGATATCGAGGTTCGCTATTTCTTCCTCGTCCATTTCTCCAGTGGCCGCGAGTACCGTTTCGACGAGGTGAACACGAGTATCGAGAGCGTATTGAGCAACTTCTTCGAGGATTTCTTCCAATTTCTTCTCGAAGATCCTATCAGCTTTGACCCTCTCATCGACGACGTTCGACTGAGTAGCGTAGAGAGGAATGTCGTAGTAGAGTTCTTTGACAGTTGGAAGATGGAGGAAGCGACTGTAGAGTGGAAGGACGGATTGTTCTTCGAGCGATTCATCGTACATGTCGACGATTTTGTCATACTTCGCCTTGAAGAAATCGTTCTTTTGCTGAAGTTGTTCGAAGGTGAGCATGGAAAGAGGAGCTCGGTGAACCGGTTCGACCTTCCTGCGAGATTTACGTGACGAACGAGAGTCGACTTTCGCGAGCTTGACTTCGGAGGTGACGAGGTCTTCGAGATGCGGGAGGACGTATTTCCAAACTGAACCAAGCGGACGGTGATCAGTATGAACCCAAAGACGCGCAATCGAAGAGAAATGTATCCACTCTTCTTGGTGATGCTTTGAGGTCTCGAGAGCAGCTTTTGTTTCCAGTCCTTCGGTTCACCTGCTTCTCCTCCTTTCTCGTCCTCGCCATCCTCGTCCCCTTCCTGAGCCTCATCGTCGTCGTCGTCATCTTCCCCTTGACCCTCCTCCATCAAGCGAGCCAATTTCCTCGCTGCTCCTTCGCGTACTTTCGTTTCTTCCGCATCTGCGACGCGTTGGCGAGCAGCGGAGACGGCCGATTGCCAACGATGATGCGCGAGACTCTTTCCAGCAACTTTCGTCACACGTTTCTTGATTCTGCGCCACTCTGCTCGACGATTGAGACGAGTTAGCGATTCATAGGAGAAGCGACAGAGACAACTCACCTTGATCAGTGAGTTCCATAGGTGACTTGATGAGAGGGTGTTGCGTCCAGACATCGTCGGCAAAGCTACGCCGCGAAACGAAGGAGAAAGTTTAGCTCAGAAGATTCAGGAAACAAAGTGTGGTAGTCTCACCTTGAACGGTTGAAACCTTTCTTCATGAGTTTGCGTTCGATCCTGTGACCGGTAGTGGGGTCAGCTATTAACCAAGCTCGGACGAGGCGGAATCGACTTACGAATTGCGACGACGTTGAATTGCCGAGCGAGTCGATATACTCGAAGCCTTCTGCTCATCTGCGAGAACTCTTTCGAAAGCGGTGAGAGTTTTGACCAGTACCTCAGCGACCTTTCATCAAACTCAGTGAGCTCAGACACCTCGTTTCGGACGAATAAGCATGGAAAACTCACTTTCTTCCAACCTTCATGACGTTCCTTTTGCGTTCTCAAATACTCTCTAATCCTCGGCGAGAACGATTCGATCACTTCTTCCTCCAACCGACCTCCGACGTTTTGACGGTAAGTTCGCCACGACCTTTTGTAGTAGTTCGCACGCTTCACTTTCTTCGCAGTTTCCGCTGTCGTGTCGACGTCGACGGCGTAGTTGACCTTTCCTCGACTCGAACGACCACCGATTCGAAAATTCCTTCCGGTTGAACCGCTTGCTCCTCCTCCTCCTCCTCCTTCAGATTCACCGTCATCATCTTCGCCTTCGTCGGCGAGAGGTTGTTTCGTAGCATCGAGCAGCTCGAGATGTTCGAGTTCTTCGTTGACTTTGTGCAGCTCATTGTGGAGAGCGTACGCGGCGCTTCCTTGATAACGATCGTTCTTCGCCGAGTAGTTCGTAGTCGAAACGGCTTGAGCGGTAGCAGCGTGGAAGTCCGGGTACAGTTTCGAGACGTCTTCGACTTTGACCCAACTGTGAGCGTAATGTCAGGGTCAGTTGGTCGAAGCAGCGTTGGATAACGACACTGAGAGGGAGAAGACTGGCTTCGATTCACGACAGGCGGGACAGAGTCGCACGCAGACGTGAACATCGGGAGTTTTCACAACACCCTCTCCACAGCTCTTCGAGAGAAGGGAGAGATGTAGAGTCAGCTCATGAGGGAGAAAGAAAGCGATCGATTTCTACTCACTTCGCATTCTCGATTGAAGAGCAGATTCGCCAATTGAGGTTCAGTGACATCTCCGATATCGATGTCGGGAATGTTGACGTCGAGGTTGGTCCTGGCTTTGACCCAAAGTGCACGAGAATCGGGTCCGGACAGGATCGAATGGAACGATTTGCAAGAGCTGTCGAAGATCAAGAGTTCTCGAGCAGAGAGGTACGAGAAGATCTAACGCATCGACGTCGTGAGCAAGTCAGTCGAAGTGCAATTTGACCGCGAAACGAGAGAAAGGATTCGAGCTCACTTCGGCGACAATCTCGTAAGGTACTTTCGTACTAAAGTTCACTCCACTGTTGTACTGATCATCTTCATCCTCCTCTTCATCCTCCTCGTCGTCGTCTTCTCCCTCTGAACTCGAGTCCGAATCCGATTCATTCTTCTTGCCTTTCCTTCCCTTCTTTCCCTTTCCTTTGTTCGTACGTTGTCTCTTGTTCTTGTTAGCTACACATCCCTCCCAATGTCAACCTACCACAGCTGGATGGAAGCTGGAGAGATGAAACTGACTGGGACTCCAATCGACATCATCATCTTCTCGCTCTTCTACCTCCTCCGCACTCTCGGGTGCATCAGAATCATCCGAGTAGGCTTCTACGTAGCTGACTCTACCCCTCTGACGGGTACTACGAGTCGACATGAGTAGTGGTGACTGGAGAGAAGAGAGAGTCGCTTTCGCGTCGCATCGTGCCCTCTCTCAATTTCCTCGCCGAACGCAGTAACGAGTACGAGCTCAAAGCGGTCTATTTCTAGCAAAAGCCGAAGTGCTCGGAGCAAAACTTTCCGAGTGAGCCGCTCTAAAAGTTCTCCCGGTTCCTCAACTTTTTCCAGATTCGCCCTCTCTCTTCCGCCCCCACCTCGTGCGCGCTTCCAAGACCCTATCGTCAGCCTCGGGGACCCTTGAAAACGCTCCGAGCTACCCCAGTCTCGTCCCCGGTTGACGAGCATCTTCTCTCTTCTTCCCTTTCTCTCCATTCCCCCCGGCACAGTCGAGCACGCCTTAAGCATCGCCGAACCAACTCCGCTATCTCAACAACCTCAGCTAGACGCCCCCCTTCGAATCGAGGCCGAGCAAGGTGCTTACTACCCAATCTCTGCGTTTTCATTTCCGTCCTTCAACTTTTTCGATTCGAAGCTTCGCAAGAATGGCGGGATTCAAGAGGGTCGAAGATAGGCCGACGCCAAAGGCGGTCTACAACATGCATGTCTACGGAGCCGCCATCACTGCCGCCGTTCGTGACCATATTCCTTTTCGTTTCAATCGTCGAGCTTGCGAAAGGCTGATATCGTCCGTCCTCTCTCCGTCGAGCTAGATCGCCGCAATCATGATTGGGTACGACTCTGCGTAAGCTGATTCTGGTCGGACCTTGTCGGGCTCGCCAGGTTCTCACCGATCTCTCCTTTGTACAGATTCTTCGGAACGTCGATTTCGCTCGCCTCGTTCAAAGCAGAGTTTGGACTCGACCTAAAAACGGCAGCGGAGATCTCCAGCATTGACTCGAACCTCGTATCAACCTATCAAGCCGGTGCTGTACGTGTGCTCTTTGCCTCGAAGCGAACTGATCGGAACGCTAACGAAACGAAAACTTTGTCGATGATAGTTCTTCGGTAGTATTTTCGGATACCCTTCTGGATTTATGCTCGGTCGTAAATGGGGTCTACTGCTCGCATCAGCAATCTTCTGTCTCGGAGCTGGAATCGTGAGTTCTCATTCACGTCTCAATCCGGCACAAATGCTGACCTCTCTCGCCCTCGCGGGTAGATGCTCGCGGCCGATTCTGCAAGAGGTCTCGCACCGATCTACGCTGGTCGCGTTATCGCAGGGTTCGGTATTGGTGCAGCTTCGAGTTTGACGCCGCTTTACATTTCGGAAATCGCGCCGCCTGCGATTCGAGGTCAACTCGTCGGTATGTACGAAATCGGTTGGCAAATGGGAGGACTTGTCGGGTACGTTCTCCGCTCCATTCGGATAGCTGGAACGAGTGAAGACTCACCTTATATTGCTCACTCGAAAGATTCTTCATCAATTACGGTGTCACTCAACACATCGCGCCTTCTCGCAAGCAATGGGTGAGTTTGTATCTCCAGCACATCTTCGAACTCAGAACTGATCCACAACTTTCTCTCCCTGAAGATCATCCCCTTTGGAGTTCAGCTCATTCCGGGAGGACTCTTCTTACTCGGGATTCCTTTCTTCATCACCGAGTCTCCTCGTTGGCTCGTCATGAGATCTCGACGGGACGAAGCGATCAAAAACCTCTGTTACATCCGCAAACTTGATCGAAACGACGCATACCTTATTCAAGAGGTGAGTCGTTTCTTTTCTCTGGCTCTCCCCCTTTTCTCTTATCTCAAACTCATACCCTCGTTTCGTTAGATCAACGATATCGACCTTCAAGTCGAAAACGATCGTACCGCCGTTGGCACTGGCTTCTGGGCCCCTTTCCGTCAAGTTTTCACGAATTGGTATCTCGCGAGGAGATTGATCATCGTGTCAACTCTGTTCTTATGGCAGAATGCGACAGGGTATACATCGTCCCTTAATCTAGGACATTAGACAAGAAGCTGACTTGAAGCTCGTTCATCTTCAGAATCAACGCAATCAACTATTATTCCCCGACAGTGCGTCTCTTTTTCGGGTTCTTTCGTCAGAGCGATCCGACATCTAACGCTATCTCTCGGTTTGTTCGACAGGTTTTCAGGTCTCTCGGACTAACAGGAGGGTCGACATCGCTTCTTACGACAGGGCTCTTCGGAGTCGTCAAGACCGTTTGTTCCCTGATCTGGGCGTTCCTCTTGATCGATCAATTCGGTCGCCGTGGACTCCTCATTTTCGGTTCCGTGGGAGGAGCGATCTCAATGTATATCATCGGAGCTTATATCGCAATTGGAAAACCTCAAGAACGTACGAACGCGAGCCTCGATTCTGGAGGAACGGCTGCTATCGTCTTTTTCTGTGAGTTTCCAGAATCCTTCGGGTTGACTTCGACCGTGCCGTTCTGATGACCGTTCATTCTCCTACCGTAGACGTCTGGACTCTATTCTACTCACTCTCGTGGAACGGAACGCCTTGGGTTGTTTGCTCTGAAGTGAGTCACCGTTTCTTCTCTTCCTCCTCGTCTCGTACTCGAGGTTGACGTCGATTTTCACCTCGACAAGGTCTTTCCGGGAGCCGTGAGACAAGTAACACAATGCGTCGCGGCTACCTCGAACTGGTTCTGTAAGTCTGAACTGACCGATTTCCAGATCGAGCTCATCGCTGACCTCTCGAACGCGGCACCAGGGAACTTCATCATCAGTCGCTGGACCCCGAACATGTTTGCGCAAATGGGATACGGTGTTTATCTCGTGAGTTGCATTTTTTGATCTTTCTGAGCCGGCACAGCACTGACTTACCTCTCTCGTGGACAGTTCTTCGCTGTGAGCTTCACTGCACTAACCAAGCCTGTCCCGTCGTGAAACGTTTGCTGACGACCTATTTGCTTTTCGTCGCAGAGCATGATGATCTTATCGATTCCTTACCTCGCTCTGCTTCTTCCGGAGACAAAGAACGTTCCTCTAGAAGAAATGGTTGGTTCCCTGCTTTCTTTTCTCGCTTCCTCCTCAGCTAACTCACTCCCTTGCGACGAATGCGCAGGATCGACTGTGGTACACCAAGAACGTCTGGAGAGCCAATCCGCAAGTCATGGCGACTCTGCAGTCGGAACGTGCCGACCGTCAAAACGGAATGAAAGAAGAAGTACTCTTCAGCAACCAGAAACCGAACGCCCAACAAGAGTTCGTCGAGTCTGTCGATGGTCGTCGCGAAGGAAAGAGGGAAATCGCTTGAACAAGATTTCTCAAGCGAATTCGAATGTGTACAAAGTTTAGATTTTGAAGCTGTAGACTGTAGAGATTCATATCATATCATACATATCATATTTCGAGCTCGTTCTGATCATGATGAGCAGATTTCGCAACGTTCGACTCGAAAGAGATTGAGCACCGATCGCAAGTTCAATGCAATGTGAGAGAACCTACTCTGGGAGCCCGCGGCGAATTCGAACGAGACCGTCCAGATCCGAGTGCAGGAGATTCGAGATTGCGTCGTGCGAGAGAGAAGAGGACGAATTTATCCGCCTGAAGCGAGAATCGCCGTGAGCGATGCAAATTAAACTTCCGGGTCGACGTCTTTCTCCGACCAGATCTCTCTCCCGCCTCACTCTACCCGCCAGCAATGGCGGCACCACCATCATCGATCATCATTCCAGCGTCACCGCTCGACGCTCAGCTCCTCTCGGCTTCTTCAGCGTTCAACTTTGTTATCCACCATCCGAATTCGACCACTCCGAGTCCCTCGAACCCTCACCCGCCGTTACCGAATGGCGTCAAGGTACAATCGGAACCTCAACATTTCATCACGAAGCGTCAATTCGAGAAATGGCAAGCGTTGCAACCGAAAGAAAGTTCCAATTTGAGACCTCCAGCGGCATCCGAAGGAGTCGACAAGATGACTCTACAGGGCTATAGGTGAGTTAACTAGGTCTATTTAAGTTCTCTCGATGGTCTCTACGGGCAACGGAGTACGAGTCCGCGCTGGAAAGGAAGATTGGGACTTGATCGCGCGATCTTGAACTCTCTCCTCTCTCGTTCCGCGGGCAGCGCAATCAGGTATCCCATCAGAAAGCTACATTGCAGTCCGATCTCTCAGAGGGATGGAAGCGAGGAGGAAGCGAGTGCAGACCCACCCTTTCACCTCCGAAAGGTTCCGATCGATAAATATGCGGGGGAAGCGAGGAGCAACTGTGATTCCGACGTGTAGAATCGAGCACTGACACCGTCGCCCTTATGTTACAGAGCACCTCAACATCCAGCTTCCCACCTACTCCAATCGATTCCACCTCGAGCACCTTCCCGCTCTTCGCGTTCAAACATTCTCTCGTACACTTTACACCTCGCAACCTCTTCCCGCCTCTCGGCTTACTCCGCCGAACACGGTACTCGCACGTTACTACACTGGGCTGAAGCGGATCAGCGTCAAGGAGGAGGAGGAGGAAACGATTACGAAGACGTCAAAATTGATTCAGAATGGTTCGAAACGGAACAGAAGACTCAAGGACTTTGGAAGCTCGGACTCAACCTCCTTCAATCGAGTCGACGGGAGGGATCGTTACCATCTTCAGTCGAACGTCGAGTAGTACTAGCGGCGCTCGCGGAGGAGCTCCTCGTCTCTCCTTCGGGAGAACGAGCAATCACGAAAATCGACGAAGACACGGTTCACCCTTCCGTCGACGTCGAAGAACTCGTCGCTCTCAAACCTCTTACTTCTCCCGATACGACTACTCTTTACCTCTCAACCTCGACTCACGCGAACGATTCCCGCTCACCAAGAGATCGATCTCATTCAGTCGCGCAATCCCTCATCGACCTCAAATTCGGCGGTAAACCTTCGGAACCCGCTCCTTCTTCCCCATCCTTCGATGATAAACCCCTCGATCCCGACGTCACGGCATCATCGTCGGCGATTCCCGGTTCGTCCGTCTTCGGCGATTTGGCTCGAGGAGGAGCTTCTACCTCGACAGCGGGCGATCTCACGGCGACTCCTCATATGGACTACCGTATCGTTCTCTCGCAATCGATGCGATCTCGCGCAAAATCGATCTTCGCAACCTCTCCTCTTCCCTCCCTCACGACTTCCTTCTGCCGACGCCATCGAGTCTCTTCCTGTTCCGTCTGCACGACCTTGATCACGGAGCAATCGGAACGAGCTTCTGATCACGCTCAACATCGACGAAGGAACGTCCCGGGAGCTGGACTCGGATCGAATGGAGGAGGAGAAGAAGGAACGAAGAAATCCCTCGTTTCCCTCGTTCCGACTTTCTTGAAACTCTCGGCCGACTTCATCGCCGATACGAAAGCACGCTTCAAAGAGGACCGAGAGGAGGACGACGAGGAGGAGAAGGAGAAGAAGGCGAGAGAGGGAAAAGGAAAGGGGAGAGAAATGGTTTACGACGTTCATGCGACTTCGGCTTGGTACGAACTCTTGACTTCGCTTTTGACTCAGGCGTGTCTCGAGGGATACCTCGTCGATGGGTGGACGGGAACAGAGGGGATCGAAACGCTGTTCGGAGTTGGCTGCGGAGTGTGGGAAGGACGAGGATGGAGTACGGCAACGAGGAAACCTCCCGCTCTCCCGAAGAAGCGAGAAGAACCAGTGGCAGTAGTGGAAAGTGCTGGTGACGGAGACGACGGTGATGAGGAGAGTGATGAGGAAGAGGAAGATGAGGAAGAAGTCAAGATGAGGAATCGGGAACGAGAAGCGATGGAGTTGGTTGAAGCCGCTCATGCTCTCTTCGGATCACGGGATGTCGCTCAGGCTGATTACGAACGTGGAATGAGGGATCGAATTCATGAGGTAAGTTTTCTAACTCTTTCAAACAGGTAAACAGCAGATCGCTAACGACTCTTTCCCCGACAGTTCCTCAACGTACCTCGAGACAAGAACTTGATCCAACATCTCCGACAACTGAGCGCAAAGTACCCGCTATCAGATTTCGAAGACGAAATGGTCGATTTCCTTGAATCTTCAGTTCGAGCTCTCGGAAAGCCCGCTCTCGCTAAGGTGAGTTCTCCCTATTCTTCTCTCATTCGCCCCCATACTCACAGTGAGAGCTGTCTCTTTAGCTCGATCCTCGCAATTCCGCTGCTACGACGAACTCGGCCCGTCCCGCAACACCAATTTCCTCAGATCCCGACCCTTTCGCGCTCGCTCAGTACTTCTGCGCGCTCACTGGTACATCGCCAGTGACGCCGAACGAAGACTCGTCATATCCTCGGCCAGAAGGAGGAAAACGACGACGTCTTGACTGAGTTCAAAAAATCCATCTTCGTACCCTTGTCGTTCTTGCATCCTTCCAGACATTGCCTCTGTCCCCACTCTTTTCTCCTCAGTGCACTTTGTGTTGTTTTTCGTACTTCAACTTTCGTTCCTTTCACAAAATCTGTAGCTTTTTCCTCGCTCTTCCATTGCTCTCCCCTCACTTTCAGTCGTGATAAACTACTAGATGACATTTCCTTTCTTGCAAAGACTTTCCTTTCGGGTCTCTACGAGTGCGATCAACAAGGTGCCTGCGAGAGGTCCAAAGTTTCGAGCGACTCGGGGTAAACGAATTGTCCTTGTTTCCTCATCTCGTCGAAAGTCTATTCAGGTCAGCGAAAGAGTCAGTCAAGCTTGCGCCGACGTTAGCGAACGAGGGAGAGCGGGATGTTGAGACTGACCTCCATCATTCGGACAGTTTCGTTCAAGGGCATTCGATCCGATTCTTTCTTTCCATCTCGAAGGCAACGAGCTACCTCATCAGCCTCCCAGGCGAAACCCCAGATGTTTCCTGTCGACATGACTCTAGGTGTCAGGGATATCCGCTGACGGATAGGAACGAGCGATTCGAACTGACCAGGACGAGGTTCGAACGAGAATTCTTCCGATTTAGTCGGTTCTTTCTCTCCCGAGTTGTAATCGTCTACAGAGTCCCAGGCTTTGTATCGCAAACTCTTCGGTCGGAAAGTCGGCCTGACCAAGAAACTTTCAATCAGAATCACCGCTCGAACGGGAAACTGAGGAGAGATCTCACTCACCATTGCGTTTCCAAGTAACCGAGCGATCCTTGCACGAGTAGCACTCTTGAATGCTCACTTTGACGGTCTTGAGCTGCGGTGAAGGTGCCATGAACGATTCGACCATCTTCCTGAGGGAATTCGAGAGCTGCGACCGTGCTCGCGTCTACTCCGCTCGAGGTCTTGGTCATCGACGTGACGACTTTCGGGATTGGCAGACGGTCGTTGGTCGCTTGAGTTTTTGGGGATAGAGCAAGGCATAGTTGAGTCCAAGGGTAAGGTCTACGAGTAGGTCAGAATTGGATCAGTACAAGCCGCTCTCTCGGTGTGAGGATGTCCTGACGAGGTCTGACTTACCCAAGATCGAGAAGTGCACCTCCTGCTAGATCAGGGTTAACGATCCTGTGCTCCGGGTTCTTTTCCGCCGTCGGTCCAAAATCGATACAAAGCTCGGCTGAAGCCGCTCTGATCTCTCCGATTGCACCACTCTGAAGGATCTCTTGCATCTTGTAAGCGTAGGGTTGGAATCGAGTCCAGACGGCCTCCATGAGGAAGAGGTTCTTCTCCCGAGCGAGATCGACGAGCGCTCTAGCTTGATCTGAAGTGACCGTGATACTCTTTTCGCAGAGGACGTTCTTGCCGGCGGAGAGAGCGTCGTGTGCGTTGCGGTAGTGGTGAGAGTGAGGTGTACCGATGTAGATCACGTCGACGTTCTAACAAGAGACAGAAGACGAGTCAGTTTCGTCAAAAAGCAAAATTCGTTTTCCTCTCTCCTCGGACTCGCGGACGATCGCGTTCGAGACAGAAGACTCACCTCGTCGTTGTACAACTCTGTGTAGCTACCATAAGTCTTTACATCCTTCGTTTCTCGTTCGCCCCATTCTTCTGCGACGAATTTATCGGCTTTTTCTTTCGTCCTCGAAGCGACTGCGACGATTCGATGTTCGACATCTTTAGTTCCTCGGGTCGTGGGGTCGATCAAGAGGTCTCGAGTGAACTGCTGAGCGATCCAACCGGTGGAAAGGATTCCCCACTTGCAGACTGAGGGAGTTGAACTCGAAGGCATTGTGACTTGACTGAGTCGACGCGAGTAAAGTTGGAAATTGAGGTTCTTCCCAAGTCGAGGTTCAGAAGAATGGAGGAAGGAGGAGAAAGAGGTCCTCCACATCACACAGGCTATTACGAATCAAGTAGCATTGAAATGATTCATCGAATTTCACGAATTTCGAAGAGGAAACTTTGCAGTGCTCCTGATTGCATCCGCATCTCAACTCTCGATCTCGGTTTGCACTAGGGGCGCAACCGACCGAACAGAGTGAACGTCTCCGTATGAGTTACAACAACAGCTACGGAGGCTTCTCGAGCAATTGGGATCCTTCTTCGATTCATCAACGAACTGCGAATCCGATCGGAGACATCGTCGAACAGGACGACGTCGACTCGAACCAAGTAGCGGCGTCTGGAGTGACAGGATGGAACCCAGATCAGTACCTACCAGAAGACGGAACGTGGAACCAACAGCAAGAGCCGAGTCAATGGAATTCCTCTTCCAGAACAGAACATCAACCTCACCGACCTAAACGCTACGAACCCTATCAGATCTCAAACAGTTCTCATCCACATCCTCATCACGCTCACCTCCCGACCTCGTCAGAACAACCGATTCCATTCCCGGATTTCGATCTTTCGAATCCTTCTTCCTTCCTTCTCCCTGACCAACAAGGTTCTCTCCCTAGTTGGCAGAACAACCAATCCATCGATACAGAACGACGAGAATCAGATTCGACTCGTAGTGGAGTGTCAGGAGGAGGAGGAGAACACGACGATCTTCCCGTTGCGAGTTCGTCAAATTTCAATCTACAAAAAGCCTACGACTCGTTACCGTCGTTCGGTCTCGGAGACCCTAGAACAACAACACAGCAGAATGGGAAAGAGGCAGAGGGAGAGAAAGCGGGAGACAAGAAATTGGTGAAGAAAGCAGACAAATCTTGTCGCAAGTGCAGGTTCGTTTTTCGGTTGAAAATCCCTCAAGCTTTTCGATCTTGTACTAACCCGTTCGTGAATGGACAGGGATCGACGAGTACGATGTGATCGAGTGTATCCAGTCTGCGATCGGTGTCGAAAGAGAAGGGAGGTCTGCAACTACGTCGACACAGTCAACGTCGACGAATTCGAAGAAGGAGGAGACGCACAAAAGGTTGTCGAACTACAAAGCAAGGTCGCTGCTCTCGAACGACAGTTGAAAGCGTCCACAAGCAGCAACACGACGGCACCACCATCGACGGAACGACGTCCGAGTTTGAATCGAGACAATCCGGCGAGTCATCGATCGGGCTCGGGAACAAGTGGGAGCGGAAGCAGGAGCGGAAGTGGAAGTGGGAGTGGTAGTAATCCCTCTCGAACGCCTCCGACCCCTTCGGAGATTGGACCGAGTTCGATCATCAACGGAATCGGCGAAATTTATTCGAATCAACTACGGTTCAAACAAGACGAAACGGTCCATCTCATCAGTCATTTGATGGGTATGCATTCGATACCGAATTTGGGCCATACGAATCCAAATTGGAGGTTGGGCGAAACCGAAGTTATGAAGCAGTTGACGATTCATTTGTTGGATGGTAAGTTCTGCTTCTCTCATTTCTTTGACCCTCGCTAATTCGCGTCCCTACCTGCAGCTGCGACACGTGCCTGCTGTGCCAACATTCCCGGAATCAAGCCGTTGGCAGATCAACTCGATTACTACAAGGCAAATTTGGACAAACTCGACGGTGCCGGCCAAGTGAGTGCTCCTTTCGCGACAATTCCGTGAGTCTTCGTGACTAATAAACCGTTACGCTCAATAGTGTGCTGTCGCAGTGCTCTGCGCTCTCGGAGCACGAGCCAGTCCTCATTCGGTGCGTTTTCTTCCCTTCATCTCTTCTTGTGTTTCCCGCCTGATTTCGTCTTGCTTCAGGCGCTACTCGGAGTCGCAACTCAATCTCTCGCTGACGCCAGTCCGTCACCGCCTCTGTTCCTCTACGCCGGCGAACGAAGGGAGATCGCATGTCGAGCGCTCGAAAGACGTGCTCGAGAAGTCTGCTGGGTCAACGGCATGCTCGAAAGCACCAACCTTTCCGACCTCGATGCGATCATCGGTGTCACTCAAGTCTTGATCTGTAAGTCAAACCCCGATTCTTTCTTCATGCTCGAGGGCCTCAAGTGAACTCAAGTATGCTCATTCTCAGTTGAATCAGACGAGGAGATTGTACCGCAGAAAAGTCGACTTTTCACTCGGATCGCGGCGGGAATGTATCACGACCTTCGGTTCAAGGCGGTCGAACGTAAAGAACGGACAGGTCGAGATCCTCGAATCGGTCCTGGAACAGCTCTCTTCGTAAGAAACTCTTCCCATTCACTCTCGCGGTGATGACAACTAAACTTTCCTCGTGCTCGTAGCTCGCCGACGCCGTCATCGCTGCGTCTTCCTCTCGTCCCTCATTCATCTCGACAAGCGAACTCGAAAACTACTACGTAACCGACGGAGTTCCAATTCCCGATTTCCCCGGCTCGAACCTCCTCGACGAACTCGACAAGATCTTGCAGAGACCGCTCAACAAGGAGAAGTTGACTGATGCGATCACTCAGGGAATTATTTGGGTCTCGGGTTGCGCTCGACTCTTCGCACAGCTCACAATGAGTGAGTTATAGTCTTCTTCTATCGCATCCGATCTCTCGGGAAGCTGACTCGCAATCCTTGCCGCTTTGACAGGTCGACGACCGAGTTCCCCTTCTCCACTCCCACTTCTCAAGAACCTCTGGACTCTGATCGACAGCGTTCACAATTCGTTACAACATCTTCAATCGATCTTTGTCCACCTCGATCAAACCCAAGTCGCAGATCTCGACGATTCACCTTACGCTCTCGATCATTTCGTCCTCCTGGGAGTTCGAGCCGATTCAATCTTGGTCGATTTGATCAATTTGATGCATATTTGGCTCAAGAAGGATCGAAACGGTGAAGGGATCTGGACTGAAGGAGAAGGTGATCCGTTGTTGGCGAGTATGAGACAGGAGAGTGCGTTGCGGGTGAGGAAATGCTTGAAACTTTCCGCGTGAGTCGAGCTCGACCTCCTTCCCTCCCGAGTTCGAGCGAGTACTCACGGAATTGTTATTTTCGATAGCTTCTACGCTCAACTGTTCCTTTCCTCGCAAGACAAGCATCTCGTTCACGTAAGTTTCACTCTTTCAGCTCGGAGGCGATCGATGCTGATCGCTTGCATATCTTTTCTACAGCACATGATGATGCAATTGGAGATCTTGAACGACTGGTCGGAATGGGTTCTTCAACGAGTTGGAACTCCGGGAGGACCTCCTTCGGCAGAATACGAGATCACAGAAACCGAGTTGGACTGGTTCGTTTTCCTTCTCTCGCCGTCGAGCCGAACTCGATACTCATCTTCCATTCCTCAGGTTCCAACGAGCTCTCGAACTGTCATGTTATTACACGCCGAAAGCGGCAAACAGACTGTCGCGATTCTCCGCTCTTCGACGCGAAGAAGCGAAACGTCCTTCAGCTCGTAGGTCTCCATCGAAGTTTATCAGTCACGTAACAGCTTCTGATTACTTCGATCCTCACTTGCAGGATTGCACGTTGAACCTCTCGTCCCTGCGATTCCTCTCGATACGATCATTCCTCAACAAACTGTTTACGACAATCCGTCGTACATCAACGACATCTCCTCTTCTGGCGGTCAAGACCAAGATCAATCTGGAGGAGACGATCAGCTGTTCCCTCTTGGTGGTGGATTGATCGGTACGCCAAGTCAACTATTCGTTTTCGGTACGTGAAGAATCTATTCTTCAGTCTGTCGATCTCGCACTGATGAATAGCTTCCGACGTTTCAAGATACATACGGTATCGCTTCGCAACAAGGCTGGCCCGCTGGTACGCAAGACGCAGTCTCATCTGATTCGACCTTCAAACAAGGTTTCACGGGAGAAAGTTGGTTGTCGGTCGAGTATCCGGACAACGTCGCGAGCGGAGCGATGTTTGGTGAAGCTCCAGAAAACTTCCTCCCTTCTCCTGGAGAATAGATCTCTCGTCCTCTCCACTCTGTAGCTTGAAACATGTTGTCTTCTCTTTTGCGTTTCAATCACGATTCTCGAGGATCCACAAGAGAGAGCTGCAGATCAACGCTCCGCCTCAAGAGAGCTGTCGACCAGCAGAGAGGAGATTGACCACTACTCGCAATGCATGACAATAAGGAGACAGGCGGGTTTTGTATAAACAAATTCGATCTACTAAATTCACTTCTTTACTTTCCTGCCGAAGATCGACCGATAGCTCTCACTCCACCTTGTAAGTCGAGATCCGGTAACGACAGGACACCCTCCTCGCCGGCTCTCGGAGGTGATTCGACGAATTGAGCCGCGATCAACCACGCCAAATATCGTCCCATTTGAGCGTCGTCGACCGTGACCGTCTCGGCTTGCCCAGCGCTACGTAACAGTTTGACCGTGTTCGTATCGTCGAGTTCGGCCGCTTTCGTCGAAGTTGGGAGATCGTCGAGAACGAAGTGAAGGAGAGGGAAGAGAGCGTTGTCTTGAGTTCGGAGAACGTGTTGTTCGAGGAGAGTTCGCCAAAGAAGGTATTCCGTCTTCTCGACCTTGTAACCGTAGAGTTTGAGCGCAGAGAGGAATCGGTTGAATCGAGGAGCGGGACGAGCCGTGACGTGATGAACTCGAAGAGGTTCGTCTGAAGGCTGAACGGCGGCGCAGGCGGTAATTTTCGCTACGTGATCGACTGGAACCATGTTGATCGTATTCTCGATATCGGGAATGTGACCGAGTTGAATACAACCTTTCACGAGACGCCAGAGGAAATCATCCGTGTTCGTCGTCGCCAAAGTTGAATCTCCGACAATGTACGCCGGTCGAATGATCGATCCTGCGAGTCCTCGTCGTCCAGCTTCGAGAATGAGTCGTTCCGAAACCCATTTCGATTGACCGTAGCCTCCTTTGAGCCCGACTTTGCCCGCGTCGAGAGGATCCGATTCGGAAACTCCGAGCCCTCCTTGTTGAACGATCGAGTCGGCCATTCGGACGTAGTGAGCTTTCTCGATCGCCGCGGTAGAGGAGACGAACGAGAGCGCCTTTGGTCGAGAGATCGAAGCGAGTTCGATAACGGCGAGAGTTGCGAGAACGTTCGCAGCTCGAAGTTGTTTGTAAGGGTAGACCCAGTGGACCTGAACGAGAAGAACAGGCGTCAGGGGCTTGTAGAGGTGAAGGAGAGGTTGGAAAGGTGAACTTACGATCGCTCCATTGTGAACGATCACATCGACCTCTTCCGCAAGTCTGTTCCAGATCTCTTCGCTCATACCCAGCCTCTCCGACTCGAGATCTCCCGTCACGACTTCCAACCTTCCACTCTTGACCCATTCCTCGTCCCAAGCAGCTCTTCCTTCTCCACTCTCCCTCAACCTCGACATTCCCTTCTCGACGTTCGAAGCCCGAACGTGACAAACGACTTTCTTGACGTGTTGACCGCGTCTCGAAACGTCAAGGAGATCACGAAGGATGAAAGCGCCGAGGAATCCAGTCGCTCCAGTGAGGAAGACGGTTTTGGGCGAATCGGAAGGAGCGGGTTTCTCGTACGAAGGTTGTAGAGTATCGACGAGTTTCTCGGCGTCTTCAGAGTATTCCGTATCGGACGCGGCGGCGGCGTTGTCCCCTTTCGAAGCGAGACCGAGGTCGGAATCTCGGAGTGAATCGAGCTCTTTCGCGAGAGAACGAATCGTAGGGAAATCGAAGACGAGTCCGAGAGGAGCGCCGACGGCGAGGGTCTTGCGAAGCTCGAAGATGAGTCGAGTGGCGAGGATCGAGTGTCCACCGAGATCGAAGAAGGATTCGTCGAGGGGGATTTCAGAAGGAGGTGAAGGAAGGAGTTGGAGCCAGATGTCGTGGATCGTTCGTTCGGTAGGGGTGAGCTGTTCATTCGAGGTGGAGGAAGAAGTAGTGCCGGACGAAGCTGCGGCGGCTGCGACGGTATCGGGGAAAGGAAGAGCGGGTTTGTCGATCTTTCCGTTCGGGTTGAGAGGCATACGAGCGAGCGGGACAATCACTGTTGCCGATCAAGGATCAGGCTCCCATCCGATACCAAGCAAAAAGAGAGAGAGCTTACCACTCGGAACTGAGTAGCTCGGAAGTTTCGTCTTGAGATATTCTCGGATACTCTTGATCAACTTGCGATACCTCCTCAATCCCTTCGCGACCTCATTCTGACTAACTTTCCCTCCTACTCTCTCCTCCGTTTGTTCCTCATCGTCTCCACTAACCAAACCCTCTAGTTCCTTACTCCCCACGAGCGGGACGAAATAAGCTACGAGAACTTTTTCTTCGTACTTGTCTCGACGAACGAGGGTAACGTTTTCCCTCACGGCGGGATGCCTCGAAAGATGAGTATCAATCTCGCCCAACTCGATTCGGAACCCTCGAATCTTGATTTGATCGTCGGCCCTTCCCGTACATTCGACCGTTCCATCCGGATTGTAACGACCTAAATCCCCAGTTCTGTACATCCTATCCCTAACTCCATGCCACCATTCCTTCCAAGGTTCGTTCCCATTCGTGATCGTATCTTGTCGTTCAACTCCAACTCCAAACCAATTCTCGACGAATTTCTCCTTCGTCGCATCCGGTAATTGTAAGTAACCCTCGGCGAGTCCACCAGATCTGACATAAATTTCTCCAACTTCCCCAACGGCACAGAGTTGGTTCTTGTCCTGACGATTCACGACGAGTAATTGAACGTTGATCATTCCTTCTCCAGCTGGCATGATATCTTTCCTCGTTTTGAGGAACGTTGGATCTTCCGACAAAGGAGGGATCGGGAAATACGAGACGGCTCGTTGGGTTTCGGTAGTACCGAACATGTTGATGATTCGACAGTTTCGAGCGAGTTGTTGCAGGCGAGTACAGTCGCGCTTAGTGAGGATGTCACCGACGAAGAAGGCGTTGAGGAGGGAAGGAATTGGGCGAGTAGCTTGAGCCGATAGTAACTGACCCATGGCTGTGCGAAGAGGAGTACCTAATCAATGCCGGTTCAACGCAGAATTAAGAGCTCGCGCGACGCACCAGGAGTAAGATGAGTGACAGTAACGGCGTTATCCGACATCCATTCAGCGAGACGTCCAGGAGTACCGATATCCTCCGCGGTCGGAATGTAGAGACTCGCTCCGAGGAAAAGAGGGGTGAAAACTACGAAAGTCGCTCGAAACGAATCAGCTATCAATCCACACCGGAACGAAGAGCGAGAGGGAAACTTACTATCTCTCTGAATCGGATCATGCGCAATCCCACTCAACATGGTAAACCTACTCTCTTCTGACAACCCAAACCTCTCCTTCATCCACGGGAAGAAATGCGTCAAACTGAAATGTCTCCCCCTAACTCCCTTTGGAATCCCAGTCGATCCCGAAGTGAACGACAAAGTTCCGACTGAATCGGGTCCCAAGGGGATATTGAGTGCTGAGGAAGCGGTCGAAAGGAGGGGGGAGAAAATATCGGAGGAGGAGGAAGATGGGGAGGATCCGACGAGAGTACCGGAGGAGAGGAGTTGGAGTGCGGGGACTTCGACTCGGATCGAAAGCTTCTCGGTGACATATTGACGGACGGAGGGGAGGAGGGAGCCGGCAGCAGCGAGGATTACGAGTGCGCGAGGTTGAGCAACTTGCAGGTAGACGGTTTGACGAGCGGGAGGGTAGGCGGGATCTGTTCATAAACTCTTGCAGTCAGTGAGATGCACGAGAAGGAGTAGTACAGGAGGGAACTTACCAATAACGGAGAAAGTGGCTCCAGCTTTCAAAACACCCATAACTGCTACGACTAGATCGACCCCTCTCGTCGAGTAAACCGTGACTACTTCCTCCCGTTGTACTCCATTATCAACGAGGTACCTCGCCAGTACGTTACTAGCCTCATCGATTTGTCTGTACGTGAAAGTTCGTTCCCCATTCTTTCCTCCCACTTCTTCCGGTGCGATCGATTCGACGATACAGGTCCTCTCGGGGAATTGTCTCGCGTTGTTCGAGAAAATGTCGGTGATCGCGCCCCTGAATCCGGTCCATTCGAGGTCGGCTTTCGGGTCTGGAAGTTGTTTACGTTGTTTCGAACTCAAGAGGGAAATCGATCCGATCGGGTCTTGAGGGTGGGACGAGGCGTAGTGAAGGAAATGAACGAGTTGATCGATCGTGAGCGAGATACGGGGTTGAGAGAAGACGAGAGAGTTGTAGGAAATCGTTAGGGAAATTCGGGGAGGGGTGAAAGTGAACGAGGTACGGAGAGAAGAAGGAGTCTGAGGAGTCGAAGGAGTCGCGCCGTTCGTAGTGGTCGAATCGGTTGAGGAGGGAGTAGTCGAAACGAAGACGGTTAAATCTGAAGTGAGAGAAGTCGATTCGAGGAACGAAGAATCTTGAGCGTCGGTAGAATCGAAGAAACGTACTCGGAAGAGAGGAGGAGGGGCAGGTCCACCTGCTTCCTGATCGTGTCCGAGTGCCGATAGGAGGTCATCATAAGAGACTTTGTGTTCTTCGGCTTCCGCTTCGACGAATTGAACTCGTTTAACGAGGGACCAGAACGAGTCGGAAGGGTCGAGCTTGATACGAAGGAGTAGAGGTTCAGGAGATGAAGGGGATGAAGTAGCAATGATCAAGTCGGTGTCTCCAGTGTAGCGGTGAAGGAGAACAGCGAATGCCGACAACAAGAGATGAAATGCCGTAGGTCGTTCTTTCCCCGATCTCTTGTGACCTTGTCCCAAAGTCCCCTCAATCCCTTTCTGTCGATGCTCCTCGTCTTCTTCGTCGTCGTCGTCGTCGTCCGAGTCTGAAGATTGACCTTCATCTTCGTCAAAGAGGGAAAGTCGAAGGAGGTCGGCTCCAGTCTTGGCGTCGAGTGACCTGACCTCTCGAGCTTCTACCATCGAGAGAGATTGGTCCCCTGCCGGCCTAGGGTAGTCAGTCGGAAGGGCGAGTTGAGGTAAATCGGCAAAGTTTCGAACGAGTGCCTCCACTGTGAACGGTACGATGCTTTTAGCTGCGATCCTTCAGGACAGAAGCATCTGGAAGCATCGAGCACTCACTTTTGTTGAATACCAGATGGAAGTGGTGGAAAGGGGGAGAACTCGAAGACTTGTGAATTTCGAACTTGCTTTCCGACGGTTTGACTCTTCTCAGCTCGACTCAACGCCTTTACCCGCTATTAATCATGGCGAGACACTCTGTAAGCTCACAACCCATAGCCTTTCGGCCTATCTCAGCCGGATTAGTCGCTGAAGAGTTCTGATGTTTCATCTCTCACTTTTCTAGAAAAGAGGCAAGAAGGGAGATCAACCCTCGAAACCTAGAACCGATAGTCGTAACAATGCCAGTGGTGGAAACTACAACGTCGTAGAGCAGACCAATGCGAAATTCGAGGCGTACTACAAGGTGAGCAACTTTCTTTCGACCTCGAGTTGATTGACAGCTGACCCATTGGACTTGGACGAGATAGGCTCAGAACATCGTACCTGAAGCGGAATGGGAGGAGTTACTTACGGCGTTCCGTCGACCTCTTCCGACGACGTTCCGTTTGACCACTTCGAGACCGTAAGTTCTCTCCCTAGCCTCTCGCGCTCGCATGCGTAGCTGACAGATCGTCTTTTCTATGTTGCAGTACTGCCCTTGCGCTCAACAAGCACATTGAGAAAGTTTACGTCCCGATGATGACTGGTATTCAACACGAAGGAGTTGATCTTTCTCCTCCCAAACCTCTTCAATGGTGAGCTCACCTCCCTTCCCTCTCCATCGTTTCTCGGCTGACGCGTGTTGTCTTGATTTGATAGGTATCCCGGTCAACTCGGCTGGCAACTCCCGATCCAGAAATCAGCTTTACGTAAAATCGAGGCTTTCAAGAAATTCCAACATTTCCTCGTCTACGAAACCGACGCGGGCAACATTTCCCGACAAGAAGCCGTTTCAATGATCCCACCTCTGTTACTCGACGTTCAACCTGGTCATACCGCACTCGATATGTGCGCCGCTCCCGGGAGTAAAAGTGTTCAAATCCTCGAAGACCTTCATGGACCTCCGACGGATGGGAAGGAAGGTGCGAGTAAAGTTCCTCAAGGTTTGTTGATCGCGAACGATGCCGATGCGAAAAGGTGTCATCTCTTGGTTCATCAATCGTTACATCGAGTCCCTGGAACTGGAATGATGGTAACGAATCACGACGCTACTCAACTCCCTTCCCTTCGACTTCCGAGATCCGAACGGAACAAACTCAAGTTCACGAACGATGACGAGAGGAAAGTCGCGAAACTGGGGAAAACGGAATTCGAGAAGAAGTTTGAACCAATGTTGTTCGATCGAATCTTGGCCGATGTACCTTGCAGTGGTGATGGAACGTTGAGGAAGAACATGGGAATTTGGGGAGATTGGACTGTTGGAAACGGGATTGGACTTCACTCGTATGTCCCCTCTCTCCTCATTTTTCTATTCTTCCTCACACTCACGCGCTCTCTCGCTCGCGTTAGGTTGCAACTTCGTATCCTTCTCCGTGGTATTCAACTACTCAAACCCGGGGGACGACTCGTCTACTCTACCTGCTCGATGAACCCCATGGAGAACGAATCTGTAGTTTCTGCCGCTCTCGCCGAATGTCCCGGTTCGTTTCTCTCTACTCTCTCAGCTCACTGCCTTGTCCTTGTGCTGACTATCCTTGTGACGTTCAGATATGTCGATCCTCCCCGTCACTGAAGAGCTCCCCGGACTCCTCCGACGACCCGGACTCACTACCTGGAAAGTTCTCGACAATTCTCTCGCCGATGCTCCTCATCCTTCCTCTACCCCCGACTCTGAACCGGCCGTCATCGAAGAAGAAGAAGAATCGACTGAACCTCCCAAAGGAAAGGGAAAGGGAAAGGGAAAAGGAAAAGAGAACCACCCGAACAATCAGGACAAGAAAGGAGCTCGCAAAACTTGGTTAGCCTCTCTATGGCCCCCTTCGGAACAAGTCGCGAAGGAACAAGGTCTTCAACATGGGTTGAGGTTGTACCCTCATTTGCAAGATACCGGAGCTTTCTACGTTTGCGTCCTCGTCAAGAAAGGAGGAGGAGGAGAAGCGTCGTCCAAGGAGGAAATCGTTGAGGAGAAGAATGAATCGAAGAGGGAACGAGCTGCTTCACCTGTCGAGGGTGAACCCGAGACGAAGAAATCAAAAGTAGCGGAAGCAGCTGAGGAACAGAACGTCGTAGCGGAGGTTCCGAAGGAGAACGTCTCCGAGACGGAAGTTGCGAAACCGGTTGTTGTTGAAGCTGGGGAGGTCGCGAAACCGATGATGGGAGCTGGGAGACCTTTCAATGAGGAACCTTATATCTATCTCAGTGGACTCGAGGATGAACAAATCAAGATCTGCAAGTGAGTCAAGAGAGAATTTTTTTCTCTCTCTTTTTCCCCGAGTCGTTGTTCGTAGCTGATCCTCACCTCCTTGATCGCAGGGACTTTTTCGATATCTCCGACTCGTTCCCCTTCGATTGCCTCCTCGTTCGAAACGCTTCCGGAGCCGCCCTTCGTTCAATTTACCTCACCTCAACCCTCACTAAATCGATCCTCTCTTCGAACGCCTACACTCGTATGCGACTCATTTCGTGCGGAGTCAAACTCTTCACTCGACAAGACTCTTCGAAAGATGGAACGTACGTTTGTAAATGGAGGATCAACTCTGAAGGACTCGAAGTGATTCGACCTTACTTGGGAGAGAAACGAATTGTGAATGCTGGAATGGCGCAATTGAGACAGTTGATGGAGAATGTTAGTATCAAGTTTGAGGATCTACTAGAAGAGGAAATGAGGAAACAGGTTAAAGGGTTGGAGGCGGGTAGTGCTGTGTTGAGGATTCAGGGCGCGAAAGGAGCAGATACCGAGTGAGTTCCTCATCGCTGTCTCTCTCTCGCACGTTTGAGTGATTCACTAATACCGACATGTGATGGTAGAGCCGAGGAGGATCTCTACTTGGCGTTCTGGATCAGTAAAGTTTCCGTCAACCTCATGGTTGAAAAAGTCGAAAAGAGGTAACTCACCTTCTCCCTCTCTGCCTCTCATCCCGACTCCAGCTCACTAGATCTTTCTCCAATTGATAGTGCTCTCTCACTCCGACTTTACTCGGAGGATTGTACCCCTCACGCTCGAGGAAAACCCGCTCCTACCGGTCCCGGAACGGCCGCTCACAGTTTCGTCAAGAAGGACACCCCGGCCACCACTGAGACTACCGAAGAGAAGTCGGTAGAGGAACAGCCCGCAGAGGAGAAGAAGGTTGAAGAGGTCGTCGAACCTTCGAAGGAGTGAACCAGGTAGCTAGGATTCGTCAAAAATCTTCTTCTAGATTGTGTTGTATCAGTCGCATGGTCTGGGATTGTAACCTCGCTTTTACCGCATTGTGTCGCACGCCCACTCGGAACTCACAGAGAGGCGCATCGTGCAAAGAGAGCGCGGCGAAAAGTGTCTTTTTCTCTTGCAAATCAACTCAAGCCCTCCACTTTCTCCCATTCTATTCTATAAGATCTATACTGAATAATCTTCTCCCCTCTCCCTCTACTCCCAAACCCATCCGCTGCTGAAAACTCTTCCCTTTCCCTCGCGATTGACCTCCATCGTTCTCCGTCCTCATTTCTTACTATCCGCGCTTGATCCTGTCCTATCCGTGTCTCGGGTGAAGGGAATACTGTATCGACTGCGATTGATTCGTTGACGTGCGTAGGTCGAAGCGGGATGACGAGGTGTAAAGCCGGCGGCGATTGAGTGGAGGTTGACGAGGACTTCGAAGGGAATCTCAAATGAGCGGCAACGGCATTCCAAAGACTCTCGGCCTGTTTCGATTCGTATACGAGGTCGGCCCCTAGGATTACATCGTAACGTTTCTCCTCCGGAACTATTCGACGAGAGTCGTTTTCTTGTTTTCCTCCGAGGTCGAGTTGAGGGTTGTAATCGTCCCAGCTAAGCGTCTCGACTTGAGCGTGAACGGCGGATGTACCGAGTTGATTGACGTGATTCTTGACGTTCCGACGCAGGTTGTCGAGTACTCCCGAAGTCGAGATCTCATCGACATTCGATTCTCCTCCGTCGCTTAGCGTAACGACCGCATTCGACAATCCGAGCCTCGATAAAGTGGAGAGTGCTGCGAGTCCAACGAGTCCAGTACCGGCTCCGAGTTCGAGTACTCTCAGAGGAGAGGACGAGGAAGAGAGAGGGAAGTAGCGTTCGGGTGAGAGGGCGAGTCGTCGAGCGAGGATGGGAGCCGATCCCCAGGTCCGATGACCGGTTGTTGAGGAGACGAGAGTATGATTGTGTATTCTGACGAGATTCGAAGTCAGTGTAGCTGACGAAGATGATGAGGTCGAGGGTGAAGGGAGAATGTAATCCGTATCTTCGTTATCGTCCTCCAGTCTCGAGATCATGCCGGATGCTTCATCGATGACTGCTTCCCATCGTTCAAGATCCTCCGTCCCTTTTGATAGCTGCTTGAGCCCGAGTTGAACGACCATTTCGAGCCAATTTCGCAAGAATTTCGTTTCGAATTCGTCTCTTACTTCCTTCTCCGCCTCCGAATCACTCTGACCCTCCCCTACTCCGTGACCTGTAGTCTTCCCGTCGTGGCCAAGTTCGAGAGGTCGTCGTAGGTCAATCGTAACTGGTGATAGGTATCGATTCCGTATTGAAGTCAAAACCTCGACGATGGAAGATAGATTGATCGGTAGAAGTGGGGGGAGGTCTCGAGAGGGTATCATAGCATATTTCGAGTGTCTCCAAGGGGTATTGTCGAGGAACAAGGCGGTTCTGCAGGAGCAAGAGATGATCAGAGATGAGAACAAAATTACGTGAGGACTCCGACGACTTACCCGTTGGCGCTTCTTCTGGCCGAATGTAGTACTGCGTAGTTAAGCTCGGCCAACACGAATGCCAAGGGACAAAGATTGATCGGGAACTGGAGAAAATGACGGAAGCGAAACTTCGAGTTCTTCTTTCGGGAATCTCTTGATCAGCGCTCTTTCTTCTATTCCTATTCAATCACGATATGTCGACTACATCAAAGACTCCTCTAACGGCGAAACTCGACTTGCCGTTGACGGCGAAACGGGACGCACTCCTCGTCATCTTGTTGAATGATTGTCCTCTCCCTCCGTCAGTATCCCTCGCACCCCCTGTCTCTCTCGAGAGTATGAGCTGATCCCGAATGGAGCGAGCAGAGTGAGGGAGCAATTTGGGAGTTACCACGATATTTTCGTTTCACTGTTTGAACATTCCTTATCCGCCTCGACACCGATTCACTCGTCCGCTGGGAGCAAACTCGGATCAACGAAACATACACTCACGATCGAGAGCTACGATGTTGTACAAGGAGTTTATCCCTCAGAGGAAACGATCAAGAAAGCAAATGGAGTTTTATTAACTGGAAGCGGTTAGTCCCTCTCCCTCTCCTCCACTCCAGCTCCATCGTCTTGTCACTCATACTGTCAGTTTGAGAGACTGTGTAGCTGCCTCTGCGTACGAATCCGACCCTTGGATTCTCGACCTCGTCTCCTACCTCCAAAACCTGTCTTCCCTAAACTCGTCTCTAAAACTCATCGGGATCTGTTTCGGCCATCAAATCATCGCAAGAGCATACGGTGCCAAGACGGAGAAGAACGAGAAAGGATGGGAAGTAGGGACGAGGAACCTCGAGTTGACGCATACGGCAAAACAATTGTTTACGAGAGTGAAAATCGTCAGTCTCACTTCCTTCCTCTCCCTCTCTCTTGCTCGCGCGTCTTTCCCCTCCTGCACTACTGACATACATATTGAAATTAATGTGTAGTCGGTACATCAAATGCATCAAGACCACGTCCCGACTCTTCCCGAAGGATTCGAATCTCTCGGATCAACCGAAATCTGTCCCATTCACGGAATGGTTAAATTCGTCGACCCGGAAGGTCCCAAGACTCTCGAAAACGTCTCGATCATCACTCTCCAAGGTCACCCCGAATTCAACGCGATGATCGTCAACGAAGTGATTGAAGTGAGGGAGAGAAAGGGTGTGTTCTCGAAAGAGTTTGCGGAGGCTTCGAGAGAGGATGCGAATCAACATGATGATGGGACGCTACTCGGTTGGAAACTACTAGAGGTGTTGGGTATCTAGAAGCAGCTCGGATTCCGGAAACTTGAGGAAAACCGATTCTTTATTCTTGGTCTCTCGCATCTAATCTTACTCTGTTCTCCTATCACTCGCAAACTCGTTGTATAGCTTACAGTAACCTCTGATAGAGCACACTTGCAAAGAATAGAGCTCATTACTTTCAGAATCTCGGCTCGTGCTCACTACCTTCGTTCGCTCCTTCTATCGCTCTTTTTTTCGCTGAACAGCACTGGTCTCCGTTTCATCTTTCTCTATTGGGATGGGTCAGGGGAGCTACGCTTGAATCGACTCGATCTAACCGAGCGTCAGGCCTTGGTCTGAGTCACAGAGAGCGGGAGAACTGTAAGAACGATGTTGCATCTAAAGGCAATCCTCCTACGGGAGATATCGGTCTCACTTTCGAGCGAGTTTAACCTCTAAAGGTAATCGCAGTCCGGCTATCAAGTTTCAAAACTTTCGGCTCCTCTTTTCTTCTCCCTTCCTCTCTTCACTCTCTACCAAACTACTCATTATGGCTACTCACAACATTCCTGGACTATCTATCACCGGTCAGTACTCACCTCCCTCTCCCAGTGTTCAGCGAAGTCGTTCCCCCTCCCGCCTTCTCCGCGTTCCGAATTCCGATTCTTTCACAATCTACTTATCTCTCGACGCTCGCCGGACTCGCCTGGGACATCGGATGGGATGTGGTAGTCTCTCGAGTGCGTAGGGGAGGAGAATGGATTGCATGACGTCGAGCCGAGTGGAGGATTCGAAAGTACTGAAAACTCCGACTTGTTCACGCACAACTCCTCTTGACTGGGAGTAGACTTGAGCTGACTCTACGCTGTCTCTATCTCGTATGTATTCGATTCTACAGCCAAGGTTGAAGGTGAGTGAACAAATTCCATCTCCCCACTTTCCGAAGAAAAAAGTTACCGGAGGAAATCGCAAACCTGACTCTCCCTCTCCTTCGACGTAATCTCTCTGCTAGGTGCTCACCAACAAATTCTCTCTAAAGAAGCCCTCGAGTTCCTCGTCGTCCTCCACCGATCGTTCAACTCGACGCGTAAATCGCTCTTGCACCGTCGACAACTTCTCCAAGCTCAATTCGATGCTGGTGCTCTACCCGATTTCCTCAAGGAGACGGAACACATTCGTAACGATCCGACTTGGCAAGGACCTAGACCTATGCATGGACTCGAGGATAGGCGTGTAGAGATTACCGGTCCCGTAGATCGAAAAATGGTCATCAAGTAAGTTTTCTCTCTCCCTTCACTCGGGGTCTCTAGGTGCATGCTGACGTTACTCTCGTCGTTCTTAGCGCTCTCAACTCTGGTGCCGCTACTTTCATGGCCGATTTCGAAGGTAACCTCGTCATCACTTTCCTACGAAATTCGGAAACAAACTCGCTCACCCTTTTCCTCGTGATCAGATTCCAACGCTCCTACTTGGCTCAACAACCTCGACGGACAAGTCAATTTGAGGGACGCCGTTCGTCGTCAAATCGCGTTCAAAAACCCGAACGGCAAGGAATACAAACTCAACGAAAAAACTGCTACTCTCATCGTTCGGTGAGTCGAGACTCTACAATCAGCGCAACTATATCAAGAGTAGAGCTGATAGTGAAAGACTTCGAATTCACCAGTGCTCGTGGATGGCACCTTGACGAAACTCACGTTCTCGTCGATGGTCAACCCATGTCGGGTTCGATTTTCGATTTCGGTCTCTACTTCTTCCACAACGCGAAAGAATTGCTCGCTCGTGGTTTCGGTCCTTACTTCTAGTGCGTCACGTCTCCCTTGCTTCCTCCCTGCTCGCAATCTGCTAACCATTTCTCCCGGTCGAGCTCAGCCTCCCCAAGATGGAACACTACCTCGAAGCTCGTCTCTGGAACGATATCTTCCGCATGGCTCAAGACTTGGTCGGAGTTCCTCGTGGAAGCATTCGTGCGACCGTCCTCATCGAAACGATCACGGCTTCGTTCCAAATGGATGAAATCATTTACGAACTTCGTGAACACTCGAGTGGATTGAACTGTGGTCGATGGGATTGTAAGCCTCAGACTTCTTCGATCTCAACTGCTTGCGAGGAGATTTGAGAGCTGACGATCCGCTTCCGTTTCGTTTCGTTAGACATTTTCTCGTTCATCAAGAAGATGAGGATGCACCCTGATTTCGTTCTTCCCGATCGTTCTCACGTTACCATGACCGTTCCTTTCATGGCTTCCTACGTCAAATTGCTCATCAAGACCTGCCACAAGTGAGCATCCTTCCCTCTCTTCCTATTCTTTCTCCTCGCTGACGCACGCTCTTCTCTCTGTCAGGCGAGGAGTCGCCGCGATTGGAGGAATGGCTGCTCAAATCCCGATCAAGAACGACGAAGCGAAGAACAACGCCGTGATGGACAAAGTCCGAGCTGACAAACAACGTGAATGCGACGCCGGTCACGATGGAACTTGGGTCGCTCACCCTGGACTCGTCAAGATCGCTCTCGATATCTTTGACAAGGGAATGCCTGGACCTAACCAAGTCAGTCTCTCATCGTCGTCTCTCTTCTCCTCGTTCTTTCGCTTTTGGAAAGTTCTGACGAGTCGGTCGTTTGTTCGACAGTACCACATCCGTCGTGAAGATGTCAACGTTACTGCTCTCGATCTCCTCAACACGAATGTACCCGGTGGAATCTCAGAAGATGGTATTCGAGGAAACTGCATGGCGCTTCTTCACTACTGCGCGAACTGGGTTGGTGGACTCGGTTGTGTTCCCGTCGCCAATCGTACGCACTCTCTCTACCATCTCTCTCTTGTTCATGTGCTGACCAGCGCTCTACTTCTTTCTTGACTCAGTTATGGAGGGTGAGTTTTCTCCTTTGAGCTTGTTTCTCCTTGAACGCAGCGAGCTGACATCCCTTCTCTGTCTCAGATGCCGCCACCGCTGAAATCTCTCGTTCCCAACTCTGGCACTGGGTCAAACACGGCGCCTCGACTCAAGACGGACAAAAAATCACGGTCGGAGTCGTCGACAAGATTCTCGATGAAGAAACCGCAAAGACGAAGAAATCGGGATTGGACGCCAAGAGGGTCGATCTCTGTGCGAGGTACCTCAAGGAGCAGATTAGGGCCGAAAAGTTGAGCGATTTCTTGACGACTGATCTCACGTACGTTTTCTCGCCTCTCTCCTTCACTTTGAGGTCCCGAGCTCACACCGTGTCGATTGACGAATATAGTCCTCACCTCGACGAATACGCTGCTCCCACTCGTCCTGCCAAGCTCTAAAACGTCAGCTCGTAGTCGTTCGGTGCTCTCCTTTCGCCCTTTGTAGTCATAGGATCTCTCTCTCTCTCTCGAGTCTTTGTGTCTCTCGTTCTCGATACTTCCCTGTACTCTCTGTCTCTCAGTTGATCTCGAAATCAAGTAGTACTTTCCCATCGGTACTGCCGAGTCAGTAACGTTGACGAGCTACCCGTTGCGAGTGAGGTTCAAAGATGAGAGACCGTCAAAAGTCAAAGCTCGGACAGATTCGTCTCGCGTCAGCCGAGGAGTCCTCGAGGACTTGGACGCTGGAAGTAGGGGGGGAGTGGACGGGGATGTTGAAGAGGACATCTATGGAACCGTCTATCCTGGAAAGAGAGTTCAACTAGTTGAAAAGTGAACTTTTCGAGTTCGAATCTGCTCAATCTCGTCGTCTGCGAGGATAACGAGGATTGCGAAGCGAAAGGTGTGCGTCGTTGCAGTAAAGGTGCAGAGCAGGAGCTTCACTTGACTTGCAGCAGTGTCCAAACGCGCGAAACGAGATGGGTCTCGATAAATACAAGATTACAATTCTTCTGCCAACAATCGAATGCGGAAAACACCATGCGACACAACATGCTAAGAGATGAACAATATACACGTCTCAAGTAGCCTCAGAGACCTTTTTCAACCTCTCCTGCCTCCTGACTCTCTGTCGTTCATCGTTCCTTTCCTCACGTCTCTGCGATTTCTCCCTCCATGCTCGACCTTTCCCCACTACGACCAGTAGCGCAAGTTGTCCGAGGGCCAAAATGATCGCAATCCCTGTGTAGAAGGCGCCGTTGCCGACGCTGTTCATGATATCTTCGGAGACCTGTGAGGAGATGCAAGCTAAAACGCCTCGGAACATCGAATTCACGGCGACCGCAGAGGTGGAGCGTCCTGGGTTCGCATCGACGACGTAGGCGAGTGTTGATGCGTAGACGAATGTACTGTCACAACGTGAGACCGATTCGTTAGCTATTCGAGTTCGACAGAGGAATGAAACCGCTCGAGGAACTCACATGACTGACAGCAGCAATCGATTATTCAATCAGTGTCAGCAGCATGTTCGACGAAACGGAGGGAAAGTATGGAGAGGAACAGTAGACTTACCGATACCGAGGAAGAAGAGAATAACGACTGGACCGGCTATTTGAACCGAGTACTGGACGAGCCAGGCGTACGCAACGAAGAGCGGTGGTAGAAGAACCATTGCGGAATAGGTAGACTTGATTCGAAACTGGGGGAAGGAAAAAGGGATTCAGCTTGGGCACCCCGAACTGATCTCGGAGCGAGACTCACTTCTGGTTCTCCTTTGCCACCATTCTTGGCCTTGAGTTTCTTCAGCACCATATCACTCCATCTTCCGCCGGCTACACTGCCGAAAACATTGCCTGCCCCGAAGGAGAGGAGCACGCATCCGACTAGTAGGGCCGAGTAATCGTAAGGATCGGCGGCGAAAGAGCGCGAGGCAGTGTAGGAGATTGTGTATTGAGCGGCGAAGAGTAGACCAGAGTAGAAGAGGACGAGGAAGTTGGCCGGCGAGCTGAGAACTGAGAATGACGCAGAGAAAGGCTGTTGCAAAGTACGACTGTTCAGCTTCTCTCGAGCCTACTCTGGGAGAGTATGAGAGGAGGTGCTCACGTTAATGTCTCGGAGATGAATCTTGACCTTGACGTCGCCACTCCGAATCGTCCCCGTTTTGATCTTGGTCAAGTTCGTAAACTGCGCTCCATCCTCTCTTCGACGTTCTCCATCATGCATCGCCACGAACTTTGTCACCGCCTCTCTTCCTACCGCTTTCTCAGGATCGGTAGGTTCGACGAACTTGGGTAACGAAGCTTTCGCTCTCGCTCTTTCTTCGCGATCGTGGTGTCGAGCGCGTTCCATTGCTTTCCTCCAAGCGAGGGATCTTTCTTTGCGAAACGTATTCGGCATGAAAATCATGAGGACGAAACAGACGGCTCCGTACTATCGATCGATGGGAGTCGTCAGCTTTGATCTTGGCAGCGAGAAACGGAGAACTCACGCCTAGTAGAAAATAGAACGCGGACCTCCAACTTGCGGCCGTCGTGATCGCTCCGCCCAGGATAGGTCCGAGTCTGAGTCGGGTAAGCGAGATCTGATCAGCGAACTAGCTACGAAGCAGAGAGAGAGAAACGGGGCGAAGCTTACGCCGGTCCGACGAGCGGTACACTGCAATATTGAACGAGTCAGTCAACAGGATAGAACTTGTGTACGGGGGAGCTCACCTATAGAAGATGCCCAGCTTCGTTCCTCTTTCGTGGGTCTGGAAGAGGAGACGAAGGAAACCGACGCTGATCAGTCTCGGAGCTCAAAGCTTACGGCGCTCGCAGGTTTCGCGAATAAAGGGACGTACATCAAAGATATCTGCGAGGGATCCAGCCCCGAGAGCCAACACGGCTGATGATCCAAGCGCCTGTAAAACTCGCATGGCAATGAAGACGGAAATCGTTGACGCTCGACTGGCGACTGCCGTAGCGACGAGATAGATGACTAGCACACAAAGTGTCGACAGCTGATCAGCGAGGTAGACAGAAGGAGGGGATCGGAAAGGGGAGATGAAGCTCACCGAGCGCGGAAAGGTAACAAGGCTTCCTCCCGCTCACCTCCGAGATCGCAGTCCATATCTGCGGGAAGAACCCTTGTCCGAGAATAAAAAGCGATACTGTGAGCGCCAGGGTTGATGAGGAAGCGTTGAGGTCCGCTTGGAGCGATTCGAGTGCGGGAAAATAGATCGACTGGGGAGATTAACCCGGGCGTCAGCGGAGTTCTGGGCCGCGAGGCCTCGACAAGGAGAGCATACAGCAGTTATTGTCCCTCCCATCGCAGTGAAAGCTACGATCCTGTAGCGGTGTTCAAGAGAAATCGAGATTAGCACTTTCGACGGTTTCCAATTTCGACTCAATGCACCACTTACGCTAGTACAGAGTTCTTCTTACGCTCGCTCCATAACCTAGGATCGTCATCCACCTGCAAATGCTCGATGTCGAGGACAGGAGAGGGGGTATTCTTCTCGACATCTTTATCGACTGATTGCAGCTCGGCGAGTAGGTCGGCAGCAATAGGATCTGCCGAGGGAGGCTGCAGCGATACTGAACTGCTGTCCTGGCGTCTCCAACCTGCGTCGGCAGGCCTGGTACTGGAGTGTGGAGCGAATGTTGATGAGGTTCCTGATCCTCCAGTGTGTCGAGACCAGACGTCCTGATGAGCGTCGATGTAACATTTCATTCCGTAGCGAGGGAGGTAGACGGAGATGAGTTCGTGGAGGTAGGAGAAGTATTCTGAGTCGTATTCGCCTGGTCCTTGATGCTCGAGAGCTTCCCAGGGAATGACGAGACGAAGAAAGGTGAAGCCCCAGTTCCGGAGTCGGGCAAGGTGTTTCGGTCTGGTGGGGATACGAAGGAAGAAGAGAGTCAGCGCGCCCAGAGCAGAAGAAACGAGACGGAATTCGGCAAAAAATCGAAAACTTTGGATTCAACAGTCACGATGACGAAGCGGTATTCTAACTTACGACTCATCAATTGGCCATGGTCTCCCCACGAACGAGATGCCCTCTCCATCGAAGAACTTCTCGCCCAACTCGAGATGAGTTTCACTGTTAGGGTCCGCTGGTAGCTTGTTCAACCCCGATACGTTCGCTCCGTGCAGGAGTACCCGCCTCCCATAGCTATCCAAGAAGTATCTTCCTCGTGAAGGGTCGAGCGGATTCGGTCCTATTGAGTCGGGAGAGAGTGAAGTCGCGCAAGAGTTGGAACTTCCGATTGAATAGTCGGGCGACAGCGAAGGATGCTCGAGTATAGGTCGGGCTGTAGTGTAAGACATCCCGATCTGACTGGGCGTACTTTGGAACAGGTCGAGATGGTAGAAGAGGAGAGAGTGAGTTTCATCATCGTCATTAAACTTTCACTTCATCTCTTCTGAACGCTCTCTCACCCATCACAACCCTTTCGATCGAGACACTCGCATTGACATCACTAACGACTACCGATCTACCCTTGAGAACACCCCAACCTCCTCTCCGGTCGCTCGCGACCCCCAGCTATCGATCCTTCTTCTCCGCTTCTTCAATCAGCGATGGGAATCAAAGGATTGAATAAGGGGGCGGACCAAGCGAGGGAGAACAACAGTCCACACTTGAATTGGAGCTGGAAGGGGGAAAGAAGCGAAGTGGTCAAGTTCATGCATGACGGAATCTCTGGAAATGACAAACGTGAGCTCGAGGCTGTTATTCATCTCTCTTGAAGGGCTTTACTGACTCTTGTGACTTGTTGTATCAGTCGCACGAGCTGTGATCGACGCCTCGGACGTTCAGTACGGCTTCTTCAAGAAATTCGACAACAACGCCCTTAACCGCTTGCGTCGACAGTACAGCCGAGAAGAACACGAGCGTCTCGTCCTCGAGAGACGCCTCTTGGAGCTCCGAAACCTGAACCTCTGCATCGACGATCTCGTCGCAGATTTTCCCGACCTCGTGGACATTATCGTTGTTTACGATTCGCTCAAGTACCGTCGCGAGGCGAAGAAGCAAACGCTACAACAGCGTCAACATGAAGTGATCAAACCAGAGATCAAGTCGCGAACTCAAACCGCCGTGAAGGAGTATCGTTACTCGAAAAGAAAAGGCGAAAAACCTTCGGTTCCACGTAAGATTGGTTCTCATCTGCATCTGTCGAGTAGACCTGACACGCTGTCGGTAACTATATGTACAGAGTTGGAATTCGATGTGAAAGAGGGATGGTTCTCGTTTGCAGCCTTCTCACCTCCAACTGATGAAGAACTTGTGAGTTGCGATCCTCCCTCCTCGCCGCTCACGGACCTCGACTGACCTCTCACGATGTCGTTAGGAATCCCCGACGGACGTCTCCGACACTGAACGCTCGATTCATGAGGAAGCTCTGAGACTCGCAAAACGATCAACGCAGATCGTTTCGACAACCGAAGCAGACTCGATCTGCCGAGAAGCGAGCCGAGGAACCTACCGAGATCACGACATGAACCCGGATTCCCACTTCCCTGTCGATCACTTCCGACTCGCCCTTGAACCTCCTCCCCCTTCCGCGACTTGGACAATCCACGATCTATCGATCATCGTCGGGAACGATTCCGACCACTGTCTCCTCAACGATCACCACACTGCACGATTCGTTGTCGGTTTCGCCCACTCCTACGACTGTCGCGCGACAGATCTCCTCAAAAGGTTCAAGCACCCAAGTGATTGGAAGTTCAAAAACCGATACGCTCAAACTCTCGCTGGAGCTTTACTCGGTTGCGATGAATCTCCTGGAGTCCCTGGATACACGATCCCCGGCGTCGCTCGAGCAACTCGTCCTCTCGAACCGAACAAAAAACCCTCGATTCGACTCCAGAACGAACGACGGATCCTCGCTTTCGTCAACGAATACGATGAACTCGCCGGAATGTGGTTGAACACGATCAGCAACCAACGATTCGAAACATCTTTACTTTCGAATACAGAGCGATCGGTCTCGAGGAAGGAGTTCGAACAAGATTTCGATCATTTTCAACTTTCGTTACTCGGATCAACACACGAAACACCTCCGATGACCTTGTCAACGCTCATCAACGTATTCCATGGTCTGCTTACCTCGGACGGAGCTCGAATCGAAAAGGAAGACGTGAAGAGATTGGCTCAACAATCGGCTTCGGACTCGCTCAATCGACTTCTTACCTCGATCTACAAAGATCCCGCCCCACGCAATCACCCATTCTCTTCCCTCGTCCCAAAAAGTACTGTCCCTCTACCCCTTCCAACGACTTCGACTCAACCGAAACAACATCGTCCCTTCGCTCTCCGAACCGGCCCTGATTCTCGCGATTTCTTCGATCAACAACTGAAAGAGTCGACGACCCTCAGAAATCGACAGCTCAATGCGTCTGAATCAACGACGACGGGACAACAGAAGAAGAAAGGGGTTGGAAAACAGAAGCGTGGAAAAGGAAATGAAGGACAAGAGGGAGATGGAAACGAGGACGATCGGGATCCGGGTGATGATGAAGGCGACGACGAGGACGATGGAGAAGACGACGAGGACGATGGAGAAGACGACGACGGTCAAGGGAAGAAGACGAGGGCAGCGAAGATCGGGAACGGTCTTAAGGAATACAACTTTTCGATGTCGACCCTATCGTTCCCGTTCAAAACTAGTCATATCAATCAGCTCGACTTCCCTGGTACGTACTCCTCTGCTTCTCGTCTGTCATTCGAGACTGTCACGTTGCTGATCTTCCGTCTCACTCTCAGCGATTCCTAAAGGCCACAAATTCAACTACGACTTTATCGCAGTTCTCGAAGGGATGTTGAAGGTCTGGCTCGCAGAGTGCCCAGCGATACTCGAAACCGTTTCGGCTCTTGTCACCGTATATTGGGAATTCGCTCCCTGCCTCGTCGTTCAATTGGCTTCGAATGCTCAAAAATTCGGCGATCGCGTCGGCGCTTTGGTCGTCTCACTCGCGAGATACTATGACGCCTTCCCCCTCTCCGACCCGGTACTCCCCACGTTGTCGAAAACCGACATATCCGCGGCCCTCTGGTTAACTCCCTTCATCGCCGAATTCGAACGAAACGTCCCGGTAGAGAAGCAAGCGGCGTTTCATCGGAGAGTTGTGGAATCAGGCTTGACGGAGGGTGAGTTTGCAGTGATGTGTGGAAAAGTCGACGAGGATGGGAATATCAAGCCGGGCGAGGTGAGTCCCTTGATGTCTTCAGTTCCCAATGCGATTGCTGACTCTCGCTTCATGAATCTAGATCGATCTGGCGATTGCCCTCGTCATTCGAGAACGACGACAACTTCAATTCCCACCTCCCCTCCTCCGTACCGTCCAACTTATCGCACTGAATTTCACTACCTGCGGAACGGGATTCATGAACGCTACCGACTCTCGATCGAAACGAATTCCTTCCTTCATTGCGAATAACCTCCTGACGACTTTCCTCCAGTTCCCCAAGCGAGTCTCCGGCAATCCTCATCGACTCTCTACAACGCGACTGTCCGACGCTCTCGATCAACTCGCACAGTTCGATCCATCGATCATTGGTCAACTTCTCCCCTCGATGACTTCAAAGAAGCTTGTTCGACTCGTCAAACTCCGCATCCAGACGACTCTCCTCCCCCAAACGACAGAGGCTGCCCCTCCTCCTTCACCATCAGCTGTCGAGAAAGAACCCGATCAAAACGAAGATGGAGACGAACCTCGACAGGACGATGTTGGAGAAGAACCTCTCCGAGACGATGATGGAGATTTGATCATGTTGTCGAGCGAAGGAGACGACGAGAACCAGGAGGAGGATGCTCAATCGGATTACGGAGATGAGGACGAAGAACCTGCGGACAAGGAAGAATCCGACGACTCCGCTATTCCAAAACTGTTCAAGGCAAGATTCAGGCAAGAACTCCTCCGCACCGTCAGCGGAAAACCGACTCCGATCTCCTCGAGCGATCTTTACCCGATCGTAAACTCTCTCGTCGACTTATTCGTTGCGAGTTTAGACTTTGCACTCGACTACCTTCGGCAATCCTACCTCGAAGCGATCAAAGACCTGTCGAAACTCGGACGAAAGCGTATGAAAGAATTGAAAACGATCGGAGATCTCGTCAGAGCGATTGGTGGAGACACGATTGAGGTAAAGAAACATGGGGAAAAGTTCTTTGAGGCCGAGGGAGGAGGGAGTAATGGGGAACGTAGGACCGAAGAGCAGGAGGAGGAGGAAGCAATTCGCCAGAGCCGAGTTGAGGACGATTCGCCAGCGCCGAAACTCTCGGACTCTCAGAAGGTGTTGAAACGGATGGTTGTAGATTTCCTCCCGCTCGTAGGAAAACCGTTCCTTGTGAGTTATTTCGTTTCTAGCTTGCGTAACTTGATTTGAACTGACTTCCTCGATCGTGCGATTCCCTCTCCCTTCCTCTCCCTTCCTCTCCCTTCCTCTCCTCTAGCGATACAAACCGCGAGGTTGCGTCGTTAATCCCGAAATTATCCAGTCGTTCACAAACAAATCGGGACGGGAGAAGAAAAACCACCTCCCGACACTCATCATCGCGTTACTCGCTCGTACAGCCGTCAATGCCGAAAGCTTCAACGCGAATCTCAAACGGCAATACCCGAACTTCAAAGTTGAGCCGTTCTCGATCCCGACCGAGCTCGAAGTCTCGAAACTCGACGTCAACGATCCGGCGCGACATGCGCTCGAAACGTTCATTCGACTCTCGTCAAGTAAAGGGGATCGTTTCATCCGGCAACAAATGAAATACCCGAACAAGATCTTGAGCTGGACGAACGACTCCTGGACAGGACTCGATCTCGAAGAGGTGGACTCGGATGGGCCTCTCCTCGTTCGCCGTCCAACGCCGCAGACGCTGAATCGACTAGAAGACCAATCGAACACGGTTCACGCAATGTTCGACAGACTCGGAGTGAGCGGGAAAGACTCCAAAGACATCGAGAGTGAGATTTTGTCAAAGATTTTCAAACCTTCGATCGGACATCGACTTTACCACGGAAACTTCTGGTTCGACGCTAACAACATCCGATCCCTGGTCTTCGATCCTCGGTACTTCAGACCCGCTGGAGCGAAGAAGTTTGGAGGTAAGTCTCACATCCTCTTTCTCAAGCTCGAACCAAGCGAGAAGTTCACTCATGCTTCTTCATTTGGAGAACTAGAAGCGGTGAAAGATATGGGATGGCGAGAAGGCGTGGAGGAGCTCATTTCGACTCATCCAAGGGTCATTCCGGTTTACGAGAAGATGGAGAAGAAACGCAACGAGTTGAGAAAGGCGAAGGGAGATCCGGAGGTCGAACTACTACAAGTCGTATCGAATTCGAAATCCCTCATCGAGTACGAAGAGGGAACGCCTCGACGAAGCAATCAACCGAAATTCGAGGAGAAGAAGGAAATTCGAAATCTGCCACTCCTTTTCGAAACTCGACAACTCTCGGTACCAGCCTCGACCGACGAAGAGCGCTCGAATACAACAGTCACGAAGCTACGATACCGGCAACCCTTCAGAACTTCCGAGCCTTCTTGTCTCGACCCTCGTCAAGGATTGTTCCTTCCTTTCAAGTCGGAGCTCTCGGAAACTGGAAAGAAGACTATGGGTATCTGGTCCGGGTTTATCTCCGAAACATTCTACGGAGAGAAACCACCTTCGACTTCCCCTTCTGAACAGACCTCGACTACGAGCCTCCAACAGACGACTGATCATTCTTCTCCTCGTCAACAACCTCATTCTACCTCTCCTCCCCTCGTTCCACCTCGATCTTTGGAGTCGTCTTCGACTGATGCCGCCAACGTCGCGACTACTTCCTCATCAACCTCAAAAGTAGAACATCGTCAAACTCCGAACGCGCCCTCGTCCTTCGAAGTCCCCTCTCCCTCGATCTCAGTCCCGCACACAGCTTCATCTGCTACGATCGATGAACCCCTCAATGCAGTCGCTACTCGCGCTGTGTCTACTCTCTCCTCTGCCGTTCAACCACCCGTTCCGACTCGGACTCGCCGAATGCAAGGAGGAGGAGCTACGTCAGGAACCGTCGGAGAGATTAAGCTCACCAAGACGTCACTCGAAGACGAAGACGAGCGACCGAAACGCGGTCATATATTCGCAGTAGATGAAGGAAGGGTACAGTTACTCGTTGGCGCGCTTTTCTCGAACGATGGAGGGAAGGTCAAGATTGTTCGAGTCTCGTCCGGCGACTCGATCAAGAGGGATAAACGCTATCAAGTCAGGTTGAAGACTCTGCTACCATTCGAAAGTCGCTCTAGATTCGCTCATGCTCTTCAAGGTAAGTCTATACCCAAGTTCCACTTTTGGAGTAGGATGGAACTCACCGGGTTCGATCATCCTTAGTCGAAACGAAAGTGGAATCGACTCAACTGAGCGTGCTCCTCCAACGCGCGAGAGCCGTCGACCCGAAGAATCCTTTCCGAAATCTCCCTCTCGAGCGAATCGCCTTCGAATCCTCGACATTCATCCTTCCTCCTCCTCTTCAACCTGGATGGATCCATACGCCTGATTGGATTCGTACGATCATCGTCAACAACCACCGAACTTCCGAAACGAAACGCCTCACTTCGGAGGCTCGAAAGAGGTGGGAGAAATTGGTTCCGAATCCTGGAGATGGGACTGTCATTCCCGTCGCCTACGTCCTCCCTTACGGTAACATTAGTGGAGGAAGAGGTTACGGTCGACAGGCGTCTCAAGGAGTAGTCGACGCCGACCTTCGAGCTTTGAAAGCGATGAAGTGGATCCGTTTGATTCTGGTTCGTTCAACGGAGTGGTATACGTCGAAAGTCTGTTCGAAACCTGGATGTGGTGCTTCGTGAGTTGTTCGCCTCATTGTCGTCTCGCACCGAGAGCAATGGGAAAACTGACTTTTGGTCGTTTTTTTGTCCTCTGCTCCCCGTTCATTCCTGAATCCGATTCTCCCTCCCCGTCACCCTATTCTTGCGAAGACTGATTTACCCTTGTCGACTGACCGACCTTTCCGACATCCTCCGCCTGGTCGTGTGTCTGAAATGCTTCCGCGTTTCGCACCGCGACGACAATGCGGCAATCAACACGGCCCGCATCGCCATCGCCCGCGGTCAGAACGTCGAAGGCAACCTTCTCAGCCCGAGAAACGCCCGTCTACTCAATTATCGATTCCGCGCCGAGAACAAGGACGTCGCAAGACTCAAACGGAACTTGAACAAGATCCTAGCTCCGCTCTCCGAAGAAGAAAGAATTAAGAAGTTGGAGAATCTGAGAGAAGCGGATAGTCTCCTCGATATTATCAAGAAACTGGCTGGGACGGAAGAGGTGGAAGGTGGAGAGACAGCGGAGATCATCGATGCCGAAGAGGTGGAAGGGTCTTACGGCTCAAGGAACGTTGAGGAGGACTCCGAAGGTAGTCAAGAGATGGATTCAGAGGAGGAGGAAGATTAATCAACAGCCTTACTTTCGCAATTCAAAAGTGTCTCTTTTCTTTTCTCCTTTCGCTGCTGGAACGTTCATCCGAGAGACGCTGAAGAATGTTCGCACTAGCTCTAACGTCAGGTGCGAGTTACAGAAGAAGACAGGAACGAATCAACTTCTTTGCATCAATTCTCATTTCGACAACTTCGCAATCTTTTCTTCTTTTCTCCCTCTTCCCTTTCGATCCCTTCGCCTTTCGATTCGACCTCGACATCATCGTTCGTAGAACCCTTTCGCCATAGGTGAAGGATACGACGGCGGTGCCGACGCGGTTGGAAGAGGTGAGAACTGCGAAGGCATCGCAACAGGAGTCCAAATATCGATTTCTCTCTTCTTCCTCTCGATTTCCTTCCTCTTCTCGGGACCAATGGGAACAGTGTTGCGGACCTCCTTGACTTGTCGTTTGGGCATGACTCGGGTCGGTGGGGGAGGCGGCTTTCGCTTTCGAGAAGCGGGAAGAGCTGAAGTGTCGAGAAGCGGGGAGAAGGAAGAAGTAGTCGACGTTTGCGCATCTCGAGAGGAGGAGGTGAAGTTTCCATGAGATAGAGAGATCAAGGAGCTGTCGTCGGTTGCAGAGTGGGAGTCGAAGGCCGAGGGAAGGAGAGGGGATGAATTCGAGGAAATAGCGGCGGATCCAGTCATTTCGTCGATTTCCATCTCTTCGAGAAGATGGGGAGAAGGAGGGAACAAGTTGTAAGGCTTGACTGGGGTGGAAGCGATAGGATCAACGAGGGGAGAAGGTAGGGGAAAAGCAGCGGTGTTGACGGGTGTGGCGAAGGAATCGAGGTTAACGTGCTCGAGCAAGAGGTGTTCGTTCGCCAAAGTCTTCGTTCTGAAGCTCGTCCCACATGATCTCCACCGACAAACCCAGCCGTGATCGGTCGAGGGGAAACGCAGATGATGTTCTTGGATATGAATGAGGAGTTGCGAAATTACTTGGTCGGTTTGAGCGTTCTTGAAGTGTCGATCGCAGAGGGGTTCACTTGGGATTACTGCCCAAGAGCAGCGCAAAGTATGTTCTCGATTTGAAGGCACTGCAGGGCGGTAGTGTAACGAGAGTGCAAGATCAGTTTCGAATCGTTTTGCGCGAATGTCAGCGAGAGGAAAGCGTACTTGTATGGAGGAACTTGTATTCTCGGCTCTTCCGAGTCTCGCGTCGTGATAGGTTGGTACTGAGGTACCTAGGTGAGCAAGATGGAAGGGAAGTTGAGCAAAGAGTGGGGAGAATCGCAGAAAACTTCTTGCTCTTTCGCTCTTTTCTTTGAGGCGAAGGGACATCAAATCGCTTTTCTCTCACTCTCACTCTCACTCTCGCGAGGGGGGACACTACTTCCGAGACGGTGCTCAAGAGGAAGAGACTACGAGCGAGGGGGGGAACTGATCCAAAGAGAATGTATGCCAGCAAAAGTCAAGACGAGAAGTGAAGACGCGCTCGATAGGCCGTATCTGTTCGGTCGTAGAAAAGAGGAGAAGGCAGAGAGGGACATCAGGGGTGGGCGAGAAAGGGAAAAGGACGAGACGACGAGGAGAAGAGAGGCGAGTATAAATTTGGAGAATTCACTTGAGCACGGTCAAAACTTAGGACTCAGATACTGCGTAAGAGAGTGCTCTCTGTGCATAGGTTTTGTGCGATTCAAAAGATCCGGAAATTGAGAGACAGCGAAAAGAGAGGTGCGTGATGAAAGGGAACGAAAGGGAGGAGTCCGCTCTCTTCTGTCTCTCTCTTCTTCTCTTCACTTCACATTTTCAGATCACGCCCCCTCGACTCGATCATCGATCGATCGTTAGCTCTGTGCAATCGAAAATGGTGAGTACTGCTATCTGCTCCTCCGAGCTCTCCCTCTCTCGTGTTTGTTTGTCGTCGTCATCGCCGCTCACGCCCCCTCCCCCCCTCTTTCTCCCTTCTCTCTTTCTCTCCACCTCTCTATAGTGTCCTCACTCTCCAGGTCTTCTCCTGTGCACTCGAGACTTGGGTTGAATAGATTGAAGAGTTCTTTAAAGGTGAGTCACGATCTCTTTTCTCTCGGTTTCCCGATCGAGGAACTGACTCTTCTCTCAACTCGTGCGTTTCACAGGAGGCCATGTCGTGAGGATGGACTTACGCTGATTCTACTACAACACTCGTGAGTCGTTTCGCATCTCTCGTGAGCGTGACGCTCATCGTTGACTTGACTCTAGGTTTCAAACCTTTCGAGTTGGGAGATGCACCTCGTTGGATCGCTCGAGTTTTCCTCCACAGTTCTGGCTTAACGTGAGTCTCTCTGACTGTCCATGCTCGTATAGGACGAGAGAGCTGACCGCAGATCTGCCTGAGTAGTCGCTAACCTCCCATGCTTGCTTCCGACAAAAAACTCTTCTTTTCTATTTCGACTTGGGAGCTCTCTCTCTGCCCTCCCCACCACTCCCCCTCTCTCCCCTGATAGTGTCTCGCTCTTTTCTTTTTCTTTGTTTGTGCCCCCCCTTCTCGCGTACTTGCGCGTTTCATGACTGTTAGACATGTCACAATTGAAATTTGATCTACTTTCGTCCGGGTCGTCTTCGGCACTGACTGCTTCTGAGGGCGTTGTAGTAGAATGCATAGCTGTTCTGAGCTGTGACGAACTCGGTCTGTTCTCGAATAGTGTTGTAATGGGGGTGAACAAGCTCAAACAAGCGGAATTCGAGTTTCTCGTTTTCGGCACGATTCGACAAGGGTTCCTCCTACTTCTCCCGTCGCACCGAGTCAAGCTGAAGAGTCAAAAGGGTCATTGCGAAGTGGACTATACAGGAAACAAACAAAAGACAAGTAGTAAACGAGAAACAAAAACGAGATTCAAAAAACGACTGTGCGAAGCTCCAAAGGCTGATTCCTTTCTCCCTCTCCCGGAGAGAGCTTTTCTCGAATCACACCTCCTCCGAATCTTCCTCCATGGCGACGGCTGCTTGCTCCTCGACGATCGCAATCTAGGAGACAACGGGAGGCAACTTGAGGCCTTTTTGAGCTTCGGGACCAGCTGTTCCGTCTCCGCCTCCAGACATTTGCGAGTTGTTGAAGAGCGAATCTTTGACGAGAGCGTTGATCAAGCCGTGGGTCGACGAAGTCGAAAGTTTGTTCCTGTCGCAAAGATCAAACACCAAAGCACGGGTTAACAACGTTACGTCTCGCTTCATCCGTTTGCGCTTGTACGCAGTAGAATCAAGAGAGAGACACTCACGAGTCCCTGACAACTTTCGCTAGTTGACTCTCCTCGACATCCGTTTTCTTCGCATTCCCCTCAGGACCAGTCTTATCATCCCTTGCTTTTCCTTTCCCCTTGTCCCCCGACTCCGATTTGTCCATGATCGCTTGACGAGCTTGCACGATCAAAGGAGAGAGCGCAGAGATTCCACAACGATGTTGAGTCGAAGGAGTTGCGCGACCGAGTTTCGAGACGAGGTCGGTAAGTTGGGCGGTTTGATAAGCTCGATTCTGGCGAGACACACTCATTGTCAGTGTTGTCCATTCGTGGGAGAGAGGTTTGACAGCCAGGAGAGAAGAAGACTAACGGAAACTAGAGGAGATTGACTCAAGGTCAAAGTCCAATACTTGTTCCACAAGAGTTCTAACAACGCTTCGTCGCGAGAAGACTTGAAGTGCGATACTTCGAGAGGGTAGTAGGAAGAGGCGTGGACTCCGAAATCTTCGATTTTGTCGAGTGGGATCGATTGGTAGGAAGATGAACCAGCGTTTGGCGGGGTGTAGTTCTAGCGAGAGAATGTTGAATGCAGTTCAATTTTCCACACTTTCATTGATGACTGAGTCGTATGAACTGCAAACTTCAGCGACTCACGTCAGGGTAAGTACGGAAAGCTCCAATCTCGACTCGTCCAGCAGAAACAGTTCGGTTCGGGTCAATCTATTCGAGAGCTACAGAATCAGTACAAGTGTACGTCGATGCGAGAGAGAGTACTGGAAGAGACTTACGACGACAGCCAAAAAGGGATCTTGGAATTGCTGATTCGTCTTCTGAGTCATGACATCGATTCCCGACAACCAACACCCGTACCCCGGATGAGAATGATACCAACCGACGATGTTCTCCGGTCTCCCGATCGCAGGACTCGATTCAATGTACTGAATCATGAATTCGTTCGCTTCGTTCGCGGCGTTGACCCGAGTTTCAGTTCCCACGACGGGGAGGGCGAACGCATCCATGACGACAAACGTATCTCCATCGAGTTTCCCTTGCATCAACCCCATAATCTCGTATTGTCCTCCCGATCGAGCGTGCATGACCATCTTGATGAGAGCGACGGCCGAAATTCGTACTTTTTTGAAGTGGTGAGGGTCATTCCTCCAGGGTTTCTGTTTCAGGATGTCTTGTTGCTCTTGTTTGTTGTACTTAAACACTTCATCGACCTGGCAATGAGGCGCAACAGTTGAAGAGAGGGTGCGTGAGTTCAGTCAAGAATGTAGCCACAAGGAACGACGAAAGGAGAGTGCTCACGGCTTGGATGTTGTTACTCAGGTCGAAGTTCTTCTGTGCTACTGTTTCTGGGTTCATAGTCGCGATTAGAAGCGAGAAGAAGGAGCGAGAAGTGGAGCGACGAATCTCTCATCTCTTTCCCCCTCACTCTGATCGACGACGATGTCATTCGCGACGAATACGCTCCCCGAAGAGTTCCAACAAGAACACGGTTCAATTGACTTGGGAGCTGGAACGGATCAAGCCGTAGAAGATTCAACGCACCAAGATGAGGATCTCGACCTCGACAGAGCAGGGAATAGGGTCTGGTTGTGCAAGGTACCGAGGTTCTTGATGGATAAATGGAACAGCCAAGCCGAACAAGGGGCGATCTTGGGTAGAGTGAGAGTCTACGACGAGTGCGTCTCCCGTCTCTCTCGTCGTAAAGCGTTCTCTGGTCAAGCTGTACTGACTGGGACTGTATTGGTGAGGAAACAGGAAAGACGAGAAAGGAAACCCGAAGATCGCCGTATTGCTCAATGATCCACAATCTGCGGAATCTTCAGAGTCGAAAGGGAAACGACCCGCTTCGAACGATGGAGTACCGACAGAATACAGGTTGACGATGCAGAACACCGCTTCGAAGAACATGTACGTGTTCGGGGAGAGGATCGAAGATGACGAAGAGACTGGAACGGAAGGAGCGAGAAAGAAACGTCGTGAGTTTCTCTCTGCGAAATCCCTTCTCTACCTCTGGTTTCGAGTCTTTCCCACCTCTCTGACGATATCTCGCGCTCTCCTTTGATAGGCGTCACATCAATGCTCGGAACTGTTCACCACGAATGTTCCCTTACTCCATCACTATCCTCGAAAGACGCCGCCGACTCATACGCCCGCATCCTTCGAGAACGTCAGCGCAAGGCGGCCGAACCGAAACGAACCCTCAAGATGCTTGATGTCGATCAAGCGACCGCGAATCGACTGGCGAGTGGAATGGGATTGAACGGAGTGAAAGCGAGGGTTTCAACTTTCAAAGTAAGCCTTCTCCCGTCGTTTCCCTTACATTTTCGTGCTCGACTTCTGACCATGACATCGAAAATCACTGTTGTCGCTTTTAGCATACCGGAGCATCTTCCGCCGCATCGACTAATCAACCCCGATTCTCCCGCATGCCCCACAACGAACTCCTCGATCTCCTCATCAACCAATTCTCCCAAGCTCCCTATTGGTCCCTCAAATCTCTCAACGAACACGTGAAGCAACCTCAAACGTACTTGAAACAAACGCTGGGAGAAATCGCGAATCTCGTTAGAGCGGGTCCTTACGTGGGAATGTACGCGCTCAAACCGGAGTTCAAACGAGGCGATGAAGGAGGAGGAGGTAATCAACAGCCGATGGCGGGACCGAGCGGAGTCAAAAAGGAAGAAGATGCGGGAGGCCCAAGTGGAGAGGGTGGATTCAGAGTGAAGAAAGAGGAAGGGTTCGACGAACAGGGAGGAGGACAAGATGACGAAGACGACGACGATGAAGACGGGATGGAGTTTGTATCGTAGTAATGCGCGCAACGTTGAGATCGTTTCTGTCTGCATACCCGCATCGGAAGACAATCCCGCCCGAGCTTGACGAGCTCATTAGGTCCTATCACCGAGCGCGCCTCTCAGAGGAAGTTTCGACCGAGTAAGGTACGAACGAGAGTACGGGAGCGGTCTGTACAAGCTAGAGGGGACAGGAGGAGAAAACGAAAAAAAAAGGGAGCAGGACTCTCCAATTCCGGAACTGTACAGGTTGACGACCATTGTCGTCTGTCTCTCTCCAGTATGTGAGCATAGAGACTTGTCTCGCACCGTCAGGTAGGGGAATCTCGCTGGAAAGAGAAGAGAGAGAGGGAGGGAAACCGCGCTTTTGTCTGCCAAATGGTCGATTCTCGATTTTGTTCGCCCGTTCCCCTCGATGCGCATCTCGCTCTTTTCGAGATCTAGCTCTGTACCAGTTCGACGGGACAACGGCATTGGTACACTGAGCAGCAGCGTCGGAGCTCCAAGAATAGGAATGATTTTTCAGTCAAGTCTTGCGAAACGATGAGTCCGCCTCGACGTTTGCACCTTCTCTCTTCGCGAGCGAGCAACGACCGGGACGAGCAGTAGGAGATCGCGAGAGAGAAAGCTCTGAGTTCCAGTCAGAAAAGAGGAAGCTACGATCGAAAAATGAAGAGAAGGGGAATGCGAAGAGGACAACAAACGAAAAGCGAAATCGAGGAAAGGAGAGGACTAGACACAACGACGAAAGGAGAGAGCAACAAGCGAGAGGATGAGAGAGGTTTACGAGCGTTCTATTTCAAAGACGAGAACAGAGAGAGTCAGTCACAAGTTCTAAGAGTGAGAGATGTTGATGAGAGACTCACCACCTCGAAGACGACGCGCGAGTTGAATATCCTTCGGTTGAATCGTGACACGTTTCGCGTGAATCGCGGCCAAGTTGGTATCTTCAAAGAGCGAGACGAGGTAAGCTTCGGCCGCTTCTTGAAGAGCTCCAATCGCCGAAGATTGGAATCGAAGATCAGTCTTGAAGTCTTGAGCGATCTCACGAACGAGACGTTGGAAGCTGGAGAACGTTTAACTGGGTGTCAGTCTATCGTATGGAGAGAGGAAGAGAGAGAGAAAACGTACGGAAGTTTACGAATCAAAAGTTCGGTCGATTTTTGGTAACGACGAATCTCTCGAAGAGCGACCGTTCCAGGCTTGTAACGGTGAGGTTTCTTGACTCCTCCGGTTTGAGGAGCAGACTTGCGAGCGGCTTTCGCGGCGAGTTGTTTGCGAGGAGCTTTTCCTCCGGTAGATTTACGAGCGGTTTGCTGTTCAACAACGACGACGACGACGACGAAGAGTCAGTTACACTATTCACTCGATACAGGAGCGAGAGTTGTTGAGTGAAGGAAAGAAGAGATGAGAAAAAGTTGAAAGTTGAGAATTCGACGACGACGACGACGACTCTCGTTTGTTTACTTCTCGTCTTTCGATCGAGAGGGAGTCGTGTTG